>NW_022196914.1:45785467-45797841 GCF_008632895.1 Mastomys coucha | reverse complement strand
CCTGGTCTACAGAGTGAGTTCCAGGACAGTCAGGGCTACACAGAGAAACCCTGTCTTGAAAAAAAAAACAAAAAACAAAAAACAAAAAACAAAAAATCTGACTGGAGTCAGTCCTTCCTGTGATCCTGGTTGTATCAGAACTCTTAAGAGTCAGGCAGTCTCTATGACCCTGTGATTCTGGGATCCTGAGACACTGAGCTTGTTAGAGCACCTGGGAGTGCAGCAGCTTCCTCTGGGTGTTGTGGGACAGGCTGCAGAGCTTGCACCCAAGGTCTGCTCAGGACACCAGCCCAGAGAGACTGGAAGGAACCCGAGCCACTCTGCTGGCAGAGTTTCTGTGTGCCTGGTCCCGCAGGTCCCAGTTACTCCTGGTGTTGGGACAGATGTTGGGCACTCCTCACTTCTGATCCTGAGAGTGTCAGAGTGCCTGGGAGTGGAGCTTCCTCTGGGTGTTGTGGGACTGGCTGCAGAGCTTGTACCCAAGGTTCACTCAGGGCACCAGCCCAGAGAGTCAAACTGGAATATTATTAATCCATTGAATTTTATCTGCATGGGGTGCAGGCAAGATAGTGGCTATTATGGAAAATGCTTTAAATCTTTACTATTAGAATGAAGCTTAAGGCCTCCAGATGTTCTAATGTCCTGTTCTGACCTCTGTTTATTAGCTATTTCACTGGAGCTGCACAGAGCAAGACCCATTTGTGACAACAGATCTCTTCCCCACAGAGTAACAGGCAGATTTGTCATATCATAAGGCTGAATTTGTCCTGAATTACCTTCCTCATCTCTCCAGGTTAGAAGCTTAGAACTTCATTTTGGATTATTGGCATAACCAATTCCTTGGAGATGAGTTACTGTCTCAGACAAAGCCCAAGTTGAGGACCAGTTTTTTCCTCTGATGATAGGCACATCAGCTCCAGTATCTATTAATCCTTCAAAACTTTTTCCTTCAATAATTAATTTAATATTAGGTCTTTTGCTAGTGGTAGACTGTACCCAGTATATATCAGAAGAACCAAAACAACTCTCTCCTCTCTCCTTTTTAATGAAATTAGAAGGCATTGGATACAGAGGAATTAAAATAAGCTGAGCAATTCTCTGATTAGCAGGTATTGTAAGAACACCACGAGGTGAAGCAGCCATAATCTTAATTTCCCCCTGATAATCACCATCAATAACACCTGGATAAATCTGCAGTCCTTTCACAATTGAGCTACTCCTCCCTATAAGCAACCGCCAAGGCTTTGTAGGCAAGGACCCAAAGACTCCAGTAGGTAAAATTTGAACTCCCATTTCTGGTGTTAATACTGTGTGACAGGTGGAACAGAGGTCCAATCCTGCACTTCCTGGGGTTGCCCTGAAAAGTTCAAAGACAATTTCCTTGGCTGGGTGGCAGCCTCATGGCCCCATATGCTGCCTGTTGTTTTAGGAAGGGGGACTGGGGCTGCCCCTTCCACTCATTTTCCCGACAAGGTATTGTCTTGAAAGCCTTTTTTAAATCTACAGTCTCTAACCCAGTGCTTCCCTTTCCTACAACAAGGACAGATTCCCAGGGCAGCACCTGACTGCTGCCTGTTTGTGGCTCCTAATTCCTTAGAGCAATGATATTTAAAATGATTCATACTACCACATTTGAAACATCCTTTATTCTCCTATACTTGTGTCAGAATCCCTTGTGCCATTGCCAGTCCTTGATTATAAGAAGGTCCAATATCTGCACAAAGGTGAATATATTCAGATAAATCCATCCTACCCTTGTGTGGCTGAATAGCAGCCTTACACGCTGCATTAGCATTCTCATAAGCTAACTGGGTAATAAACAGACTGTCTGTATGAGAATCTGTAGCCCGCATGGTCCTCTCGCCGGGAAGAAGACATGCGGACACTAGGTTCCTTCTGCAGCAACTGTTTATTTGTCTCCATCCATGGGGAAAAAAGGGTCGAGCCCAAAATCCGCACTGCTTATATACACCACAGTGCGTGTATCTGCCCACAGCGTGGTGTGTCTGCTCATGATTGGCTGTTCGCTCATTACCCTACGTAACGCCCCGGGATGGGCAGTGACATGGTGTCTTTTTCACTCTATGCACATGCGGCAACATTTCTCTATGCACATGCGCAAACAGTTGTCCACTAGGAGTTAACAGCGGAAGTAGGCGCCATCTTGCCATGGCGAATGCCTCTCAAGATTCACGGCTCCCCACAAGAATCCCCAAGAATTCTGCTCGTAGCTTGCTGTAATCTGGCTATGAAATTTTGAAAAAGCTCCTCTGAGACCAGCCGGATAGCAGCTAGACTTCCAGTAATCTCACCTTTCGTAGGTAATTTAATCCAAGCTTGTCTCGCTGCCATCACAATTTGTGCATATATTCCAACAAGATACTTAATCTGCCTAACATTTCCTTCATACTGCCCTTCTTCCAGGAGCATATCCAGATTCCATTCTGGATTACCTGACTGAGCATTCTGTGTAGCTGTTTTATTACTAAATTCTCTCCATTCTGAACTCCAAAGCAGAAAAATCACCTCCTTGAAGTATAGCCTTACATAAAGTTCTCCAGTCTTGAGGTGTTAAATTTGACTCTATTACATTATCTAATAATGCCTGTGTAAATGGGGCATTCAGACCATATTGAGCAACCACACCTTTTAAATCTTTTATAACCTTAACTTCTAACGGCTGATATTGTCTAATTCTCTCATTCTGCTGATCAAGCCTTTCCACTATAGGAAACACTAGCACTCCCAAAGTGTCTTGCCCATTTTCTCTAGCCTGATTAATTGCTTACTCTAAAGGCGAGTGATATGTCTCAAAATTGCTGTCCTTTCTTTTGCCTGATACCACCCTTTGTTCATTCAACTCATTAGTCAATTTCTGCAACTTGATTTCAAACTCCAATTTACTTAATTATAAATTTCCCTGATCCTTCTCTCCTGTCATAGTGGACCTAGAATTAACAGATGAAAGCAACTCCTCTCCACAAGACTTAGTAGTTCTGCTTTATAAACAAGTATTTTGACTCTCCTCTCTTTCCGTGTCTGAACTTTCTGATTCTTGTGAGCTCAAATCACTTTCTGACACTCTCTCTCTCTCCTCTATAATGTCCTTCACGAATGCCCAAAGGTGGAGAGTAAATTTTTCTGCCTGATTTTTCCTCAGAGCTTTTCCAATTTTTCCCCATGTTCTTTTATTCAAATCACTTACTTCATGAATCCATGGGCAACAAGATTCTATCTCATCTGAGAGATCTTTCAATGCATGTTTTTCCACCCTGATTCCTCTTGCCTGAAGCAACTTATTTATACTCTTATTATACTCTGTGTTGCTGCTTTTGACTCATTCAAACCCATACTTGCTGTCACACCTGTAGGTGAATTAAAACGCTGGGTCAGTGCCAATCCAACCTAGCCCCATACCCTTCTTACACGGCAATACTAATATAAAAATAAGGCTAGCGCTAGCATCAAAATTACCTACCATGCAGAATGGTGTACGACCTTTTATCTTTACCTTCTGAATTTTTAGGCAGAGCTCTGCTTTGACAGTATATCCCTTATAAATCCTCCATACCTGAATCCATGTTCAGGTGCCATCTGAAACTGCCCGCAGTTTCAAGAACGGGGTTATACTCAGCCAGGAGGGAATAAAGGACCTGAATTAAAGGGTTTGAAATGCAAAGAGAAAACATGAAGCCAAGTTGCGTTCCAATCAAGGCTCCACTTTACTGGGAATAAACCAGGGTTTTTGTAGTCACAGGAGAAACTGAAAACAAGTCTCTAGATTACACTACAAAGAAAGTTCAGGTGCCAAAGTCCCCAGGTTGAGAAGATCTTCAGGTGGCTAGCTGGCTGGCTTACTCAGGCAGTGGGCATGGTCAGGCAGCTTCTTCAAAGACAAACAGTCAACAGAGAGCATCTGTCTTAGCTCCCAGGTGTTAGCCCCCAAGCAGAGGTTGCCAGAAGTCTGGTGGATGACTGAAGTGAAGCAGGAAGGTAACACATATGGAAAAGCATCCATGACTAATACAAGCAAAAAGCAATAAAGCCCATTAGCAATTATCAGTTGTCAGAAAATATAAATTGTAGAAATGCAGTTTGATTTCTCTAGGCATCTATCAAATTGGCATAAATTTGCAAACAGTACAAGGTTGTCACTATCTCCATACCTGTTCAGCATATTTAAATTTTGATTTAGTGCAAAAAATTTGTGAAGGAGATCAAGGTAGTACAAATAAGAGAGAAGAAGCCAAAGTTTGGGCTAAAATGGTGGCCTGAGTCAGGCCCTGCCACAGGGCTAGGGCGGCTCATGGAGGCACCAGAAGTTTGTGTGAACTTCTTGCGGTGGCTACCACCTCTGCTGGGTGGCTGTGAGAAGCTGCAGAACCATACTCTGGGACGGGGAGGCACAGTCTGAGGTCCCCAGGAAACTGCCATGAGCCAGGCTCGTGGGTCTCCAGGTGGCATGGAGGCCAGGGATAGCTCTTGGGCACTGCAGGTGCCTCTGGATGCTGCAGAAGAGCTGAGAAGGCTCTAGCCTGAGGTTGTGTGAAAAGAGAGGGAGGAGAGAGTTCTGGCTGGGTCCCACAGGGACAAGAGTCTTTGGCTTGCTATGGGGTGGGGTGGGGGGGGTTGGCTTGGTGGAGACCAGGGTTGAGAATGCGGAGAGGCCTCCTATGTGAGATTAGGCATGGCTCTTTAGAGAGAGACCTGCTCCATTTTTTCCCATGGAGGGTCCCAATGAGAAGAGGCAATCCATGGTCTTAAGGTATTTATTGCCATGGAGGAGAGTTGTAATGTGTGAAACTGTACCCCACTTTGTCAGGGTTGGCCTGAGGTTAAATACCTTTTGCAGGGAGGAATGTCTGGGAAGGAGAGGTTAATTGGCTAAACCCTTCAGGCCTTTAGGTACCTCATTAAAATGGAGATCTTTCTTGTGGCTATGTGACCTGTAGTGGAGTCCTCTACCTGTGGATGGACTTGGGGCATTGCCCTACGTGACTGATGGCCACAGAATTATGGAGAACTGAGGCCTTGTGTCAAGAGCCTGGTGTCTAGGAGCATGGCAGGCAGACACCTTCTATCCCTTTCAGTTATCTGCTGGGTTTCCAAGGTTTAAACCTAGCTTAAACATAAAACAGGCTGCCTTTCAGAAGTCCCACACCAAAGTATCTTTATTTGTAGATGATACAATAGTATACATAGGCTACACTAAAAATCCTACTAGGGAACTCCTGTAGTTGATTAACAGTTTTAGCAAAGAAGTGTGAGCAAAATTAACTCATAAAAATCAGTAGTCCTCAGCTCCATAGTTAGTCTCTACAACTCCTTCCATGGGTATTTTGTTCCTCCTTTTAAGAAGGAACGAAGTATCCACACTTTGGTCTTCCTTATTCTTGAGTTTCTTATGGTTTGTGGTTTGTACTTTGTGTATTCCGATCTTCTGGGCTAATATCCACTTATCAGAGAATGCATAGCATGTGTATTCTTTTGTGATTGGGTTACCTCACTCAGGATGATCCATTTCCCATCCTGAGGTCCACTAATTTCCCCAAGAATTTCATAAATTCATTTTTTTAATAGCTGAGTAGTACTCCATTGTGTAGATGTACCACATTTTCTGTATCCATTCCTCTGTTGAGGGACATCTATGTTGTTTCCAGTTTCTGGTTATTATAAATAAGGCTGCTATACTGCTCTACCTGGGAATCCTTTCCATATTCAATCATCAAATCTAGACACTATTGTGGATGCCAGCAAGTGCTGGATGACAGGAGCCTGATGTACCTGTCTCCTGAGAGGCTCTGACAGTACCTGACTAATACAGAAATAGAGGCTCACAGCCATCCATTGGACTGAATACAGGGTCCTTAATGAAGGAGCTAGAGAAAGGAACCAAGGAGCTGAAGGGTTTGCAGCCCCTTAGGATGAACGACAATATGAACTACCTAGTACCCTCAGAGATCCCAGGGACTAAAACACTAACCAAAGAGTACAAATGGTGGGACTAATGGCTCCAGCAGCTTATGTATAGCAGAGGATGGCCAAGTCAGTCATCTATGGGAGGAGAGACCCTTGACCCTGT
This sequence comes from Mastomys coucha, assembly GCF_008632895.1. Lineage (NCBI taxonomy): Eukaryota > Metazoa > Chordata > Mammalia > Rodentia > Muridae > Mastomys > Mastomys coucha. The sequence goes on along the minus strand of NW_022196914.1, from coordinate 45,791,759 downwards.
GAAGGTTCTATGCCCCAATGTAGGGGAATGCCAGGGCCAGTAAGCAGGAGGGGGTGAGGTGGTGAGCAGAGGGAGGGGGAGGGAATAGGGGTTTGTTTTAGTTTTTTTTTCTTTTATTTTTTCTTTTTTCCTTTCTTTCTTTCTTTCTTTCTTTCTTTCTTTCTTTCTTTCTTTCTTTTTTTTTGAAGGGGAACCTGGGAAAGGAGATATTATAAATAAAGAAAACATCTCAGCCGGGCGGTGGTGGCGCACGCCTTTAATCCTAGCACTTGGGAGGCGGAGGCAGGCGGATTTCCGAGTTCGAGGCCAGCCTGGTCTACATAGTGAGTACCAGGACAGCCGGGGTTACAGAGAGAAACCCTGTCTCGAAAAACCAAAAAAAAAAAGAAAACATCTCATAAAAAAAAAGAAAAAAATCAGTAGTCCTCTCATAAATAACAAACAGAGTGAGGAGAAAATTGGGGAGAAAAAAAACTTTCAAAATAGCCTCAAACAGTATAAACCATAATCTTGGAGTAACATTAAACAAGCAAGATAAAGACTTATGTGACAAAAACTTCAAGTCTTTGAAGAAAGAAATTGAAGAATATATAAGAAAATAGAAACTCCTTCCCATGCTCATGGATTGGTAGGATCAACATAGTAAAAATGTGCATCTGACCAAAAGTAATCTATAGGTTCAATGCAATTCTCATCAAAATTCTAACATAATTATTTACATATCCTTAAAGAAAAATTCTCAACTTCACATAGAAATACAAAGTACCAGGATAGCTAAAACAGTCCTAAACAATAAAAGAAATACTGGGGGATTTCACTATTCTCTATTTCAAGATATACTACAGAGCTATAGAAACTGCATGGTATTGGCAAAAACTAGACACATTGATCAGTGGAATTGAAGATCCAGACATAAATCTCTACATTTATAGATATGTGATTTTTTATTTAAAAAAAGGCAGAAATTTACACTGATAAAAATACAGCATATTCAACAAAATGTGCTAGTCAAAGTGGATGTCTGCATGTAAAAAAGTACAAATAGATCCTCTAGTGGTTTAAATAGGAATTGCCCCATAGACTCTTGTGCTTCAATGCTTGTCTCATAGGAAATGGCACTATTAGCAGGTATGGCTTTGTTGAAGAAAGTATGTCACTGTATAGGCAGGCTTTTAGGTCTTATATGCTCAAGCTATGCCCAGTGTGGCACACAGCGTCTTTTGTTCCCTATGAATCAAGAAATATAATTCTCAGTTCCTTCTTCAGTACTATGTCTACTTGCATGCCCCCATGTTTCTTACCATGATGATAATAAGCTAAAACTCTGAAACTGTAAGGCAGCAAAAATTAAATGCTGTCCTTTATCAGTTGTTTTGGTCATGGTTTATCTTCACAGAAATAAAACCCTAAGACAGAATTTGGTACCAGGAATTTGGGTATTGCTATGATAGGTCTGACCTTGTTTGTTTGTTTGTTTTATGGAGTAATATGGGTTTGGAACTTTGGATTAGGAAAGCAGTGAAACACTGTAAGTGGGGATTAATGGGTCATATTAGTAGGAACATGGAAGAAAGTGGTGCTGAGTGTGATTTGATCTGTGTGATCCTGCTTCAAGAGGATTCAGAGGAGAATTTTAGTATGTGGCCTACAGATTATTCTTGTCATATTTTGTCAAAGAATGTAGCTGTTTTTTGCCCTTTTTAAAAAAGTTTGCCTGAGGCCAATTGCATTAATTGCATTGGTAAAGGAAATCTAAAACCAGCCTAGTATAAACTCTAATGTGTGGTTACTACTGTACACTCTTATGAAGAATGTTTTCATGAAAAGGAGCAAGCTAAGCAAGGAAAAATACAAAATCTATGGTTCAAGGAGAAAAGGAGCACCAAGATGTGGAATGGAGCTAAATTTTTTATTCAAGGAAATAAAAAGATTAAAGATATTAAATGGAATGAGTGGAATAGTGACCTCAGGGCAAGATCGCAACCAATTAAGCTCCCAACTTGTGAAAAGGGGTTAAAGAGAAAGCTCAGACTCTGGTGTGGTAGTGAAAACCATTAATCTTAGCACTCCAGAGGCAGAGGAAGGAAGATTTGAAGTCAGCCTGGTCTACAGAGGTCCAGGACAGCCAAGCTTAGACAGTGAAGGAAACCATCAAAAGAAGAAAGCTGGTAAGGATGTAATTGAATGAGGGTGCCATGTTGTAGCCCTTGCAAGCAGTAGATCTTGGTACCTTCAACAATGTGGTTCTGGCTTTAGAGTCAAGGATAGAAGGAAACAGTTGTCAAATCTCCCTCCATGAGCAAGGAAAGCAGCTGAGATCAGGCATGGGTTAAGTGTCTTCTTACATAGAGGCACAGAGCAGCTCAGGTAATGCCTGAGTTGCCTAGGAAACCTAAGAAGTAGGATGCCAGAGCCATGGGTTAATTATAGAGAAAAGCTGCTAACAGGAAATAGAATGAGCCCAATATAAAAAAGTGTGTTACAAAGCTGAAAGAAATCGGAGATCTGAAGGGCATTTTGACATCACACATGGAGATACAGACTTGGAGTTTGTCCAGCTCCTTTTGGGCCTTGCTTTAGTTTAGTATTTTTTACTATGCTCCTTTTCCTATCTATTAGAATGGTAATATATATCCTATGCCATTATATGTTGGAAATATGTAATCTGTTTTTTTTTTTATTTATAGGTGATGAGTTAAGAGATTATATGAATCTCAGACTCTCAGAAGAGCCTTTGAAGTTTGTACTTTTAAACATTGTTGAGACTGTGGTAGACTATGGGGACTTTTAAAGTTGAATAAATACATTTTACATTATGTTATGGCTACATGCTTATGGATGCTAGGGAGTCAAATATGGTGATTTGAATAGGAATGACCTCCATACACTCATGTGTTTGAATGCTTGTCCCATAGGGACTGGCACCATTAGAGGGTATGGCCTTGTTGGAATCAGTGTGGCCTTGATGCAGCAAGTTTGTCTCTGTGGAGGTGGGCTTTGAGTTCTTCTGTGTTCATGCCACATCCAGTATAGCACCTTCTGCCTATGGATCAAGATGAACACTCAGCTCCTTCTCTAGCACCATACCTGCCTGCATGCCACAATGTTTCCCACCACGACAGTAATAGAAAAAGCCTCTGAAAGTGTAAGATAACCCCAATTGCATGTTTTACTTTATAAGAGTTACTGTGGTCATGGTGTCTCTTCACAGCAATAAAATCCTAAGACAGATCCATACCTTTCACCCTGAAAAAAAAAATGCAACTCCAAATAGATGAAAGACTTCAAAATAAAACCAGATGTACTGAAGTGACAGAAGAGAAAGTAGGGAATAGTCTTGAACTCATTGGTATAGGAGACAACTGATACTGCAGGCACTAAGATACTCAGTAAATGGGACCTCACTAACTGGAAAGCTTCTATAAGGCAAAGGATGCCATTTTTTTTCAAAGAGACAGTTTACATAATGGGAAACTATTTTTACCTACTCCATATCTGATAGAGGAATAATATCCAAAACATGTAAAGAACTCAAAACACTAGATATCAGAAAACCAAATAACTCAATTAAAATGAATTGTACATCTCTATCAAAAATTATCAATAAAGGAAACTCAAATGACATGGAAAAACTTAAAGAAATGTTCAATATCCTTAGCTATCAGGGAAATACAAATTGAAATAGCTTTGAGCTTTATTTTATACTTATCAGAATGGTTCAGATCAAAAATAAAAGTGTAAGTTCATGATGGAATTGGGAAACACTCCTCCATTGCTGGTGGTAGTCCATACTAGTATAGCTACTATGGAAAGCAGTATGATGGTACCTCAGAAAATTGTGAACCAATCTACCTAACCATATAATTATACCACTTCTGTGCATATACACAAAGAATGTTTCATTCTACCACAAGGACATTTGCTCAAACATGTTCATTGCTATGCTATTCATAATAGTCAGAAACTGGAGGTATCCTAGGGTTTCTCAACAGAAGAATATTCATTCTTCTGTTAATAAAGAAAATGTGGTACACTTATACAATGGAGTATTAGTTGTTAAAAAAAATCATGAAATTCACAGTTAAATGGATGGAACGAGAAAAAAAATCACTCTGAGTGAGGTAACTCAGACCCACAAAGATAAACATGATATGTATGTACTTATATTTAGATACTAGACATCAAATAAATGATAACCAAGATATAATCTATAGAGCCAGAGAGGCAAGACATAGAGGAAGGGACTAGTGGGTGACATGTCTAGTAGATGCCTGGTAAGGGGAAGTAGAGTAGATTTTACATGTGTACTGTCGCAGGTGGCAATAGTAACTGGAATATGAGATTAGGACGGGGAGGGAAGATAATGTTGAGGGAGGGAATTCAGGGAAGGACAACTAGAATTGATAGGCATTTGAAGGATGCTATGGGAACTTAGTGCATAAGGTCTCCTAATAATGCAGTAGGTAGAGTTCTAACTGACCATTTCTTGTCACTAAAGAGACTTCCAATAGGAAGACTGGAATGCATTCAGTTAAGTTGTTGGCCAAGAGGTTTCCATGGAAATCCCTAAACAACTCAGTCTGTTACTAGAAGAGTAGATTGCTCTCTCAAACTGAGAGTGGGGCCCCACTGCAGAAGACAGCATCTACAACATTTATTGATATGGAGAAGTCAAGCTGCTGCCTACATGGAGTCCCTAAATTCTAGTGTCTTTGGTGTGGAAAGATTCTCTGCAGGTTACCAAAGGGAAAAGATAAATACCAATTCAGCCACAAAGACCTTTGACTTAGAATCTGTCCACCCTGAAAGACGTACTAGGACAGAGGTGGTACAGAACTTGTGGGAATACCCAACCAATGTCTAGTTTGACTTCAGGCACACTCTATGAGATAAAACTCACGTCTGACACCTCTTGGGTGATCAAGAACCAGAGAGTAGATAACCAGAGACCTAGAATAAAACCAAATACTACTGGTCTAAAAACCATCAATAAAATGACTCCTAATGGTATTCTGCTATGTTCATAGATCAGAGCCTTATACAGTCATCATCAGAGAAGGTTCCCCCTGCAGCAAGTAGAAATAAATTTTTGATTCTTAAATGGAAATTTTAAATATGATTAGTATTTTATAACCATTAGCTACATGTGACTTTGGAGCATTTTCAATCTGGCTGCTACAAATATCAGATGCTTACAAATAAACCAGGAGGCAGATGTTGGCTATTTAGTTTGATATAACAAACTATATCATGAACAGTATTGAATAATTATAGAAATGCTCATCTTTTGGACATGCTCACTAAAACATTATTTTCACCTATTACAATTTTTTTCTTTCATGACTTTGATAATTGTTTTGATTATGTCTGATTTATTTCTGTAATTAACATATTTAAAAAATTTTTCATTTTTTATTGAAAATAGATTATTTCTTAAACAACATATCCTGATTACAGATTCTACTTTCTTTCCCATTCTCAGTAGATCCCTGCCACTCCTATCTACTCCTTTTCTGTCTCTCATTAGAAAATGACAAAATAAAGTATAATAAGATAAAACAAAACCATTACATTGAGGCTGGACAAGCCAACACAACAGAAGAGCCTCAAGAGTAGGAACAGGAATGAGAGATCTACTTGTTCACCCACTAAGGAGTTCATAAAAACACTAAACTGAGCGCTATAATATATATAAAAAGGACATGATGCAGAACTGCGTAGGTCCTGTGTATGCTGCTTCAGTTTCTGTGGGTTCATATAGGCTTTTCCCAGTTAATTCAGATGGCTTTGTTCTTCTGATGTCCTCTATACCCTGTGGCTCTTATGCTCTTTATTATTATTATTTATTATGTTATCTTTTTTACTTTATACTCTCAGATTGCAGCTTCCTCTCCCTCTTCTCCTCTCAGTCCCTTCTTACCTCCTTTCTCCACTCTATCCATCTTTCCTCCTCTTCTCTTCAGAAAGAGGGAGACCTCTCATGGATATCAGATAGCTTTGGCATATCAAGTTGTACTAAGGCTAGGCACATCTTCTTCTATTGAAGCTAGATGAGGCAGCTCAGTTAGGGGAAAGACTGCCCTACTCCTGCTTTAGGAGTCTTACATGAAGACTCAGCTGTACAGCTGTTACATATGTGCAGAAGACCTAGGTGGGGCCCATGCACACTCTGTTTACCTTCTCTTCTGTGAGATTTCTGAGCTCTGAGGTGAGGGGTTTGATGGAGATGTCTTATTTAGACCTGTGTTTCCAAGGACTGACTTTCTCCCTCTCTCCCTCCCTCCCTCCCTCC
>NW_022196914.1:45783730-45785295 GCF_008632895.1 Mastomys coucha | reverse complement strand
GTGTGGCTGTGGATCTCTTTGTCTGTTCCAATCTAACCTCCCCCCCCCAAAAAAAAACCAAAACAAAACAAAAAACCCAAAATTTAGAGTCAATGATAGATCAGAAATACTAGAATGAAAATTCCAGAAACTTAAGATACCCAAGGAAAGGAAGCTTTGTTCTAAGGGGGAAAAACTGTAATAAAAATCAGGAAAGGAGACAGGATGACTCCTCAGAGGCAGTTCTCTAATGAATTGGGGGTTTTATCCTCACAGAACAAGAGAGGGTATTTAGACAAGAGATGCTAAATAAGGCAGTTCTATAGAAGACCACAAGAAATTTTGAATTAGAAGTGGTAATAAGAAAAAATGAGTGGTGCCTGGGAAATAACACCAAGGTGATCTTCTGGTCTCCTGATGTGTGCATGCCATTACTCAAATCATCATTTCCTTCAAAGACCTTATCCCTTGCTTCCAGTCTAGAGTCAGCAGGTACTTCTGACATTTCTCTCTGCTCTGTGACATCAGTTAGAGAAAACCAATACAGTTTTATACAGTTTTCACAATTAAATGATGAAAATCTGAAGAAAAATAAAACGTGGTAATAGATGTTTGTGGATTCTTCAATGATTGTATTTGAGGTAGAGAGAAGTTTCACAGCATAAAAATGGTGATTATGTCTAGTTTCCCAGCATCAGATCAGTCTTAACAATTACAAAAGGGGATTCTGCAGCAGTGTTCCCAAGAAATAAACTTCAAAGCACACGTATGTCCCTGTTGCTCAGGCCCTGCACTGTGATATGGGCTCAGATTCATGCATTTATCCACTGTTTTTGGTCAATATTATAATTAGTAGTGTTACATTTTAACTAGAAAAAAGAAAAATAAGAATGTCACATGGAAACAAGAAGTTAAAATCTCACTATAGTTTGCTGTGATCATCCAAGAAAGTATAATCTACTGTTCAATGGATATTTTATTCCCATGACTTGTGTCAAATCTATAGATACTTTTATTATGATTTCATAAAATCTTAGAATTAAAGTTGGGACTTTCTTATCCCTGAGTAAATTTAATAATTATTCAAATACTTTCATTCTAACTATGTTAAGGCTTGATTATATGTAATTTACAATGTAACCTTTTGGTAGCTATATTGGGCCATAGCTAGACAGTGGCCAATTAGATACTGATCTCTGATCTCTTTCACTTTTTCTTCCTGGTACCATGATGCTAGTATTTATATTCCACTTTCAATCTGTCGTTTTCTTCTCCTACAACAGTTATCAAAAGGCACTCCATGACAAAATGCTGTGAACAACATAGACATTATTCTTAGATTAGTACAATATGTATTGGCAGAGGTTATATAGGGTTATCTTGTTTTTTGGGGGAATTTCAATTAGTATAAAAACCTACATCAAAGGCTAGCCATTTATTTCTGCTTGTACATTTTAGGCTTTATGAATCTATAGGACCACTTAGCCAAGAAAATTCTGAATTGTGGAGAGTCTGTGCCTCTGAAAGGCCCTCCATCCCCTGTCCCTATTACTACCTTCATATATATATATATATATATATATATA
>NW_022196914.1:45782281-45782695 GCF_008632895.1 Mastomys coucha | reverse complement strand
GTGGGAGCTGAGCCCAATGGATTCTGGGAATATGGTCGCCGTTGCCCTGGCGACAGGCCTGCGGACCCACCCACATATCTGCTGCAGGCAGGTTTTGGATGCTAACAACTACGTCACCCCACATATAAATATGTGGGTAGTTCCCTCCATCTCTCTCTCTCTCTCTCTCTTTCTTCTTCTCTCTCCCCCTTCTCTCTTCCTGCGCTGCTACCCCCCTACCCCCCTTCCAATTAAACCTCTTACACATGAAACTGCCTGGGCCTGGTGTCTGCAGACGCTTCCTGCCGCGACTCAAAACCCATCATTTTGGTGCATGGGCCGGGACCCAGCTATTCTAAGGGGTCTAAATACATACTGCTGGCAAACTGGTAAATGGAAGGAGGTTCCCCTATATTCATCTATCTCTGTTCTAAT
>NW_022196914.1:45777467-45782270 GCF_008632895.1 Mastomys coucha | reverse complement strand
CTGAGTCTCTGGCCTAAGGCGCCTCTGGGCTGGCTGCTCCAGTCTCAGAAACTCACCCGAGAGAAAATCAGCAACTGTTTCTTTACAGATATCTACCAATACCTTGGAACTCTGAAAGGAGTTTTTTTTTTTTCCTAAATTCTTTATACAATGACCATGAAGTCTTCAATCCAAAATTTGTCCCACCTAAAAGAAGTGAAGGGACTAAGATAGACCAGAGACTGAGCAAATGGCCAACCAATGACTGACCCAACTTGAGATCCATCTCATGGACAAGAACCAATCCCTGACACTATTAATGATACTTGGATATGCTTGCAGACTGGAGCCTTGCATAATTGTCCTCTGAGAGGCTCCACCCATCAGTTGACTGAAACAGATGCAGAGACCCACAGACAAATATTAGGTGAAGCTTAGAAAGTCTTGTGGAAGAGTTAGGGAAAGGAATGAGGAACTCTGAAGTGATAGAGACTCCACAAGAAGACCACAAGAGTCAACTAACCTGGATAATGGGGGGATCCCAGGGACTGAACCATCAACCAAAGATCATACAAACACTGAACCCAAGCCCCCTGGAGATTGATCTTCATGTGGGTCTCACAACAACTTGAGCAAGGCTAACTCTAACTCTATTGCCTGCATGTTGATCCTGTTCCCCTGGTTGGCCTGTCTTGTCTGACCTTAGTGGGAGAGGATGTACCTAGTCTTTTAGTGACTGGAGGTACCAGGGTAGGATGGTACCCAGGGGGGACCGCCCCTTTCACAGTGGTGAAGAAAAATGGGGGATGGAGGCAGGGAGGAGACAGGGGTGCTGTGATCCTGATATAAAGTGAATTAATTAATTAATTAATTAATTAATGGAAAATCAAAACCAAAACTATTTCTTAATTATTTAGACCTCTTAAGCTTAATCTATTCAAATATTATTTATATGTTGGGAGATGAACCCATACCACAAACCAAGGAGTAATATGTTCATGGAGAAGTTACTAATGGGAGAGAAAAAGGATGGTTACTGGAAATATTTTATTTACTTTTATTATCTTTTAGAGACAAGATCTCATGCTGCCATCAAAGGTACCTTTAAACTACTTATTTGCCTGTCTTGACTGATTGGTATAAACATATAACGTTTAAAATAGAAATCATAATACTCATTATATAAATGATTAGGGAAATCTTGGAATATGTGTCTTGTCATAGCTTATATGTATGTGTCATATGCACCAGAGGTAAACCTCAGGTATCATTCTGCAGGAGCTGTCCACCTGCTGTTTTTGAGATAGAGTTTCTGGCTTAGAAGTGGAGCTCACAAATTGGGCTGGGCTGGCTGGGAACAATTCCAAATTATCCTCTTATATATCTCTTTGGCTTCACTGCTACTGGAAGTGCAAGCCCATACTGCTAACATGCCCAGCTCTTTATATTGGAACTGCAGATCAAACTCAGGTCCACATATTTACATAGCAGAGACTTTATTGAGCTATCTCTTCAGCCTCTAATAATCCTATTATTAAAACTTCTTTTGCTTCACCTAATTAAAAATTCCCCCAGGTTTTTTGAAGTACAATTTTTAAACCATGAGTTTTTAATAAAAAAGTTTGATAAACCTTGATATATATATACATGTATATTATATGCATATGTACATATACATATATATATATATATATCTCCATATAACCAACACAACCAAAACTTACACAAAAATTTCCTATGTTTTTGTGTTCAGTTGTTATCTAATTCTTTGCCTCCAATGAGTTATTTTTGTTCGTAAATATCAAATTTTTCCTTTCCAGAATTATTGGTGCATAATAGTCAAAAGCTATATGCCTCTTTGGGTCTAATTTTTTCATTCAGCATACTTTGACATTGAGGGTGCTGAACATATCAAGAATTTAAAGATTATTCTATTTGTTACTAGGATATTTCATTATTAAGTTATTGTGGTGGTTTGAATAAAAATGGTCTTTATAGGTTTATATGTTTGAATGCTTGGTCCTCAGTTAGTGGAACTGTTAGGGAGGGATTAAGAGGTGTTGTGGGGAGCCACAGCTGCCACCCTATACATATATATTGAACACCTGGTCTCCGGCTAGAGCAGAGAGCATTGAGATAAAGAAGCCTTAGTTGGAAAAGCTGTGTGCCTCCAGATGCAAGCTGGCATGATTTTTCATAGCCTATTATGCTTTGCCACGTAGCTGATGCTGATTGGGACCAGGTAAAGTATTTAACCCACAAGGGCTGGGGGCTGGAGTAATAGTAAGTAAGATGTAATAGATAGGAGTAAGTATGTATAGATAGGAGTAAGTATGTATAGATAGGATTAAGTATGTAGGTATAGAATTAAGATGTAAGGATAGAAGTAAGATGTAAGGATAGAAATAAAATAGAAGTAAGAATAGAAGTAAGTAAGATGTAAGAATAGGAGTAAGTAAGATGTAGGGAATAGGAGTAAGTCGGAAATAAGAGTAAGTAGGAGATAGGAGTAAGTATGTAGAGATAGAAGATAAAAGTAGAGGTAAGATGTATGTAAGAATAGGAGTAAGTAAGATGTAGTGAATAGGAGTAAGTAAGATGTAGAGAATAGAAGTAAGATGTATGTAGGGGATAGCAGTAAGTAGGAAATAGAAGTAAATATAGAAGTAAGAATGGGAATAGAAGTAAGATGTAACTAGTAAGATGTAAGAAGAAGATATAGAAGAATATAAGAGAAGCTAGCTAAGAAAGAAGAAGAGATGAATAAACTGCATGGAGAAGGGCTCGTTGTTGCCTCCTTATTTCTGCTGGATGGAAAGGAGGCCAACAAGGTGTGGCCTTGTTGGAGGAGGTGTGTCACTGAATGAGGACTGATAAGAGTTCAAAAAGTCTTTATTCAGTTCAGTGTTTCTCTCTGCCTAATGCCTGAGGATCAGGATCCAAAATTCTAAGCTACTGCTATAGCATCTTGCTTGCTTGCTGCCAGCCTCCTGGGCAATGATGATCATAGACTAACCCTCTAAAAGTATAAGGAAGCTCCCAATTAAATATTAACAAGACAGTAAAATCTGTTTCTTTGTTAATCTGGTGATGGAGAGTGTACTAAATTGGATGAATTTGAAGAATAAATATATTATGTAATTACTGATTTGTTTTATTGATTGGAGTTATGAATGGAGCTGATGAATTGGCTAATAAGCCAAATTATCTGTGGCTTACCCTCCAGCAATACACAAAAATTTCTTATTTTTGTTTACATTCAGTTTTATCAAGTTTTAAGTTTTAAGGATTCCATTGTCTTCTATGCTATGATTCCCAAAGTTATGAAATGGGACTTAGTTGTATATAGCTTAGTTATATGTGACTGTATCCTTAAAACTGGCTGCAGTACTCTGCCTGCTTGCCCATTACTTCCTGGAATCCATGAGATGAGGAATTTTCTCTGCCACATGCGCCCACAATGAAGTACTTTCTCACCACAAGCCCAATAAGACAGCTGATCATGCATGGAAACCTTCAAAGCTGTGAGCCAAAATAAGCTGCTTGTATTCATTTCCTTTGCTATTGGTTACAATAGCAGAAATCCGACTAACAGACATACTTATTACAAATTATTCCTTTCATTTTTCAGCTGAGACACCATCTTATGAGCTTTGCTCATGAGGAGAGATTTTACATGGTGTTATGCAGTTTATTGTGGTTTTTTTTTTCAGCATTGTGGATTGTATCTCTTTGAGTCATGTTGATGAGGCTTTATTGATGCAGGTCTTTTCTTTCTTTCTTTTTTTTTTTTTTTGACATTTCTAGGACAGAACTCAAGCAAACATCTTGTTACTTACTATCGTTCTATCTTGTTATTTACTATCTTACTATTTTTTGCCCTCTCTTCTGCTATAACCTAAACCTTAGCTGCCTGGAGTTGTACTGTAGATGTATCAGTTGGAACTAGGACTCACAGTATTTTGTTCTTTGCATTTTGATTGGTTGTAGTTTTCTATTATGGTCTCTATTGCAAAGAGAAATTTCTTTGATAAAGGGTGAGAACTACACTTATCAGTGAGTATAAGGATAAATATTGGGAATGTAGTTAGAGATTACATTGGTTTCTCAGCTAAGATACATGATAACATTTGCAATATTTCCAGTACCAGGTATCGGTTTTACTTTTTTTTAGCAGGCTTTAAGTACAATGAGAAAACTGTTGGTTGCTGCTAAAGTATGCATGTCACTATTGGACCCTTTAAAGTTATTATAAAATCTGGTTATTATTGTGATTTGTAGGTGGCATAGCTGGATAAGCCTATTGGTCACTTCACTTCCTTGGAAACTTTCATGGTACCTTTTGTTATCATAAAAGCTAGTCCTCAGGGAGGGTGCTTTCAGAACAGATGTAGCTCGGGTCCTCTGGGTTCTGTGCTGAAACTTAGTGCATGTTCAGATCTGTACTGTTATTTTACATTCATCCCTCCCTTTTCTATTAATCTCTCTTCCAACTCCCTAACTGAAGCCTAATTAATCATTAATTACCCACTAGTCGCCTGTCTCTTGCTATACACCCATTGTCTCCTTGTACTAAGTTATATGGTAGATTTCTTTACAGCCTTTTTGATACTTACTCACCTTATTTCCAGAGTTGTGGGACTAGTGTGTAATCCCAACAAAAGTGAATAAAAGTTTCCCTTTCCTGAAGTCTGCCAGCATTTGTTACCAATTCTGTTGATTTTTGCCATTCTGACTGGGATATGATGAAATCTCAAGGTTTTTTGTTTTGAGGTTTTAGTTTTTTTTTTTTTCAAAAGACAGTATTTTTTTTCTTTTATTTTC
>NW_022196914.1:45743159-45775682 GCF_008632895.1 Mastomys coucha | reverse complement strand
GGACGAACAACAATATGAACTAAGTAGTACCCTCAGAGCTCCCAGGGTCTCAACCACCAACCAAAGAGGTTTTAGTTTTTAATAGGTAAGAACAATCATTTTTTAAAAGATATTTCTTAGCATTAAAAAAATTTCCTTTTACGAACAACAATATGAACTAACTAGTGCCCTCAGTGCTCCCAGGGTCTCAACCACCAACCAAGGACTGCACATGGTGGGTCTGATTGTTCTGACAGCATGTGTATAATAGAGGAATGCAAATTCAATCTTCAATAGGAGGAGAGGACCTTGGCCCTGTGAAGGTTCTGTGCCCCAGTGTAGGGGAATGCCAGGGCCAATAAGTGGGAGAGGATGGGGTGGCAGGCATGGGGTTTGTTCTTGTTTTTGTTTGTTTGTTTGTTTTTTGGAGGGGAAACTGGGAAAGGAGAAATTTACGTGTAAATAAAGAAAATATCAAAAAAATTTCCTTTTTAAAGAACTCTCATTATTTTGAGTAGGGAATGGATCTCTCTCTCTCTCCCTCTCTCTCTCTCTCTCCCATAAACATGCATACATATATTTACTTTCTTTGATTCTCAGTACTTTATAAATTTTAGACATAGCCTCTGTCCATTGTATACCTGGCAATTTTTTGTCCCATTCTGTGGGCTTCCTCTTTTCTTAATTGATTATTTTCTTGGCTGTAAAGAAGTAATTTTATTTTCATAGTGGTGCTAAATTAATTAAGTATTTAGTGAGTAGAAAGTTACATGAAACCTGGAGGAGTGTACACTATGAATAAAGAATTTGATGGTAAAAATTTTAAGATGCCCTTGTACTTTGCAGTGTTACTCATCTCTCTCTCTCTCTCTCTCTCTCTCTCTCTCTCTCTGTCTCTCTCTCTTTCTCTCTCTCTCTCTCTGTCTGTCTCTGTCTCTCTGTCTTTCTGTCTCTCTCCCTTCTCTCAAAAAAACCTAATCATTATTCTAAAATTACAGTGAAAGTGATTTTTTACTAGACAAAAGTGAAAATTTTTGTACATTTTCTCTCATCTCTCTTATTTCAAATATATCTTCATGGCTTATTTGAATATTTTTTCAACATCTATATTAAAATATATTGCAGTTCACATAAGTTTGACAACTGCTTCATTGCCCATTAAAGAGGGAAATTCACTTAGTATGAATATTTTCCTACCCTAAGAATTGGATTAAGCCATTTTTTTCAACAAAAGAAGTCTTGAACAAAAAACAACACTGTACTTGTTTTTCAACTACTACTTCCATGAACTCAAGAAATATCACAGTTTGAAACCAGAAACTTTAATAGGAATCCAGCCACTGAAACCACTGTTGCCATTGTACTATAAGATTAGATAGTATAATCTTTAAAGGCACCCACCTAATATGTGTTTCAGATTTTCCACTGTTTCTCATTAAAGTCTATTATATCCATAACTATTTTGTTTTTTAGTTTTCTGTGTCTTATCTGATGTTAAAAAATGTTTGGAATAGATAATAACAGGTTTTCCTCCTTTTACTCCTTCCAGCCCCTCTCCAGTATCTTCCCTCAAATATCCCCCATGTGTCCCCACCTCAAGTTGATATCTTATTTTTATCTGAATATTAATATTTGGAACATATGCATATATGTATGTGTATGCTGATACATCTTAATGTAACATGCTGAAGGTGCTATTATTGTTTGTGTATGTATAATTCCACAGCTTACTATTCTGTGATGAACAATCAATAAAGAGCAGCAGCCATTAGTTGCTAGGGGTATTTTCTAGGGGCAGGGTCTTGTGAAGTTTTCTCTTCCATGGTAATATGTCTATTGATATTGCACTGTTCTGTTCTTGTTTTAGCAGCCATTTCTAGGAGGTACTGTCCCTAGGAAGATACTGTTTCACAGAAGATGTCCTGGTTTTATGTCGCTTATAATCTCCCTATGCCGTCTTCTGCATAGTTCCATTCATATGGATACAGGACCTGTTCTGTAAACATGCCCATTAGGCCTAGGCTCCCTATGAACTACTGATCATTGCATTTGAACATTTCTCTAGTGTCTGTTTTAGAATCTTGTTGAACATTAGATGGCTGTAGTCATGTGTACTATGTTTGGGCCTTCAATTCTGCTGCAAATCTGCCTTGCTCTGGACTCTTTTTAGTTAGAAAACCTTTTATTATGGTTTTAATTAATTTATTTATTATGTGTCTGTTTAGGATCTTCTTGGTTTAATTTTGGTGGTTTAGCTGATTCTAGAAAATTCAAACTTATTGGAGTCATGACTCTCTTACAATATTTTAAAATTAGCTTGTGTCTATTGTAATATTTCCCTGCTCATTTCTTATTCTGTTAGCTTGGGTCCTGTCTTTCTTTTGGATATTTAGACCAAGGGTCTGTTCACCTTGTTTATCTTCTCCAAAAATTGGCTTTCAGTCTTGTTGATTCTCTATGTTCTTCATAGTTTCTATTTCATTAATTTTGGCTCTGGCTTTTATTATTTTTTCTATCAAGTAGATTAGATTTAGTTTGTTCTTTTAAAATTTTGGTTTGCATTATTAAGCCATTTATGTGTGATCTGTTTATTTTTAATGTAGCAACTTAGAGCTGTGAACTTCTCCTGTAGAACTGATATTAAATTATTTCAGAGGATTGTTTCATAGTATTTTCCTTTTATTTATTTCCAGGAACTGTGTTATTTCTTTCTTTATTTTGACCCATTCATTACTCAGAAATTAGTTGTTTAATATCTATGAGATTTTATAATTACTAGCGATTTGGCTGCTGTCAATTTTAAGTTTTATTGTATTTTGGTCAGATAGGATAAACAGTTTTTTTTATTCCTTCTGAATTTGTTCATATTTACGTTGTGTGTCAGGATGTGGCTTTATGTATGCATGTATATATGTATTTATTTATTTATTTATTTATTTTGAGATGCTTCCCTGTGTTGTTGAGTATAACATATACTTTTTATTTGAGGAAAGTATTTTACAGATATCTGTTAAGTCCATTTGATGTATTAGTTGTTTATGTTTCTCTGATGAATTTTTGTTCAGATAACCTGTCAATTGGACAAAATGAGGTATTGAAATGACATCCTGTTAATGGGTTGATGTCAATCTGTATCTTTAAATACAGTAGTACATTTTTAATAAAATTGGTTGCACCAGAGTAGGGTGCATATATGTTTAGGATAGTAATATTATCTAACTGTTACCTTAATTAGAATGGATTTTACCTCTTTATCTTTTCTAAAAAGTTTTAGTTTGAAGCCCTTTTTATTAGATATTAGGATGGTGATGTCTGCTTCTATCTTGTCTCATTGGACTAGAGAACTGCAGCTGGTTCTTGCTACTTTGTGGGTCTCCTTTTTTACATCCTTTATCTCCAAGGTTTCTTCCCCCTAATACTAGATAGGAGATAAAGAAAGATAAAGTGTGTGTGTGTGTGTGTGTGAGAGAGAGAGAGAGAGAGAGAGAGAGAGAGAGAGAGAGAGAGAGAGAGAGAGAGAGAGGGAGACAGACAGATCCCTGAATCCAATTTATTTCTTTTTGTTTCTTCTTTAACCATGGCCAAACAACTAACCAAAACCAGCCACTCTTCCTCTCAGGGTCCTAGCATTTATGTACTCTCTGAAAAGTTCCCAGAATTCCAGCTGTTACATACTTGCAGATATTAATGTGTATCTGGCAAAACTATGCTTCCTCTAGAGCACAAGACCAAAGCAGGCTCACATCCCTACATCTACTATTAAAACAAAATCACATTTTTATGTTTTATATATATTTATATATTTTTTTTAAAGAAATCAAGATTTTCAAAAAAATATCACCACAGAGTATTTTATACATTTTTTTCACTTTATTTAAGTGCCCATCTTTAAACCTAAGATAAGTTTTATGTAGATAACAGATTGGTGAGTTTTGTTTTACAGTCCATTAAGTCAGGTTATTTCTTTTATTTCCAAAAGGTTTGTGTTGATTGTAATCATTGTGATGTTAAATTTTGGTGTTTGTGTTCTCAGTAGTACTTTGTGTTTTACTAATTACAGTTTTTATTTTTTTCTCTTCAGTCTGTTCTTGGTTGTTTTTACTCTTCTCCTCAGTGTTGGTATTCTGTATAACTCCACCCCCACAGATACCTGGCAGCAGCCAGGTATGCTCCTCCCCAGTTACCTGGCAATGGCCAGGTAGCCCTGGCCCTATAAAAGGGGCTGCTTGCCCCCTCCTCTCTCTCTTACTCCTGCTTCTCTCCCTTGCCTCTTGCCCCTTTGTTCCCCCTCACTCCTCATTCCCTCCCCCCCCCCCATGTGGTCATGGCCAGGCCCCTACTTCTCTACTTTCTCCTTCTCTCGGCCTTTCTCTGCCTCTGCTACCCTCTTAACTCCCCTCCCCATGTCCTAAATAAACTCTATTCTATACTATACCAGTATGTGTCTGGTTCCTCAGGGGGAGGGCCCATGCCAAAGCACCCCCTTTCCCCACACCTTGTCAGAACATATTCTTATAGCACTTTCTCTTCTTATGATAACAACAGACAGCACAAAATACTGATTTCTGTATTTTCTTTAGGTTTGGTCTTTTAGATATAATTTTTACTTAAACAGTTGAAGATAGACTTGCTGAGTACATGAGTGGTATATTAGTCTAGTCTGGCCACTGTTGTCTTTTAGGCCTGGAATGAATTGTTCCAGGTTCCTCTGGCTTTCAGAGCTTCCATGAGAAATCAGCTGTTACTCAAGTATGTTTTACATTTCATTTGTTTTATGTTTTTCTCTTGAACCTCTCAATCTACTTTATTTGTTCTGCATAGTTAGTATTTTAACTCATATATTCTGCGGGCATTTACTTTTATGATCTTGTCTAGTTTTGGTTCAGTATACTTCTTGTTTCTGTATTAACATGTCTTTTTTTTTCCTGTGATCTTGTTGAAGAGCTAGTCACCTACGATTCTTCTCCCTCATCTATTTCTATATTTAAAAAGTTTGGTATTTTCATAATGTTCCACATTTCCTGTATGTTTTCCTGTATGTATATTTTTATCTTTATTTTCATATTCCTATGTAAGGGGAGGTTCTATTGCTAAAGTCCTATTCTCCAATTGGTTCTTGATTTGTCAGTAAAGAAGGTCAGGGGCCAATTGCTGGTGAGAGAGTACAGGTGAGACTTCCAGGTCACAGGAAGAAAAGACAGATGCAAGGAAGGAGAGGAGTTTTTCTGCTATGCTTCGGAATGAGAAGAACACAGTCACCATGTGAGGTCTAGGGGAGAGCTGGGTCTTTGGCCTCCATTACAGGCTGGTGGCCAAGGATGTTTGGCAGGGGCTAGGTGGGATTAGCAACTAAGTTTAGGGCAGGTGGAGAGACAGACAATAAATTAGTAAGAGCATGTTTTTCCAGGTGGGAGATAGCAACGCCCAACAATTGTGCCAAGAAGGCAATTGTAAAGGAAGTAACAAGCTGTGCGTGTGTGTCTTTTTTCCCACAGATTCAGGGAATCTTGGAGAGGACACCGGATAGAACCAAGCAGGTAGTACAAAGGGAAGACACGAGGGGCCAGAGGATGGTCCAGTATGGGCAAAGGCAATAGCATTTAAAAGTACATGTAACATTCCTGATCTATTTCATTTAGATCTTTTATCTTCAATTCCTGATATTCTATCTTTTGATTGATTTATTCTACTTGTAAGGGTCTACTTTGAGTATAGTTAGGTTACTGAGATTTTCAGTTTCATCTTTGTTTGAGCTGTAGTCTTCTTTAGTACTTTTATCTTTTATTACTTTTCTTTTCTTTAATTGAAAATAGATTCTTCTGTTATACAATGTACCTCAACCATAGTTTTCCCTCCCCCTCCCCATGCTCTTCTAACTGCCCCTCTCCCAATTCCATGGCTTCTCTCTTTCCTCTTGAGAAAAGAACAGGCCTCCAAGTGATGGCAGCCAGACAGGACAAAACAAGATACATTAAGACAAGGCTGAAGTCCTCCTATTGAGACTGAATAGACAACCCTATAGAAGAAGTCTCAAAAGCAGGTAAGTAGGCAAAAGAGTCGAAGATACACCTTCTTCTACAAACAAGTCAAACAAGAACCCCATGATAACTACCATAATATATATCTAAAGGACCTGGTACAGACCCCATGCAAGCGCCATACTTTTGTTTCCGTCTCTATAAGCCCATTTGAGACCTTTGCTGATTTAGTGGGCCACGATCCCCCAGTGTCCTCCACTCCTTCTAACTCCTAACATCTTTACTCTCCCTACTCTGAGAGGTTTCCTGCTTCAGGGGGGGACTTAATGGAGACCTCCCATTTAGACTCTCTCTCTACATAATATCTGGCTTTCAGTATCTGCACTGTTTCTTATTTGCAGGTGGGGAAAGCCTCTGGATAATGACTAGACAAGGCACTGCTCTATGAGCACATCATTAGAAATCATTGCTTTGTTTTGTTTTGTTTTTCCAGTTGTGTTTGATTCTGTCCTAGGCTTCTGGGCTATCTAGTTCTAGTTGCTGACCATCTAGACAATGTAGGGCATGGGCTCCCTCTTGTGGCATGTTAAGTTCAAGTTAAACTAAACATTGGCTACTCTCATATTTTCTATGTCACCATTGCCCCAGTACATCTTTCAGGCAGGATAGATTGTAAGTTGAGGTTTTTGTGGCAGACTTAGTTTCCAAATTTTTTCTTTCCATAGCCTGCAGAGTACATCCTTGTACCAAAGAGACTAGAACATAGGAGTGAAGGCTCTAAGTCCACACCAGTTCCACTGTTGTATGTACAATGAATTGTAGAATTTGTCCTTGGTAATGGGGTCCTACTGTTTTCAGAGGGTGAACTTCTGTTCTATCATCAGCCAGGGTTCTCTATGGGACCTCCTTGGCCAACAACTCAAACAAATTTAACCTATTCCCACCACTGGAAGCCTTGCCTGATTACATAGATGGTCAATTCAGACTCCTTATCCTCCATTACTAGGAATTCTCATTAGGGTCACCATCATAGATACCAGGAAGTTTTCTCTGCCCAAGGTTTCCATACTGCCCTTGAAATGCCCACAAAGTCCAACTGTCTTTCCTCACATTCTATCCCTCCATTCCACCCACCTAATACCACCCTTCTTACTTCAGCCACAGAATCTATTTTCCCCTTCCCAGAGAGATCCATGCTTCCTGCTATAGTCTTTCTCTTTATCTAACATGTCTGAGTCTGTGGATTGTAGCTTAATTACTTACTTAACAGTTAAATTCCACTTATAGGTGAGTATGTACCATGTTTGTCTTTTTGGGTCTGGGTTGCATCACTCAGGATGATATTTTTCAAGTTCCATCTATTTGGCTTCAAATTTCATGATGACATTTTAAAAAAATAGATGAGATGTTACTGGTCAGCAGCAACATTAAAACAGTGGGTTACCTGGAAATATGGAGTTAGAAAGAAGAGCACAAGCAAGAGAGAGTTAGGGAAAAGACAGAGTGGCCACAGATAATACCTGTCCACATGGTTGGTTTACAAAATTAGATGGGAGTCGTGAGTGCTCAGCCATCTTCCATTTAATAATAATCCTTCGTTCTCCCAACAGGTATAATAAGTTAGGCAAAACCACACCCCCAAGTACATCAGCACGTCAGTCCAATCAGCGACTTCCTTTTTTCTCTGCGGAGGTGGAGCTTCTGAACATAACTGGAACCAGGTTGGAGGCATGGCAAATAGCAGGAGATGGGCAGAGAGGTGTGGCTATGAGAGGCAGGCCTCAAACCAGGAGGGTAATATTCCATGGTATAAAATGTACCACATCTTTATCCATTCTTCAGTTAATGGACATCTAGGTTGTTGCTAGTTTTTGTTACTACAAATAAAACTGCTTTGAACATAGGAGAGCAAGAGTCCTTGTGGGGATGAAACATCCTTTGGGTACATGGCAGAGTGTTATAGCTGAATCTTGAGGAAGATTGATTCCTGTTTTCTGATGAACTACTATATTGCTATAGTTGGTTGTACAAGTTTTCACTCCTCTCGGTAATGGAGGAGTGTTCCCTTTGTTCCAAACTCTCATATGAGTTGTCACTTGTGTTTTTGAAATCAGCCATACTGACAGGTGTTAGAATCTCAAAGTAGCTTTAATTTTCATTTCCCTGATGGCTAAAGATGTTGAAGAGGCCCTTAAGCAGTTCTTAGCAATTTCAGATTTCTTTACTGAGAATTCTGTTTTGATATATACCCCATCACACCCCATTTTAAAAGTGTATTATTTGATTTTTTTTCCCTTTTTTTCTTGGATATTTTCTTTATTTACATTTCAAATGTTATCCCCTTTCCCTGTCCCCCTAGTCCCCCTCCCCCTCTCCTTTCCCCCTCCCCCTACTTCTATGAGGGTGTTTCTCCACCCATCTACTCCGGCTTCCCTGCTCTCAAATTCCCCTATATTGGGGCATCAAGACTTCACAGAACCAAGGACCTCTCTTGCCATTGATGCCCAACAAGGCCATCTTCTGCTATATATGCAACTAGAGCCATGGGTTCCTCCATGTGTACATCTTGGTTGGTGGTTTAGTCCCTGGGAGCTCTGGGACATCTGGTAGGTTGATATTGTTGTTCTTCCTAAGTGGTTGTAAATCCCTTCAGCTCTTTCATTTCTTTCTCTAACTCTTCCATTGGGGACCTCATGCTCAGTGCAATGGTTGATTGTGAGCATCCACCTTTGCATTTGTCAGGCTCTGGCAGAGCCTCTCAGGAGACAGCTATATCAGGCTCTTGTTAGCATACCGTTCTTGGCATCTACAATAGTGTCTGTGTTTGTTGACTGTATATGGGATGGATCCCCAGGTGAGTCAGTCTTTGGATGGCCTTTCCTTTAGTCTCTGCTCCACAAAAAGATTTTATATATCTATGTTCATTTAAAAAAATACTAGTAGTGATCTACTATTTTAAAATATACAGTTAATATGTTTGGAGTTATTTAAAATTTATATTGACAGCAGGTGGTGGTGGCGCACATCTTTAATCCCAGCACTTGGGAGGCAGACGTAGGTGGATTTCTGAGTTTGAAGCCAGCCTGGTCTACAGAGTGAGTTCCAGGACAGCCAGGACAACCCTGACAGAGAAACCCTGTCTCGAAAAACCAAAAAAAAAAAAAAAAATTATTTTGAGAAAAACATGTATTTTCAGTATTGCTATAGACAAGCATCTACATAAGACTATTAAATTGATTTTTGTTTTATATCAACAACTTTATAACACTCATTTTTATTGTTACAATATTTTATAAATTTTAAAGAATATGATAAAAAAGGTATTGTAGGTATTGAAGGGGGTCTCTAGGAGGATTTGGGGTACAAAAGGGAAACAAGAATATGATTTAATTCTATTTACTTAAAATATGTTTTTAAATGTTAACAAATTCAGATAAATTGAAATCACGTAACTTTTCTCATCATAATGCAATAAAACTTAAATCAATAAAAAAGACTACTTTGTCAGAAAGATCAACATTAAAGCCAACTTTATAAATTAATTTAAAAAAAATTGTTGATTTTAGTGCCCATGCATATGGTGTTCTGTTCAAAAAGTTGTCTCCCATACAAGTACATTCAAGTTTATTTCCCACTTCTTGTATTAGGTTCAGTGTGTCTGGATTTATGTTGAGGTTTTTGATCAATTTGAACTTGAGTATTTTGCAGGACGATAAATATGGTGTATTTGCATTCTTTTATATACAGATCTTCAGTTAGAGTAGCACCCTTAGATTAAAATGTGTTTTTTTCACTGTATATTTATAGTTTCTTTATCAAAAATCAGTTGTCCATAGGTACATGAATTTATATCTGTGTATTCAATTCCATTCAATTAATTAAAGTGACTGTTATTTTATGCTATACTTCCATAGTACAACTTGAAATCAGAAATAGTGATACTGTCAGCAGTTCTTTTATCACTCAGAATTGTTTTAGCTATCCTGAGGTTTTCATTTTTCCATACAAAAATCGAGAATCTGCTTTTCAAGGTCTGTTAAGAATTGTGCCAGAATTCTGGTGGGGGGGTTGTGCTTATAAGATAGGCATTTTTACTATGTAATTCTGCCAACCCATGAGCATGAGAAGCAGTTTCTGATATCTTCTTTAATTTCTTTCTATAAAGACTTCATGTTTTCACAAACAAGTCTTTTACTTACTTGATTAGAGTTAATCCAAGATGCTTTATCTTGTTTGAGGCTATTGTGAAAGGTGTTGTTTTTCTGATTTCTTTCTCATTCCATTTATTATTTGTATGTAGAAGGATAAGCCATTTTTAAAAATTAATCTTGTAGCTAGCAACTTCGCTGAAGGTGTTAATCAGCTATAGAACTTCTTTAGTTGAATTTTTAGGATAACTTATGTATAGTGTCATACATATACAAATAATGATTCTTTGACTTCTTTTTCAATTTGTGTCCCCCTCTGCTCCTTTATTTGTCTTATTGCTCTAGCTAAAACTTCAACTACTTTATTGAATAGATATGGACAGATTAAAAACCTTTTCTTATTCCTAATTTTATTGGAATTAGTATGGGTTTTCCTCTACTTAGTTTGTGTTGACTATAGAATTGCTGTACATTGCCTTTATTATATTTAGGTTTGTACTATGTATCCCTAAACTCTCCAGTAATTTTATCATGAAGAGGTACTGGAGTTTTTCAAAGGCTTTTTTGACATTTAATGAGATGATCAATTTTTTTATTTTTCTTTTAGTTTGCTTATGTGTTATATTACATTGACAGATTTCTGTTTATGAACCACCCCTGCGACTCTGGAATGAAGCTTACTTAATGATGGTGTTTTGTTTTTTGTTGCTTTTTTTGTTTGTTTTTTGCTTGTTTGTTTGCATTTTTACATTTATCTTCATAGGGGGAGTGGCCTGTAATTCTTTTTCTTTGTTGAATATGTAGTTTGAAGATCAGAGTAACTGTGGTCTCATAAAATGAATTAAATTATGTTTCTTCTGTTTATCTTTTGTGGAAGAATTTGAGGAGTATTGCTATTAACTCTTCTTTGAAAGTTTGGTAGAATTCTTCAGTAAAATTGTCTTGCCTTGGGCTTTTTTTATTATTATTATGAAATTTTACTGACTGCTCCTATTTCTCTAGGAATTATAGTTACATTTCAATTGTTTATGTGATCTTGATTTAACTATGTGGTATCTATCAAGAAAATTATCCATTTGTTTTAGGTGTTCCACTTTTGTGGAGTATAGGTATTTAGAATACAACCTAATGATTCTTTGGATTTGTCTGTTGTTATAGCTGCCTTTTGTTTCTGATTTAACTAGCTTGAATATTTTCTCTCTATCTTTTAACTAGCTTGGATAAGAGGTTTTCTAGCTTGCTGATTTTTCATGAAAACCAATTCTTTGTTTCATTGATTCTTTGTATTGTTCTCTTTGTTTCTTTCTTTTTAGAATTTCAGCCTTTAGTTTCATAATTTCTTGCTGCTTCTCTTGGTTTTCTTAACTTCTATTTGTTTTAGAGTTAGCCTTAGATGTCTCCATTTTTTATTTTTATTTTTATTTATTTTTATTTTTTTACTCTTTTTTTTTTAGGTATATACTTACTGGTATCACCTTTCCTCTTAGAACTACTTTCATTATGTACTATAAGTTTTGGTATGTTGTGTATACATTTTCATTCTATTCTACTCTATTTCATTCATTTCTAGAAAATCTTTAATTTATTTATTTGTTTAGGATGGTCTATTTTTTCATTCAGTAGACAGTTTTTCAGGTTCTATAAGTATGTAGGCTTTCTGTTGTTTCTGTTGTTAAAATCCAGGTTTAATCTAAGGTAATATGATAGGATGTAGGGAGTTGTTTCAATTTTCTTGTATCTGTTGAGTCTTGCTTTGTGTCTGAGTATGTGGTCAATTTTGGAGAAAGTTCCATGAGGTACTGAGGAGAGGTATTTCTTTTGTATTTGGGTGGAAAGTTCTCTAAATATTTGTTAGGTTCATTTAGTTTATAATCTCATTTAGCTCCAGCTTTTCTCTGTTTAGTTTTTGTCTACATGACCTGACCTCTGGTTAGAGTGGGATATTGAAGTTTCCCATTATCAGTGTGTGAGAGTCAGTTTATAATTTAAACTGTAGTAGGGTTTCTTCTACTATGGTGGGTGCCATTGTCTTTGGGACATAGATGTTAAGAGTTGAAATGCCATTTTGATGGGTGTCTTCTTTGATGTATATGTAGTGTCCTTCCCCATTTATTTTATTAATTTTAATATGAAGTATTTTTAAATATTAAAATGTCTCCATCAGCTTGCTTTTTTTTAGGTCCATTTGCTTGGAATATCTTTTTCCAACCTTTTACTCTGAGGTAATATCTATTTTTGATGTTGACATGTGTTTCTTGTATACAGTAGAACTATTAATCCTGTTTCCACATCCTTTCTGTTAATTTGTGTCTTTTTATTGGGTAATTGAGGCCTTTGCTATTGTGAGATATCAATGAACAATGATTGTTAATTTCTGTTACTTTGTTCTTGTAGTTATAGTTGGGGGTAGTGGTGGTGGTGGTGGTGATGGTGATGGTAGTGGTGGTCTATGTGCATGCACACGTGTGCGTGTGTGCACACATGCATGTACAAGCAAGCATGCATGCTTGTGTATGTTTCACTTCTTTTGGTTTTGATGATGTAAGATTATGTGTTTTCTGTGTTTTTGTGGTTGTAGATAACCTCTTTATGTTATATATGTAAAATCACAGATCATCTCATTAGATGCAGAAAGGACTTTTACAACATCCAAAATTGATGATAAAAGTCCTGAAGAGATCATGAATACAAGGCACATACACAGCAAAATAATAGCAATTTATAGCAAGTCCATTGTCAACATTGTCATAAACAGAGTTCAAAGAATCTCTACTAAAATCAGGAACTAGACAATAATGTCCCCTTTTTTCATTCCTATTCAATATAGTATTTTATTTCTTAGCAAGAGCAACAAGACAACTGATGTGATTGTATCAGATCAGCTCCTGACTCGTCTTTTGAAGTTCATGGACAGTTCCTTGACACTACATAAGCTTATAATGTTTCTATCAGTCTAATACTTTTTACAATAAAGCTGCTCAGGGGAGCTGCATCAAAGTGGAGGTGGTAACAACAGGATGTGTCTTAGGAGTAAATCATAACTAAAACTCATCAGAAAAACTTTGTGACTATAAAGTATCTCTATATATTCACTTTCCCAGGGAATTTATGGTACAAATCAAGGATTTGTATTAGAAAAATTAGAACAATATAGCAAAAATTTCAGCATCATTGCTTTTGCAGTTGTGACTATTTGTAAGTGAAAGTGAGTCACTTTAACATAAACATTGTGAAACCATAAAAGTTTATCTGAAAAAATGAAACTGCTCTAAAGTGACTGACAGCCCGTAACACACACAATATATGTACACCAGACAAAGAAATGATTCATGTTCTGGTTGTAACAGTGCAAAATGGTATGAGATTTTATTGAATTATTGAGAGGGAAGTGCAATTCTCCACTCTCAATATACACAGTATTGTATATTTCTTGAGGTTTTTGTTTTGCATTTGGACCATAGCTGAGTATAATTGACTGAATAGCAGAAAGTGAAGCCACAAATAAGATTACTATATACTGATGTTAGTCTTAGAATCCTTTAAACTGTGCTGAGTCACAGAGATAATCCCATAAAATTAAATAGTTTATTTAT
This sequence comes from Mastomys coucha, assembly GCF_008632895.1. NCBI lineage: Eukaryota > Metazoa > Chordata > Mammalia > Rodentia > Muridae > Mastomys > Mastomys coucha. The sequence continues at coordinate 45,761,984 of NW_022196914.1, read as the reverse complement.
GAAATTTGAAAAAGCATCATAACTGTATGAAGTTTAGTTTTCAAGATACAGAACTATAAAGAGTAAGGTTCTTTCCCTATTGTAAGAGTTTTCACTTCACTACTCAATGTAGCTATCTCCTCTTTAGCAAGTACATTATTCAGGTTTTTTTGTCACTGTGACAAATGCTTAAAAACACCCAGTAACCTATTTTCCCTAACTAGGACTACCTCTGAATTTCTACTTCTTCCCATAATGCCATTGTATCATGAATCTATCAAGGAATTAATCCATCCATTAGGTCAGAGCCCTCAAGATCCAATCACTTTCTAAAAGCCTGTCAGCTGGCATCTAATCTATTAACACATGAGGTTTTGAAAGATGCTACAACTCAAACCATAACAGCAAGGATTCAAGGAGACAGTGTGCAAATGAAAATGTCACTTCCAATTTAAAGATGATTGTCTCTGAAGGCCCCGTGTTCTGAGGACCTGTATATGGTGACCTCTGATAACTCCAGCCAATCTGCATTTTAAGAAAGCAGGACTACTATATCTGGAGTCTTGGGATATGATTCAGATGCTATTTATTTTTCCTAATATCAAGCACCAATACAGAATTACTAATACAAAAGTATACTGGCTACTGGCACACTTTAGCTGATATGATGAATCATAGAGAATCTAGTTTGATGCTGAGATTCAGGATGCTTAAAGAGCAGTAGCAATTGTCACAGAATACATTATAGATCAAGGACAAGGGTTGAGAAAATTAGAGTATTGAGTATGTAGTGAAAGTCAGACAGAGTATGAAAGGATCACAAGTTACCAATTGTTCAAACTAGGCTACCCAAGTTTCCATTCCCCAAATCAGTTTGTATGATTGAACGTTTAACATAATTTAAACACACCAAGCTCTAAGTTTAGATATTTTGTTTTATGATTCTCCCAATAGTAGTAAAAAATTTCAGATCATTTAGTAGGGTTATAGAGGGAAATGTATAGAACACTGGAGAATAGAGTCATTAGAAGAAACAAATGCTTCAGTTTAAAACATAAGTCAAGGTCTATAGCTTTACTTAAACCCTAGAGAGTGAAAGATGAAAATAACAAACTGAATTGAAAACCTGAAATAGCAGTTCTTCAATGTAATAAGGGGCTATGTGGAAAAACTCTCAGCTACCACACTATTTTTATTTGCAGATAATATAATCTTACATATAAGAGACCAGCAGTACAATGAAAGCTATCGCACATAAACACATGCACTAGCTTCTGAGCAGACAATTAATGTATTCTGAAGTGAAGAGCATCCACAGCTCTCAAAACAATTAAGATAAAAGAGGAGCTTAACAATTCACTCAATAATTTCATTAAGGATGTGTATTATACAATTTACTGAGAATATACTTGTTTGTACATAATTTGAACATTCACAAAATGTGATAATGTGGATAGTCACAAAGATACTAAAATTCAAGATAACAGTCACATTACAGGAAGATATTTTAGTGTAGATAGATTTATATTAGAATTAAAACAAACTTAAATGACTCAAAAATGTATGAACTTGAAAATTAAGGCTTATGTATGAACTTGAAAATTAAGGCTTATATATTCTTCTGAAAGAAAATGAAGTCAAAACTGATACTGAAAATTCTTTTCAAAATAAGAAAAGACTACATCAGAACCAATAAAAGACAGAAAAAGAAGCCCACACTGAAAACATTTTAGCCTTAAACACCTTTATAAATATTATTATTTGAGGGGGGTCATTTTTTATTCTTTAATCTTTTTTTATCGACCAATCTTTATCCCCTCCCAGTCGGCCCTCTGACTGTTCCTCATACTCTCCCCACAAACTTTGTCTCCAAGAGGATATGCCCATCCCCCACCCGCACCCCACCAGACCTACCCATTCCCTGGGACCTCAAGTCTCTTGAAGTGCATCTTCTCTGACTGAGTCCAGATCAGGTAGTCCTCTGCTGTATATGTGTTGGGCGCCTCGTATCAGCTGGTGTATGCTGCCTGGCTGATGGCTCAGTGTCTGAGAGATCTCAGAGGGCCAGGTTAGTTGAAAATGCTAGTCTTCCTACAGGGTTACCCTTCTCCTCAGCTTCTTCCAGCTTTTCCCTAATTCAACCAGCTTCATTCTGTCCATTGGTTGGGTGTAAATATCTGCATCTGACTCTTTCAGTTGCTTGTTGAGCTTTTGGAGGGCAGTCTTGTTAGGCTCCTGTTTGTAAGCACACCATAACATCAGTAACAGTGTCAGGCCTTGAGGCCTCCCCTTGAGCTGAATCCCAATTTGGGCCAGTCACTGTACCTCCTTTCCTTCAGCCTATTCTCCATTTTTGTTTTCGTAGTTGTTTCAGACAGGAACAATTCTGGGTCAGAGTTTTGTTTTTGTTTTTTGTTTTTTGTTTTTTGTTTTTGTTGTTGTTGCTGTCACAGGTACAGCTTTTATTTGTAACAAATTATTCCTGATTTCTTCTGCTCAAAAGTTCTTTGAGACAATTTCATTAGCCTTAGCCAGTCGGAGAATAGAGTCATCTGACTCATCCATTCTGTGAATGGCCCCACAGATGTAGCCAGCGAGAGCGCAGAAAGGAAAAGAGAGTCAGAGTTTTTGACTGAAATGACAACCCAATCCCTCCACTCGGTGCCCTGTCTTTCTACTGGAGGTGGGCTCTACAAGTTTCCGCTCCCCACTGTAGGGCATTTCATCTAAGGTCTCTCCCTTTGAGTTCTGAGAGACTCTTACCTCACAGGTCTCTGGTACATTCTGGAGGGTCTCCCCTCCTCTGAAGGTTTCCTGTTTCCATTCTTTCTGCTGGCCCTCAGGGTCCTGTCCCCCCAACCCAAATACCTTATCATGTTCTCCTCTTCCCCCTCTCTGTCTCCTTTCCCACCCAGGTCCCTCCCTCCCTCTGCCCCTTCCCTCTGTGATTGCTTTCTTCTCCCTCCAATTCAGGCATCCTCACTTGGGACTTTCAGCTTGTTAACCTTCTTGAGTTCTGTGGATTGTATTCTGGGTATTTTGTACTTTTTTTGGTTAATATCCACTTACTAGTGAGTTACTGACTTATTTTTTGTATTAATTTACATGTGTCTTTGTGCATATATATGTGAGTGCCTGTGGAAGCCAGAAGAAGGCATTGGATCACTTGTAGCTGGAGTTACAGGCAGTTGTAAGCTGCCTGATGTGGGTGCCTGGAAGCTGAACTTGGTACTTTATTTGAGCAACAAGTGCTCATAATCCCTGATCCACTGCTCTAGCTACAAACGACTTATTAAAGCAGAAATAATAAAATAGTGGGAACTACTTTTCATGATAACATATTAGCAATATAATAGCAGTTTTTAGAGGGAGTAAAAAAGACAAATTAACATTAAGCAATAAAAATCAATTATAAAAATATTAAAGCATAGATAACAAACCTCAAACCATATGTCTCTTTTGAAAGTACACAAGGAAAAGACACATGTGCATATTCAAGGTTGTTATGGGGGAGCTAAAATATAATACATATCTAGGAGATATTAAAAATGAGAATATGTGCCTTTCTATTTTCACAAACTTGAAATTCCAGGAATTATCTATCAATTTATAACCTACCATCTGTTCATTTACCTACTTACCTATCAACCTATTTATATATGAAGTATTTTATGACCTAGCAATATCAGGCTTCATAATTCTCTGTTATTATCTAAGACACTTAAAAAAAGTGAATTAGAGTAATTATAAGCTCTGTTATAAAGTGGTTTGCTCAACCCAGATGTCCCTCAACAGAGGAATGGATACAGAAATTGTGGTACATCTACACAATGGAGTACTATTCAGCTATTAAAAACAATGAACTTATGAAATTCTTAGGGAAATGGATGGATCTGGAGAATATCATCCTGAGTGAGGTAATCCAATCACAAAAGAACACACATGGTATGCACTCTCTGATAAGTGGATATTAGCCCAGAAGATTGGAATACACAAAGTACAATCCACAAACAACAAGACACTCAAGAAGAAGGAAGACCAAAATGTGGATACTTCATTCCTTCTTAAAAGGGAGAACAAAATACCCATGGAAGGCATTGCAGAGACTAACTATGGAGCAGAGACTGAAGGAAGGACAATACAGAGAATGTTCCACCTGGGAATCCTTCTCATATTCAGTCATCAAATCCAGACACTATTGTGGATGCTAGCAAGTGCTGGATGACAGGAGCCTGATATAGCTGTCTCCTGAGAGGCTCTGACAGTACCCAACTAATACAGAAGTAGAGGCTCACAGCCATCCATTGGACTGAGCACAGGGTCCCCAATGAAGGAGCTAGGGAAAGGACCCAAGGAGCTGATGGGTTTGAAGCCCCTTAGGATAAACAACAATATGAATTAACTAGTACCCTCAGAGCTCCCAGGGACTAAACCACCAACCAAAGAGTACACCTGGTGGGACTAATGGCTCCAGCTGCATAAGAATAGTAGAGGATGGCCTAGTGGGTCATCAATGGGAGGAGAGGCCCTTGGCCCTGTGAAGGTTCTATGCCCCTGTGTAGAGGAATGCTGGCACCAGTAAACAGGAGAGGGTGGGCAGCGAGAAGGGGGAAAGGGGAGGGAACAGGGGTTTGTTTTTGTTTTTGTTTTTTATTTTATTTTTTCTTTTTTTCAGAGGGGAAACTGGGACAGGAGATATTATATGACATGCAAGTAAAGGAAATACCTAAAAAAAATTAAAAAATCACATACAATAAAAAAATAAAAATAAAAATATTTACATAGTTTCAAAAAAAAAAAAAAGTGGTTTGACATCTCCCTGTCCATACGTTGGGATCAAAGTTGTATGTGCCGGGCCAGCTTCACAGACAGGAGCCTCATGTAAGTTCATGGAGCCCTGTAGTCAGAAGGGCTTGGGGTTAATGTTTTACTTTTTTTAATTTTGTTTTTTTGTTTGTTTGTTTGTTTTGTTTTATTTTTTTTTATTTTTATTTTTTTTGGCCAATTTCTCACTAATCTTATTTTTTCCCCATGAGCTCATGTTTTAGAATGAAAGTTCAGTAAGATAATGGAAATAGGGAGATGAAAGGTGGATATGGACTTTGGCATCACATGCAGTTCCTGCCCACAGGTGTCTTCTGCCCCTCCCCCCTCCTCTACCCTCACCTTCTGCAATGAAATCAGTATTGAGTGAAGTTTCACGCTGGTAGCTGGTAAGAGTTGCATAACTTTGGAGTGCAACCTTCTGTGTTTTGGGGTATAATAGTAGACTTCAGTGTAACAAGGATATTTTGCTTGATTTTTCTGCCCATGAGTGGGGCAGCATGTTATTTCTGGCGTTTTGGTTGTTCTGGGGAAACTTAGTAGTAGCTCATGGAGTACAAAGTGGGTTAAATCATAAAACAGCTCTTGGGTAACTGTAATAATCAATCTTTCCAAAGAATATTAATTTGGAGAACAAATCATAGCATCAAAAAAAGTAACAGTGGAAAGGGTGTTTTGTATTTTAGTACTTTTTATAAAACACTTTTCTTTCCTTTTGAATATGGGGCCTGCATTTACATTTTGTGCTTGACCTCACAAATTTTGTAACTAACCCTTGTATTAAGAATCAGAATATAAAGGCTCTGTAATTTATGATTGCAAATACATCACAATTAAAGTTTATTTTAGCCTAATTAGACAGTTAACAAAGCTCTAGTCTCAAGTTCATGGACTCATTAGATTTTTTTATGTCTTTTTTTCCAGGAAAGTAAGAAGCTTTTTGTAGTACTGCTTATTATTAATGATTATTATAATATATAATAATATAATGTGTTAATAATATAGCAACTAATAAATACCATTTAATAATAAGCAATACTACATATAATAAAACTGCAAATTTGTTTAGTTTTTATATTCATGTGATTGCTTCTTTCTTGTTGTTCTGTTCCATACCTAATTGTGAATTTTAGTTCCCTACCAGTTAAAACTGCAAATACATTTCCAGAGAGACTTGAATTTTAAACCTGAAAGGATGCTGGGTGCAGTGTGTAGGTCAATATAAGTCTGATTGCAAAGAGCTGGTAGTTTCCCAAAGGGTGTGTGTGTGTGTGTGTGTGTGTGTGTGTGTGTGTGTGTGTGTGATTGACACAGCAGCTAAGCAGGCCAGGGGAGGCAGGAAAGCTAACTGAGATCCTTCATCACTCCTTTCTCTCCTCCAAATCCAATTCTGTCTCATTCCTAGCTTTGCAACAAAACACTGGCCACAGCCTTTCTACTATGTCCTGCCCCACATCTCCCATGAATCCCACAGACCTTTCCCTCCTAACCACCTTCTCTTTATTTGTTGATTTATCCTAGCCCCCAACTCTAGTAGACACTTTTGCTAACCCAAGGGCCTCCACTGCTAAGGAAACAGATATCTGCAGATCATCACATATCCCTCTGTCCCACCCAGTCCCAATCCAACCAATTACATCCACATTTCTGTGGCAGAAAACCTGCTGTAGTCTGTTGCCTCTTTGACCCCCAGTGGTCCCAACTATCAAGTCCAAAGAAAATTTCCTAACAGACAGCACACAGAACAGGCATCATACTTTCCTAAAACCCAGAGAGGATACAGAAACCAAGAAACAAAACACTTACCCACCTCTCCCTTCCCCCCCTACACTACCAACATCAAATGAACAAAAATCACCAATAATTGGTCACTGATATCTCTCAATATCTCCAGTCACAATTCCCCAATAAAAAGACACAGACTAACAAATGGATTTAAAAACAGGATCCATCATTCTGTTTCATTGAAGAAATATACATCAACATCAAGGATGGATAATACCACAATAAAATTTGAAAAGAGGCATTCCAAACAAATGGACCTAAGAAACAAGCTGATGTAGCCACTTCAATATCTAACAATATAAACTTCAAACCAAAACTAATCAATCAGAAGAGATAAATTAAAGAAGGACATTTGATTACTCATCAAAGGAAAAATGCTCCAAACACAATGACACCCTACATTTGTATGTTACTACAGCTTAAAACATATATTGCCCCTCACACAGTAATAGTAGGAGACTTTAATACCCCAGTTTTACCAACCTACAGGTCACCCAGACAAAAACTAAACTGGCAAATGCAGGAGCTAGCAGACATTATAAATAGACTTGAGAAACTTTATACTACCAACTTAGCAGCACAACTGAAAGCTATAGAACAGAAAAGAAAAAATGATACCCAAAAAGAATTGATATGAATAAATTATCAAACTCTGGACTGAAAGCAATAAATAGAAACATAGAGAACAATACAAAAATTTAAGGAAACTATGAGTTGGTTTTTGAAAAAAAATTCCAAATTAACTAAAACATGATGAGAGAATACCCAGATGTAAAAAATCAGAAATGAAAAGGTGGACATAACAATAGACACCGAGAGAAATCCAGTGAATTATGAGAAGATTTTGAAAATCTTCATTTCTACCTAATTAGAATATCTAAAGGTAACAATTTTTCTTGATAGGTGCCATCTACCAAAGTTAAATGAAGATCAGATGAGAAATCTAAACAAACCTAAATCTCCCAACTAGACCAGATGATTTTAGTCCAGAAACTACTAGATTGTAGCCCGCGTGGTCCTCTCGCCGGGAAGAAGACACGCGGACACTAGGTTCCTTCTGCAGCAACTGTTTATTTGTCTCCATCCATAGTGAAAAAAGGGGTCGAGCCCAAAATCCGCACTGCTTATATACACCACAGTGCGCGTATCTGCCCACAGCGTGGTGTGTCTGCTCATGATTGGCTGTTCGCTCATTACCCTACGTAACGCCCCGGGATGGGCCGTGACATGGCGTCCTTTTCACTCTATGCACATGCGCCAACAGTTGTCCACTAGGAGTTAACAGCGGAAGTAGGCGCCATCTTGCCATGGCGAATGCCTCTCAAGATTCACGGCTCCCCACACTAGATGTTAAAGAAAAGTGAACACCAATGCTCCTCAAATTATTCCATGAAATAAAAACAGAAGGAATATTGCCAAATTCATTTTATGAGGCCATAATTATTCTGACACTCAGACCACACAAAGACTCAGCAAAGAAAATTACAAATCATTTCCCTTATTAACTTAAATGCAAAAATGTTCAATAAAATACTTAAAAACTGAGTCTAAGAACACAACAAAGGATGAGCCACTTTGATCAAAAGGGCTTCATCCAAGAGATGCAGGGATAGTTCAATATATAAGAATCGGTAAATGTAATCTACCATGTAAATAAACTGAAATTTTAAAAAAGCCATGGCTGTCTATAGGCTTCGATTTTTAAAAAAACTACTTTCAATAAGGATTCTAAAATACTTTAACCCTCCCCCCCTTCTAGTCAACTGTCAAAAGGTAGGTGAGAAAAGATGATAAAGAGGGCAAGGGGATGTGGACCTTCTTCTCAGCACCTCATGGTACCTTCTCTAAAATCGACCATATAATTGGTCACAAAACAAACTTCCACAGATACAAGGAGATTGAAGTAACCCCATGAATCCTATCAGATCACCATAGATTAAGGTTGGTCTTCAACAATATCAAAAAGAACAGAAATCCCACATATACATGGAAGCTGAACAACTCTACTCAGTGATAACTTGGTCAGGGAAGAATTAAGAAAGACTTCCTGGAATTTAATGAAAATGTTGATATATCATACCCAAACTTATGGGGCACAATGAAAGCAGTGCTAAGAGGAAAACTCATAGCACTAAGTGCCGTGGTAAAGAAACTGGAGAGATCTTATACTAGCAATAAAACAGTACACCTAAGAGCTCTAGAACAAAAAGAAGCAAACACACTCAAGAGGAGTAGACAGCAGGAAATAGATCCCAAATCAACCAAATACAAACCAAGAGAACAATACAAAGAATCAACAAAACCAAAAGTTGGTTCTTTGAGAGAATCAACAAGATAAATAAATCCCTAGCCAAACTAACTAAAGGGTCCAGAGACAGTATCCAAATTAACAAAATCAGAAATGAAAAAGGAGGCAATAACAACAGAAATTGAGGAAATTCCAAAAAAATCATCAGATCCTTCTACAAAAACCTATAATCAACAAACCTGGAAAATCTAGATGAAACGGATGATTTTCTAGACAGATACCACATACCCAAGCTAAATCAAGAACAAGTAAACTATCTAAACAGGTCTATATTCTCTAAGTAAATAGAAGAAGTCATTAAAAATTTCCCAACCTAAAATACTCCAGGGCCAGATGGATTTAGTGCAGAATTCTACCAGGCCTTCAAAGAAGACCTAATACCAATATTCCTCAAACTATTCCATAAAATAAAAACAGAAGGAACACTACCTAATTCATTCTATAACTGCAATAACTCTTGATACCTAAACCACACAAGGATTCAACCAAAAATGAGAACTGCAGACCAACCTCACTTATGAATATCAATGCAAAAATACTCAATAAAATTCTTGCAAACCAAATTTAAGAACATATCAAAACCACGAGTCACGATGATTAAGTAGGCTTTATCCCAGGATGCAAGGTTAGTTCAAGGTACAAAAATCCATTAACATAATCCATTATATAAACAAACTCAAAGAAAAAAAATCACATGATCATCTCCTTAGATGCAGAAAACGCATTTGACAAAATATAACATGCGTTTTTTGAAGGTTCTTCAGAAAATTGGAGATAGATCTACCTGAAGACCCAGGTATTGATTGAATGATGTATTAACATATGACATTGCTCTACTGTAGCATCATTAAACAAAATCTTTATTTTTAACTCAGTATATGGTATCTCTGTGGGTTGCCATTCTAGTTCCTCAAGCCCTTCTGGGTTTTTCGTATCTGGAACTACCTTTTTGCTGTTGTTTTATGTTCCAGATTGGATTCTTCTGAAGATTCTTCATTCCGAGTTAAAGAATCCTCTAATCTCTGTTTGATGGCCTTTAATTTAGCACTTAATTTTTTAATATTCTCTTTTTCCATGTCTGTTTATTCTGATCTCATTTATAGAGGATATATAAAATTGTAATCATTATTGAACATATAATTATTTATATATTGGTAAGGGTCTAAGTGTTCTCTTTCGTGTTGTTTTTCATTTTCATTTTTCTCTGTATGTCCCAGATACTGGTGGAAGCACAGCCTTCGCCCATGGCTAGGTTGGCTGCACCATATGTGGGGCTCCTGGCCCATGAACACATGCATATTAAGTATTCACATGCACCCCATGCAGCTTGGTGCCTACATGTTCTCTGGCCACCTAGTTATCTGTCCTGCACTTTTAGACCCTTCTCTGGAATCATGTCATGCTTGGGAGAAGCCTCAGATACCTACTGTACCCTGAGGATCTGGGAAAAAAACTTTCCTATTCAGAAGAGGTTTTTAAGAGCCACCGTTAGCAGTGCCTCTTTGGTTTCTTACTCCTTGGATAAGAAATTGTATTCTACCTGGGTGTTTTTAGGCACTAAGCTTGGATTTCTAGCCCCATGTTCAGTTCACTATTTCTAACCTCAGCTTTTCCACCAGTGCTCTAGTTTCCAAATGACATGAACAACAACTTGGAGGCTTAAATTTATTTAAAAAGTCTTAGTCATAAGTTCGGCCTTGTTCCCCAACTAGAGTTGCTGTAAATGAGATTTAATTTTTTTGACTCATCCCAGAATGCTATACCAAATCATGTAGGTATAATTTATTTATGTTGGAAATATTACATGTATCACAGTTCTTTTTTTAATTATTAGATGGTTTCTTTATTTCCAATATCTCTTTTCCCAGGTTCCCCTCCAAAAAATAAAATAAAATAAAATAAAAAACCAAAAACTAAAGCAAACCCCTGTTCCCTCCCTCCTCCCCTGCTCACCAGCCCAACCCCTCCTGCTTACTTGAATGGCATTCCCCTACACTGGGGCACAGAACCTTCACAGGGCCAAGGGCCTCTCCTCCTCCCATTGATGACCAACTTGGCTGTCCTCTGCTACATATGCTGCTGGAGCCATGAGTCCCACCATGTGTACTCTTTGGTTGGTGTTTTACTCCCTGGGAGCTATATTACAGTTCTTAAGGAAAGAGATATGCTCCAAAGTTTGCATTTACACACATCAGCTACTCTAAGGACACTATCCAAGGGTTTTACATTAAGACCTAGTTGGAAAGCTTAGGTTCTTATACACTTGACATCAACCATGCTGGATATGGCCATTTGTCAGACAAAGGGGCCTAGCCTCCTTCCATAAGTCATGTTTTAAGTCACCTGGGCACCGTGGCAACAGGAGCAGCAGGGCTGGCTAGATAGAGGTATGGTTTGGCCAGTTATAAGAGGCCACCTTCAGAAGGCTGATGGTACTATACTACAGAAGCTGTGAAACAGGTTGTACTGACCAGGGAAGGCTTTCCTAGAGAAGCCTCAGCTATTGGTTTCATACAATTTCCATTTCCAAGGAAACAAGGGCCTGTTTGGTATGCAGAGAGACTAAGGAGGAAGAAGGTGAAGGCAGGGAAAGAGCCTTCAGTGCTCATGCCATTGGCAGGGGAACTCCAAGGACAGCTTTTGGAGTATGAAGGGATCCCAGGCATGTAGGCTAAAGGCTGTTTGCCTGGCACCAGTGCCATGTCTGAGGCTCAAGATGGGAGCAGAAGGATACACATTGGCTGGGCATGTCGGCTGTGGGGAAGACAGCTCCTGGGTCCTGTGTCTTTATACCATTTCAGATTGTACACTCGAGAGGTAGAGCAAACTTGGGTTGTTCAGATACATGGTACTACTCCTGCACCCATCTTCTCCATTTGCCATGTTTCATGTCAATCAAACCTGACTGAATTCACACATTGACCTGACCTGCAGGCCAAGTTATTCGGGGGAGCGAGGAGGACCACAACCTGGAATAAGAATAGGCGAGAGAGAAGACAGGACTCAAGGAAGCATTGCTTGTCAAGAGTCGTTTACTTAGTTGAGCAGAGCATATTTAAAGCAAAAATTTTGGAGGGGAGGGGGAGAGGAAGGAGGGAGATGGAAGGTTACAAAATCTTCTAGGGTTGAGCTCCGGGGTAGCAGGTGGGGAGGGGGTGGATTTCCGTGAATGTTCTTTTCTCAGGGTCAAGCCGGATCCTTGTGATTGTCAGGCAGGATGTTAATCTCAGGGTTCTCAATTAGTTGGGGCAGAATGTTTATCTCAGCAATGCAGGGCCAGCTGGGGTAGGTTCAGCCAAGTGTCATTTGGTCCCCAACAACACATAACTAAAATGGAGGGCAAAAGTGGAGTATAATTGTCTCATCCTGAACCAAGAGGATGACCAGCACTCACCTTTCTTGGTTCAGCTGCCCACCACCTTTCTTTTCACAGACTGTGGCTCTTAAGACTGTGAGCTTTCCCGGGTGATAGTAGTATCCAGAAAGCACAGCTGTGGGAGTAATCCGGGATTATCCAAACCCAGTTCTGAGCAGGGGAATTCCACACAGTATGGTTCCCACTACAACTAGGGCATGTCTAGCAGGGAGTGCTCAGCATAGAGCTTCCGGGAGATGTCGTACACAATGCTCAATAAGGGGCAGGGACTCTTCCGTTATCTTCACTGCTTGCTCAGAGGACCCCACATTCATGGCCCCAAGGAAGACCTTGTGTGAGGGCGAGGCACAGAAGACCACAGTGACAGCTTGACGTACTATCCAGGAGTGATAGGCAGCGAGTGTAGCCTCACTGCTGAGTATGGAGGCATGAGCATAGTCAGAGCTGGTGCACAGGCTTTCCAGGAACAGCTGGAGCCAATGGAGAGCGTGATGTAGGTCCAGCACAGTCCCGCAGCCTGAGTTAGGATGTCGGGGACGAGAGTGTTGAACTATGTCCACCAGTTTGTTGCTCACCTTGTAGGCTACTATGGACTGCAGGCTAGTGTAGTATTCAGTCTGTGGGCTACTTCTCAGACTCTCCATTATCTGCATCTTTGAGACCACATCCTTGGAAATGAATGAGAAGACAGCCCCCAGGCTATTCAGAAACCTAACAAGCCCCTTCCAGCTCCAATATGGTGGTCCAGTAGCACCTCTCCCTCGTCAGCCAGACAGTGCTTGAAGCTGACCAGGACGGTTTTAAGGCTGAAATCTCTCTGAACCATCCATCTTCCAACACGAGCTGAAATAGTTTCACATAGAACTTGTAGTGATCATGCCCGATTAGCTCATTTTGTGGTTCATCTTCTCAGGATGAGATTGCGAAGAAGATCTGAGACAGGTTCCGGTGGTGGGGGACTGGTGGTCTCTACTCCCGCAGAAGGCAAAGGATGCAGCAGAGGCCAGTGATGGGGGAGGGTTGATCAAAGCTACAATTAGGCTGCTGTGGTAGACAATTCTTTGCTCATCCGTTCTGGTGGTCTACAGAGACGTGGCTCTGCTGCCTGGTTCACATCAGACACTTTTCTCCAAGCTTGGAGCCTGCGGTTGAACAGAAACCTTGAGCTGCAACCCGTATTTAATTTTTTATTATCACCCTGGCCAGCCCTCCAGCAGGTGAGACTGAGCCCTATCTGTTTATTTAAACAGCTTAGCACAAATACATAGTCCATTTTTTCTACGTGCTAGACTGGCTAATTCCCAGCTGTGTTATCCAAGTTACTTGCTGTTTGAATCTACTTGGGCTGCCTTTTTGCTCTGTCAGTATGCCCTCAAAATGTACTTCTCTTGGCCACATGCTCATGGTTCATCTCTTATCATGGTGGCTTCCTCCTCTCTTTGTCTTCTCCCCTCTCTCCTCTGATCATTCCTACCTGTGACTCCCAGCCTGTAGCTGAAGCCTTGCAAAGGACACTATCATTTGGACAAAACCTATGTATTATGTTGTTTTTAATAACATTTTAAATGTTTGATTTTCCCAATAAACACTGGGCAGCCAGATGCTGGAGTTTAAAGCCTGGTATCTCAGAGGAAGAAAAAGCACTCAGTCGAACTTTCTGCACAGCTGATATCCCAAAAGAAAAGTTCCCCTCTCCACTGTCTCCCTTCTATTTCCTGTGCATCTCTCTATCTATCCTCCCTACTTCCTCTTACTATCTGTTCTTTCTTATGTTTACTCCCTCTCAACTGATTGCTTGCTCTACCTCTTGACCTATGATTGACTTTATTTAATCCAGTTTGCAATAAACAGGAAGCTTTTGGATTAAAGGTGTGTGCTGGGGTTGAGACACACCACAACTAGAACCAGTCTTTTCCAGTAATTATCACAATCTTAGGGTTCTGTATGATCAAATATCCTTCAACTATAGTGGGAATAGATTTTTTACAAACTCCACATCTGATAGGGAATTAATATCCAAAATATATAAAGAACTCACAAAAATATATATAAAACATAAATGGGGTACAGGTCTAATCAGAAAATTAGGAGGAAACATAAATGCCTGAGAAGCACTTAAAGAAATGCTCAACATCCTTATTCACCAGAAAAATGCAAATCAAATCTCCTTTGAGATTCCATCTTATACCTGTTAGAATGGCTAAGATCAAAACCACAAGTGGCACCACATGCTGGTACAGATGTGGAGCAAGGGAAACACTCCTCCATTGCTGGTAGGAGTGAAAACTTATTCAACCACTATGGAAGTCAGTATGGTGGTTACCCAGAAAGATAGCAATCAATCTTCCTCAAGATCTAGCTACAACATTCTTGGGAATATACTTAACAAACGCTTCAACCTATCACAAAAATATTGCTCATTCATGTTTATTGCTGCTTTATTTATAATATGGAAAATTGGAAACAACTTAGATATTCTTCAACAGAAGAATAGATACAGAAAATGGGGTGGATTTACACAATTAATTATTTCTTATCTGTTGTAAAAGACAACAGGAAATCTGAAGGCAAATTGGTGGAACTAGAAAAAGTCTTCCTGAGTAAGTAAAGCAGACCTAGAAAGAATAATATGGTATATACCCATTTTGGTGAATATTAGCTGTTAGGTCAGTGATATCCAAGCTTCAATCTATAAACCAAGAGATATTAGGTAAAAAAGGGGTCATGTGGGAGGGAATGCATGGATTTCCTGGTGATAGAATGGATTTTGATAGTGGACTGGGGGCAGGTGGGGATGGGAGTAGTGCGGAGCATCAGGCTGAGAAAAGATGGAGTGTAGGGAGAAAGTTTGGAGAGAAATGGTTGGAACTGGGGCATATTTCAGGGCTGGAGTGAAAACCTAGTGTGACAGAAACTTCCTGCAATCTACAAAGGACTTTTAGTAATGAAGGATATAAGTCTCAGCTGGCCATCTCTCGTAGCAAGGCTAATTGTATTCAATTGAGTTATTGGCCAAGGGTATCCAATGAAAATTCCCAAACAACTCTGGCTGTTGCTAAGACAAAGTTATTGCTATCTTCAAACTGAGATAAAGTCTCCTTATTGAGGAAAATACCCAAACTCATTGAACATGCAAAATCCAGCTGGTTCCTCGGAGCCTACTTTCTAGTAAATTTGGTATGAGAAGGTACTCTTAAGTCTACCAAAAAAGAAACATAAGCACCAACCCAGCCACAAAGCCTTTGACCTACAGTCAACATTTTGTCCTGTCTAGAAAATAGGCTAGGACAATGCTAGCACAAAGCTTGTGGGTGTAACCAACCAATGCCCAATTTGACTTTAGGCCTATCCCATGAGATGGTATCCATACCTGATACTCCCTGTGTATCAAGAAGCAAAGAGTAGATAGCTCAGAGAACTATAGTTAAACTAAAAAAGTAATAATAAAATGCCTCCTTATGGTATTCTGCTATAGTAACAATTCAGTGCTTCATTTGACTGCTCGGTTAAGTGTCTGCCTCACCACTAGGGTGACCAGAGCACCTCAAGAGTGTCATCGGCAAGTCATTCAGAGAGGCATAGCATAGTCCATAATGGGGGTCCTTAGTCTATATTTTCTTGGATGGGAAACAGCAGGATTTAGGATGATTGTTGTGTTTCTCAGTCTCCTGAGGGATACCACTGCAAGTTGGGAATGGGGATCAATAGACTGTGCTTCCCCCTCATGGTGTCTATGCACCATACAGGAAGGGGAAGGCCGAGCCCAGAATGGGGGTATAATGTGCTTTGGTTTCAGGTGAATGCTAAGAATACAGAGGATCTGGGAGGAAGTAGACCTTTTCCAATAGATTTAAGCATGGGTATTTATGAAGAAGGCACCTCCCTGCCTCTCGCGGTGACCCTTGCTTGTCCAAACTGTTTCATTTCATGACAGATATGAATGCCAATACCACCTTACTCAGGGTAAACTAAGGATTAAATACCTTTTCTGGGAAGGAATACCAAGGAACAGAAGCTCAATGTCTGAACACATGGGGCCTATCTAAGATACCACATTAGCATGAAGAACTCCAGGCTTTTACACTTCATAACTGATTGTCATGGTCCTCTCAGGGTGTCATGGTTATATGTTACAGAACAAGTAGAGCTTGACAGGGAGCCTACCATTCTCAATTCTGAGATTCCTCAGTGTCTGACCCTGCTCAACCTTTCCAGTTTTTCTGTCTGGTGGCAGGGTCCATTTGCCCTACATTTAACAATTACCATAGAACCTTCCTCCTACAGCAATACATACAAACAAGTACATAGACACACAGTCAGACCATGGACACGGGTTTAAACCTTGGAACACACATCTCTAAAAAAGATGTCTCCATCAAGTCTCATCCCTCATAGCTCAGGGAACCTCACAGAAGAGGAGGCAGAAAAATTGTAAGAACCAGAGGTGGTAGGGGACACCAGAAGAACAAGGCCAATAGATCAAATGAATAAAGCTCCTATGAATTCACAGCGACTGAAGCTGCACGCACAGGATCAACATGGGTCTGCATCAGGTTATTTGCATATATATTATAGCTTTCAATATAGTCTTTTTATAGAACTCCTGAGTGTGTTAATTTGTGGGTCTATGATTCTTGTGCCTGGTCTTGGGCTATTTTTCTTTTTCTTTCTTTCTTTTTTTACATTTCCTTTGTTCAATTTCAGTAGGATGATTTTTGTTTTAACTTGTATTTTATTTCATTCTGTTTTGTTGTCACCTCTTAGAAGCCTATTCTTTTTTTTTTAAATGAGCGACAGAAAGGCAGTGGGTTTGGATGGGAGGAAGAGAAAGAGGAAATGAAAGGAGTAGAGAGAAGGGAATCTGCAAACCAGGATATAGTGTATGAAGAAAGTATACTTTTAATAAAAAAGAAAAATGGTGATAATAATCTTCACATTTGGTATGAGACTGTAGATATTCAAAGCAATAACTACACAGTCTAGAGTCTTATTTGGCAGATGCCTGCCAGAAGGGAAAAGGAAACATTAACATTCATACCCTTTCTCCAGTGTCTGGTCCGGCTACACTCAAAGGGTCGCTGCTCAGAAGGAAACCCTCAGTTTGTTTCCTGATAGAGTTAAAATCTGGCTGTGGCCCAGACCAGGGTATATGGCTGTCCATCATGGGTGTGGCGTGGTTCCTTGGCATGGTGCTTTCCCTTCAATCTACTCCTCATGTGGTGAAGTGCTTGTTGCAACTGCCAGAATATTTGGGAGCATCTTCACAAAAGATGTGACCCTGGGCTTGTTTAGTTGTACTAAAAGTGAACTGGTAGGAGCTGGAGATTGAGAAGTGTCATATCTTCTGACTAGATGGGTTCAGATAATCAATGGGTTCAGGAATCAATTCATCAGACATACCACTTTCTTTCTTACCTACAGTTTTTGCCCTTTTGGGTATGATCTATCTATCTATCTATTTATCTACCTATCTATCTATCCACCTATGTACCTATTTATATTTCTTTTATCTATCAAAAAATATTAAAATATTAGACAATAGCATATTAGCTTGGCTTGAAGGAACTGCTGCTCATTGAATTTCAAAAATATCACTTGATTATTCTTCATGGGCTTGTTTGCAATTGACTCCCACTTGACTAACGTTCTTGGAGCACACTGGCTACCCTGGAGCTTTTCACTTGACTAGCACCCCTGAACACATTAGCCAACCAGAGCTTTTCATTAGTTATACACTGGTTCTCTCTGAGTCCCACCCCCAAAAACTAACACTGTAGGCTAACTGACATTATAGGCTACCCACTTGGAGTATAATAGAAGAACTATATTCTTTTAAAATTCAGAATACAGCTGAGCCTAGAGTCAGAGTTTGTAACCACAACTATGTGTGAGGCTGAAGCAAGAGACTTGCAAGTTCAAGTTCTGGGCATATGGAGGAAGTTCCAGGGTAGCCTCAGAGATGCAATCATCCCATAGCCCAAGCTGAGAAACAACAGAGGATCTAGACTTGTTGCTTAGTAATAGGGTGCTTGTATGAGGACCTAGATTCAATTCCTAGTACTGACTAAAACACAAACAAGCAAATGAACAATAAATGACAACAAAGCATACATTAAGGTAGGATTAAAACCTGAATATAAAGGATAAAACTAGTGACTATATGTTAAAGTATAAAGTTTTTTCTTTAATTTAATTAGTGTGTATCTATGTGGGTTCATATTATTATATATGCACTATATGTCTGCAGGAGGCCACAGAGGCCAAAGAGGATGGATACCCTAGAACTTCAGTTACGGGTGATTCTGAGCTGCCATCTGAGTGCTGGGAATTGAGCCTGGGGCTTCTGCAAGATCAGTGCTCTTAACTATGTAACCATTTCTCCAGTCAGAGAGAAGTTTTTTAAAACTTCTCTAGAATTTTAAAAATAAATATACATTTTATTACATAAAACCTTTTTAAAATACAAGATATCACAGCCAGAGAAACACCTAAAGAAATGTTCGACATCCTTAGTCATCAGGGAAATTCAAATCAAAACAACCCTGAGATTTCA
>NW_022196914.1:45734912-45742002 GCF_008632895.1 Mastomys coucha | reverse complement strand
AAAAAAAAAAAAAAGATATCACAGCCAGCGCTGTCAAAAAAACAACTGGAAGACAATGAAAGTTAAAGAAATAACTAAATCATTAGAAAAATAATTTAAAATATAAAAATGAACAAAAGTTGTGAGACAAAAGAGAAAGAAATTCAAAATTATAAATGGATCAAAAGCACACAAACCTAACCTCCTTTATATAAAATAAAGCTGAATAATATAATAACAGATGATAACTATTTGGAAGAATTTAATGAATTTATTGGTGGTTAGGATTCAAAGGGTAATTTGTTTTCAATGTATTAGAAATATAAATTATTTTGAGAGAAATTGGGTCAGTAAGTAGTTAACTGTGAATATCCCATACACACTAAATACCCAAACTCACTTTTATTAATTAGTCTCTGGACATAAAAGTGGCATGAAAAAAGTATAACTTGGAAACATATGACCCTGCCTTCACCAACGACTCAGTTTAGAGTTTTTCAGGGCAAAAGGGTGAAAAATATTAAGTAGGGACTGGATCTTGAATTTTTATCTTCTGTTAGGCTAGGGGTGTGCCATTTGCCACTCTTGTGACGTAAAGCAATAACTGTGAGCTTCATCTTGCAGTGGACCACATGATCCTGAGAATGAACAATGGAGGCTTAGAAGCGTGCTATGCTTATGAGTTAGGATGCTTGGAGGTAAAGTACATCAAATGTGTTCTGATGTACAATATTTTCAATTTTGGGGATGCTATCATTTATCTAATGTTTACTAATCATGACTTCAAATTACTTATAACAAAAGTCAGGCAATATTAATAAGAAAGAAGAATTTTAGGATACTTATATTACTGAATATTACAGAGATATTATAAATAAGGGGGTTGAGGTAATGACTTAGCTGATAGAGTTCACGAAGATTTAAATTTGGATCCCTTTTACGTAAATAAAAGCTGAGTGTGGTGTTGTGCATCTGTAACTGTAGCACTGATGGAGTGGAGGCAGAAAGATCCATGGTTATTTATCATTTACCAGCCAGCCTAGATGAATCAATTAGCTCTAGGTTTAGTGAGAAGCCAGGCGTCACAAAACAATATGGAGAGTGATCAAAGAAGATACCTGATACCAACCTGGGCCTTCACACACATGCATTTATATTTGCACACAAACAGGGGCATATTTGCACAAACACATGTATATACCACTTGAACATACAACACATAGAACACATACATAATAATTAAATATGTACTGATTGACAATGATTTCTGTGATATAAATAGATAAGCAGATTGAAGAGTTCACATGTCATTTTCATCAGCACATAAAATACAATATATACATTATATACTTATATGGAGACAAGTGTTTACTGAGAGGGTAGTATTTAGGTACTCACTTTTTTACATAGTTTTCAGCCAATTTTTAAACATTATAATCTTCTAAAATTAAAAACATAATTTTTAGAAAACATGCTAAGAATTTGAGCAATACAGATGAGCAGGAGTTGACATGTAAATATTTTCTTTTTATACCTTCTGGTGCAGCTGTTATGAGTTTGATGTACCTTCTTCCAGAATCGTTTACAGAAACACAAACTTGTTGGGTTTCATTTAATAAGAAGCACCTCATTCTTTGCAATTAATATTTAGTTTGCTTATTCTTTCTTCCAACATAACAGCAAGTCTTAGGCATTTCTTTTCCCATTAGAATTCCCCTATATCTTCCTTACCAAAAGAGTGTGTCTAGACTTTTGTTAGGTATTAAGATAGCTCACAGGTTATATTTTGGTAATATAAATGTATATGCAATAACAATTAATGCACAAGGACTCAATGGAGCATAGGGAAAGGTACATAAGCAGGTTTGGAGGGAGGAAAGGAACTGTAATTATATTATAATCTAAAATAAGAGAATGTTTCACAGAACAAGTATGTTGTTACATATTAGACTGTTTTTATATTGATGTACAAATAGTTTGTAGTATTTACTACATTACCATGTTACCTGTTGAAATAATAGAACCTACTCTCAACATGTGGTCATATGGGACCATTTCAGCGAGGAGGAAGGGCAAGCAGGTTATAGGTGTCAGCTGGGTGATTTGGGAAAAGGTTCATGAAGTGTTCTCTGTTTTCTAGTTTTGCTTCACTTTACTCTCCCTTCATCACAGTTTCAAATGAACAGTCTGACGTTGGTGTTCCAGGAAAGGTCTCTGACCAACAGTCCCCATGTGGGTGTCAGCTCAGCAAGTAGCAGCATCATGGCTTAGCTGGAAGCACCAGACCAATTTCTGTATGTCAGGGCTGATTTTTCTTTCTCAAAATCAGTCCTATGGAAATATTCATACAAGTGTCAGGATCAAGGAGTATGTGTATTTTAAAATTTAAAGACATTCCCATAAGGCTGTGCCAAACATGTATCTCACCAACAAGGGAGGGTGATGAAAGGAGGGAAGGCAAGCCCCAGTGGGAAATTTCTTCTAATGAATAACTGAGCTGATGCATATAGCCATGATGCTTTCATTTGTTATCTCTGTAAAGAGAAAGTAAGTGTGTGGAAAGCCAAGGAAGGCCTTTATTATGAGTACCTTAATCAAAGCTTTTTATTTCTGTCTTTGGATTTGGGTCAGCATGTGACTGAGACATTCAAATCTGGAGGAAACGTCATAGTTTTTTTCATATGTTTTTGTTTTATATTCTTTATGAAGAGGAAGAAAACCTTTTATTATAAATAATCTTTTAGAAAAGTATCATCTTATTCAAAGCATAGCCTTTGTCTGCCATTTTGAGGGGGGGTGGGAAAGCAGGCCTGCTGATTTTACAACTGCCTAGCAGTCGGTGTCTTCTTATCACTTGTCAGCCATAATTGATGATTCTTGCTCAATATTTGACACAGACCACGAAACTAGGGGCCAGGCTTGTTTCAGGTAGAGAGAGAGAGAAAGTGTAAAGACAGCCTTGCAGAGCATCATAAGAAAGCAGCAACGGTCTATTATTACCCCACAACTAGGAATTTACCTGAGTTAATTCCTCACTTTGATATATATATATATATATATATATATATATATATATATATATATATATGTAATTTAATGCCATGCATGACATAAAAGGGTAATTGTGGTGGTTAGTGTTGAATGCCAACTTGTTAAGACCTAGAATCACTTTGGAACTGAACCTCTGATAATGCATTTAGAGGATAGTCTCAATCACACTAATTGGTGTAGGATAATCCATTGTAACTGTGGGCAGCACCACCTTCCTGGGGAGGATATCATGAAAACAACTTGAATACAGGGCGAATGTGTCCACTGTTCTGGTTCCTGACTGTGGGTAGGATGTGGCCAGCTGTTAGAAGCTCCAGCTGTGGAAGCTCCCTTCCATGATGGGCTGTACTTGAACTGTGAGCAAAGGTAATCCCCCTTTCCCTCTCATTACTTTTGTCAGAGTGTTTTAATCAAAGCAACAGGAAAAGAAAATGAAACATTAGGTCATTTTGCAAACCATTATACCATTAATCAAAAAGAAAACACTTGTTTTCTTTTTTTAAATCTTTTTTAAAAAATTTATTTACATTTCAAATTATATCCTCCTTCTTGGTTAGCCCTCCACAAAGCCCCCACCCAATTCCCCCCTCTTCCCACTCCCTTTTCTCTCCATAAGGGTGCTCCTCTACCCACTCACACACTCCTGCCTCACCACTCTAGCATCCCCCTAAGCTGGGGCATGAAGCCTCCACAGGACCAACCCCCACCACCACCACCACCATACCAAATCATGCAGTCCTCTGCTACATATGTAGCTGAAGCCATGGACCCATCCATGAATATACTCTTTGGCTGGTGGATTAATCTCTGGGAGCTCTGGAGGGGGGGTCTGGTTAGTTGATATTGTTGTTCTTCCTTTGGGGTTGCAATCCCCTTCAGCTCCTTCAGTCCTTCCCTTTCACTTTTTCATTGGCATCCCTGGGGCTCAGTCCAATGGTTGGCTGTGAGTATCTGCATCTGTATTGGTCAGGTGCTGGCAGAGCCTCTCAGAGGACAGTTATACCAGGCTCTGTCAGCAAGCACTTCTTGGCATCAGCAATAGTGTCAGGGTTTGGTATCTGCAGATGGGATGGACCCCAAGGTGGGGTGGTCTCTAGATAGCCTTTCCTTCAGCCTCTGCTTCATTTTTTGTCCCTGCATTTTCTTTTGACAGGAACAGTTCTGAGTTAAAAATTTTGAGGTGGGTGGGTGGCTCCATCCCTCAAGTGGAGGCCCTGCTCATTTACTGGAAGTGGCCTCTACAGGTTCTATCTCCCCTCTCTTGAGTATTTTGGCTAAATACCCAACAAAGGAAATACTTTTAGACATAGTACCTATGCTTTCTGATCTCTTGTAAAAAATGCCACCATAAACAGGAATGAATCTCAGTCTGAGGGATAACCTAACAACGGTGTTGGCAACATAAGCAACATTATTTGGTTTATGACCTGATATGCCAACAGATTATGTTTTCTTTCAGTTTAAACACATAAATAACTTGCATGTCACTGTGTCATAGCAAAGGAATCACTGTGGTTAAGGATTTTGGAATGTTTAAAATTTAATTTTCTTTTCCCCATCACTATCTGTCTCCTCTTCTTTTTACTTGGTCATTTGTTTTAGCTTTCTT
Organism: Mastomys coucha; assembly: GCF_008632895.1. Taxonomy (NCBI): domain Eukaryota; kingdom Metazoa; phylum Chordata; class Mammalia; order Rodentia; family Muridae; genus Mastomys; species Mastomys coucha. The sequence continues at coordinate 45,737,363 of NW_022196914.1, read as the reverse complement.
CATAACATTAATCAAGATCCGGAAAAAAAGATGTAATGATGATGGTTTATTTAAAGTGCATCATAAAGACAATGGTTAGAGCTCCAAATCCTGCCTTATTCATTCTCGATGCTGTTAGTTTTAGAGAACTTAGATCAGAAATATATTTTTTATCCATTCAGGTACTAATTAGTAAGTTAACTTCACAATCTGTTTGTTATAAAACTCATAATTTTAAGAGAGATAAATTAATTGGTTTTTCACTTTACATAAAGTACTTTATTTTAATTAATTAGTTTAAAAGCTTGGTGATAATAATATAGAATATAACATCTTTAGCATTGTAATAGTTAAGTGTGATTAAGTACCAATTTAAGGTGACTTTATTTAGTAATTAAGTAGTGCATGCATTTAACATTGGATATTCACTGTGTTTTGTTTGGTTGTTTTCCATCTAAGTAAATTGAGATTCATTGCCAGTTAAGGGATTACTGCAAAGATCATTCATTCTTTCATTTATGGCCAGGAATTGTCTTTCATTCATTCCAGGGAATGTCTATTGACTCAATTCTAGGTAACAAGTTCTCTGTTTTATAAGTGTGAGGATTGACTGTGAGGCCATCCAAACACAGAGAGATATTCTTACTTAGGGCAAGGAAAAGTGATTTCCTTTTATATCAATTGAATTACAAAGTAGAAGGGAAATGTATCTTCCCCAGACAGACAGCAAGACTGGTAAAATGTTCACATTACTGCAGACCACCATTATGTTTTCTATAAAACATCTTAGCATAGAAAAAAAAACCTGAAAGTTTTGTGTACTCCTGAACTTGGCAGTTTTTCAAATAAAAAGCAAAGACTTTAAGAAAAAATTCTGAATTGCCTTAAAGCTTCCAAATTCTGTACTGTATTACTTAACCTGTTTCCTGTGCTCCTAACAGAATACTCTGCTATCCCTCACTTACCTTATTCATATACTTATTTCTTAAGTTTTCTTTACTGGAGTTGATAAAACAAAACATATACACATTGAAGAAGGTTGGGCGTTTAGAGGTGGGGCTGTGATTGGGCCCAAAGCACTGAAGCACACTAAAGCACAAATCACTCAATCTCTTGGCTCAGGTCACATAATTTATGTGCATTTATATTATTTCCCACTTTCAATGCATTGAAGTATTTTTCTTTAAAAGGGGGCAGTGGATTTACTCTACTTCTCTTGGATCTTACCCTAATTTTCTTTTTAATATTAGCAGGAGTGAATTTCTGGGAAAGGGTAGGTAGGATAAGAAAGAATATTGAGAGAGACTATAATCAAGGCACTTTATAAATATGTAGAAATGTCATAATGAAGCCTCTTTTTTTATAATTAATGAATTATTAAAGAAAATGGTAAAAAAAAAATAAGAAAACTAGTGTTACCCACGTAGTCGTCTCGCCAGCAAAAAGACACACAGACACTAGGATCTTTCTGCAGCAAGCGTTTATTGCCTCATCCAGAGGAAAAAAGGCCGAGCTAATAATCGGCACTGCTTATATACACCACAGCACAGCGTGTCCTCCCACAGCGTGGTGTGTCCGCCCATGATTGGCTGTTTGCTCATCACCCCACGTGACGCCCCGGGATGGGTCGTGACTTGGTGTCTTTCATTTTACGCACATGCACAAACAGTTCTCTATGCACATGCGCAAACAGTTGTTTACCAGGAGTCGACAGCGGAAGTAGGCGCCATCTTGTCATGGTGAATGCCTCTCCAGCTCTACTGCTCTCCACATCTCCCCCTTTTGTTTTAGTTAAAAGGGAAGGCCAAATATAGCAAGTCAGAGACTGCTTTTGCTCTGCCAGGGCCCCTGTCTTAGGTCATTCTGCATCAAACCTGCAGCCTTACCCATCATAGGATTACTCCCCCCGCCCCACCTGAGGGCTCCATGTCTTAGGTTGGTCTGCGTTTGGGGAAGGTTGCCTGTCTCTGGGTACCCTGGAGCTGGTGTAGCTCGTCTACTCTGACCCTGTTGGGCGGTCGCTAGCAAAGGCGCTATTGGCCAGGGGAGGAACGAGACGGCAGGAAGTTTTATGATTTGTGTAGCATGGACACCACACCACGGGAGAAGTTCCCTGTTCAGTGGCCACAAGTGCCTGAGTAATGACCACCTTGTCAAGTTTTTGTTGGGTTTTGAGCTTACAGATCAACCAGAGCAAAAACACCAGGCTGCAGCATAGGGCTGCACCAAACAGGCCGACTCCCACCCATTCCTTAAAATAAGAAAGGGCTGAAAAAACCCAGGAACCGAATCCTTCTGTAAATGACAGATCCAGACGTGTAGAGTTCACTTGTGCGATGGCAAGCCTCAGTCTCTTCAAACTCGGCAGTCCAATTCTGGAGTAGACACTTCAACAGGCACAGCTACAGCATCAGCAGACAGGTCAGGATCTGAGTCCTGAAGGGCCGGTCGTGATCCGTCCTCCTTCGCCTC
>NW_022196914.1:45731631-45733230 GCF_008632895.1 Mastomys coucha | reverse complement strand
AGCCAGGTGCAGATAGTTCCTCTTCAGTTTGTTGTTTTGGTTACAGACTGGGTGGGCCTAAGAAAGTTGCTCAACTATGTTATTTTTCTGGGCTAGTGGAGGTTAGCCCCAGGGAACACTTGTTAAACTAGTTCCTAGGAGTGATTAAGCTGCAAATCTAATATGGCCTACCTTATGTTGACTAAGAATGAGAACTTCACCTGATCTTGCCCTGGGATAGTGCTCTCATTCTGTAAGCTTTGGTTCCCTGCCCTCAATGCTGGAGGCTAATAGTTTGAATGGCTTAACATTCCAAGCCAGGGTTTGACTCGGACTTTGAAACATTGGTGAAGGTCAGAAAACAATATTCGAATTTTCTTTTGTTAGCTGTTAAAAAAAAATGATATCTTGGTGGGTTCCTAACACACTAGTACGAGGACATATCTGGGCCACCTCTGAGTTTGGGGTGCCAGGCGACAATGCGGAGGCAGGAGACTGACTTTCCTTGAAGCTTACGCCTCAAATACTGCCGTCATGCAAAGTGTGTGTGGCATTTAGGCAAAGCAGAGAGCAATGGCAGGCCTCGTTGAACAGGGCCAAACATTTGTGCATTAATGGCTCTTAGATCATGGAGAAGTCTCCACTTCCCCGATTTCTTTTTTATAACAAAAATGGGTGTGTTCCAGGGCGAGGTGGATGGTTCTAAATGACCTAGTTGCAGCTGCTCCTCAATCAGCCTTGTGGCAGCTTCCAGCTTTTCAGAGGATAAGGGCCATTAAGGAACCCACACGGCCTCCTCTAAGCCAGGGTATGGGCATCGAACCTTCAATGGCCGCTAGGGAAAACCCAGGCCCTGTCTTCCCGGATTGCCCTCTTTTGAGATTGGGCTCTATCTTCCTTGCTTTCTCCTGCCAAGACCCTCTCCTTCTCTATATCCCGTCCTTTTCATAATATCCTTAGCTTGTTGAGAATACTCATTGGTCAATGTAAGTCCCAAGTCTTGTAAGACATCTCTCCCCCATAGGTTAACAGGAAGAGGAAGCACATAAGGTGCAAAGTTTCCTGTCTGGACCTCTGGTGCACACCATGCCAGGTTGTGTGAGCTGACTGCAGGGCTGGCCTCATATCCCAATCCCTGCAAAGAGTGGGAAGATTGGGTTACAGGCCATGCCTTAGGCCACCAGTTGGAAGAAATAATGCTTTTGTCAGCTCCTGTGTCCAGTATACCAGTAAAATTCTTTCACTCTATAGACAACTGTAACATGGGCCTGGTCTTAAGGTCAACCACCAGATGAGCAAAGTCTGTCCCAGATGAGCCAAGCCTGTCAGTGCCCCGTGGCAGTCCCATAGAGGGGAAACAATCATGTAAGCTGGGGAGGACTATTAACTGAGCAATCCTATCTCCCGGGGAGATGGAGAAGACGCCCTGCGGGCAAGAACAGAGAACCTGTAGTTCCCCAGTGTAATCTGCAAGTCTTTCAAGTTGCACAGTGGCAAAATTGGCACCAGGCCCACACCTGCTGACTGACTCAGCAAGCTTCCCGATAGGGGTGCACTCCACTGGAGCACAGACACTGCCAGCACCAGCATCCTCAAACACTGGAAAGGCAGGCAAGAGTT
>NW_022196914.1:45703495-45731621 GCF_008632895.1 Mastomys coucha | reverse complement strand
ATCTCTCGCTTCCGCAGGTCGAGCGGAAGGGTCTGTGTTCTTGGGTATACCTTTTTTTCCCTTTTTTCTCTCCCTTTTATCCTGGCTAGCCCCTACTCTCCCATTACACTCTGTTTCTGACATGCTATCTTGTAACTCCTCAAGTGCCCTCTGTCCTGACACTATAGATGCACGGCATTTCTGATCCTCCAGGCAAGCATGTATCAAATGCCAAATGGACATTGTAACAAGCGCCACTAGCACGATTACCATTACCATGGCTTTGGCCGCGCTCTCTAACCTTGAGGTAGGGTTGGAGGAATTAAAACCAAACAGCATGCCTCTCAGAGCTTACCTTGTCCTGCAGTTCTGAACCCTCTCTGTGAGCATCCCGAGCTTCGGCACCAGTTGTTGCCCACGTAGTCGTCTTGCCAGCAAAAAGGCACGTGGACACTAGGATCCTTCTGCAGCAAGCGTTTATTGCCTCATCCAGAGGAAAAAAGGCCGAGCTAATAATCTGCACTGCTTATATACACCACAGCGCGGGGTGTCCGCCTACAGCTCGGCGTGTCCGCCCATGATTGGCTGTTTGCTCATCACCCCACGTGACGCCCCGGGATGGGCCGTGACTTGGTGTCTTTCATTCTACGCACATGCACAAACAGTTCCCTACGTATGCGCAAACAGTTGTTTACCAGGAGTCGACAGCGGAAGTAGGCGCCATCTTGTCATGGCGAATGCCTCTCCAGCTCTACAGCTCTCCAAAAACTAGCAAGGAAAAACCTGGTCCATTTGAATGTCCAATAAAATGATAAATCCTTTAAAAAGTTGATTGAGCTACCATGTGAGTACTGGGAATTGAACTCAGGACAACTGGAAGAGCAGCCAGTGTTCTTAATCACTAAGCCATCTCACTAGTCCCTTATACCCACAAGATGCTTCAACATGTAACATGGACACATGCTCCACTATGGATATAGTAACCTTATTTATAGTATCCAGAATCTGGAAACAACCCAGTTTCTGTTGAGGACACAATTCCTCAACAGAAGAATGGATACATAGAATGTGGTACATTTACACAATGAAGTACTACTCAGCTATTAAAAACAATGGCTTCATGAAAGTTTACAGGCATTTGCATGGAACTAGAAAATATTATCCTGAGTGAGATAACTCAGACACAAAACAACACACATGTTATGTACTCACTAATAAGTGGACATTAGGAAAAAAGCTCAGAATACCCACAATAAAACCCACAAACCATGAAGCTTAAGAAGGAAGACCAAAGAGTAAATACTTCAATCCTACATATAAGGGAGAACAAAATAATCACAAGAGATAGAGGGAGGGGGTAGCTGGGAGGGAGAGAGAAGGGGAGGGAAAAAGGGGGCAGGATCAGGTATTGAAAGGGACAGGAGTGAAGTACAGAGGGTCAGGAAATTGAATAGAGATATGTAGTAGTGGGGGATGGGGAATTGGGGGTAGTCACTAGAAAGTTCCAGGTGCCAGGGAAGCAAGAGGATCACAGAACCCCACAGAAATGACATTAGCCCAAATACCCAACAAAGGGGAGATAGAACCTGTAGAGACCACCTCCAATAGATAGGCACTGCCTTCAGTTGAGGGATGGAGTTACCACCCATCTCAAAATTTTTAACCTAGAAATGTTCCTATCCAAAGGAAAGACAGGGACAAAAAAATGGAACAGAGACTGAAGGAAAGGCCATCCAGAGACTGCCCCTACTAGAGATCTATCCCATCTACAGACACCAAACCACCACTCTATTGCTGACAGGAGCCTGGTATGGCTGTTCCCTGAGAGGTTCTACCAGCAACTGACCAATACAGATGCAGATACTTACAGCCAACCATCATAATGATCCTGGACTCCAATGGAAGAGCTAGGGGAAGGACTGAAGGAGCTGAAGGGCATTGCAACCCCATAGGAAGAACAGTATCAACGAACTGGACCACTCAGAGCTCCCAGAGACTAAATGATCAACCAGAGAATATACATGGAAGGATCCATGGCTCCAGCTACATATGTAGCAGAGGATGACCTGATCTGGCATCAGTGGGTATGTAGAGGACCTTGGTCCTGTGGAGACTAGATGTCGCAGCATAGGGGGATGCTAGAGAGGTGAGACAGGAGTGGGTGGAGGAGCACCCTCATAGAGGGAAAAGCATAGGGGAGAGAAGGGATGGGATGGGGAGTTTGTGAAGGGGTAACTGGGAAGGGGAATATAATTTGAAATATAAATGAATAAAATGATTAATAAAAAAACCCTGCCCCTAAAAAAAATAAAAATAAAAAATAAATAAAATACACTATCTAAAAAAAATAAAAAGATTGAGAGCAAAAAGTAGAAAAGGAATAAGTTCCTCATTGGAGTTGCTTATCTTATGACAAAAGACCATGCCACCATGCCTGAAAGGCAGCACTAATTAGTGCAATTAATTAGGCTGTGTGGCTTGATCCAGTGCCTACTCTTGGTGCCATTGTTGTATCTAAAAAGAAGCAAATTACCAGGTAGCTTGATCAGAAAAGGCTTGCAAAAGGCCAAAGAACTAAGATTATAGTACAAGGTTACAAGCTTGCATATGTGTTCCAAATAAATTTGATTGATCCATAACTTCAAATTACAAACTTCTGGATAGACCTGTAAAAGTCAAATCTCTCCCCACCTTTTGTGCTCACACTTTTTGGTCACTCAGCTAAGCAGTTATTTGGTCTGAATACTTGGGTATGTGATACTGTATGATAGAAAATAATGAGCTTGTCCGCAGTGGTTGGAACTGTTCCCCTTCAAGAGCATGTGAGTGGGCAGCAGCACTTACATCAAGGCTAACCTCACACTGTTGATGTCGCAGCATCTTCCTACTCAGAAGGATGTGTTCATTCTCTGACACCTGTTCTAGTACAAGTTCTGTGATGCCTCGATTCAAACCTTGGCATTTATTGTCCTCTTTTCCTCTCAAATCACACAACCCATGCTCTCTGCACTGAATGAATGCCATCATTTTACTTAGTATATATTTTTTAAGATTTATTTTTATTTGTTTAGAAAGTATGTGTGTGTGTCTGTGTGTGTGTGAGTCTGTGTGTGTTTTATGAGTATATGTGCCTATGGAAGCCAGAGACCATAGGATAACCCTGAAACTGGAGTCACAATTACGAGCTGCTTGATATGGTTTCTGGGAAATGAGTATGAGTCCTCAGTAAAACACTATGCACTCTTCAACAGCAGTCCATCATTCCAGTCCTGTTTTTAATTACTGATTTATATTTTCTGCTTTTTTCATCTGTTCACATTTATATTCATCTTAAAATAAAAACACGAAGAGAGATTCCATATTACATACTTGCTCTACACCTCTCCCGGCTCTAAATTTAGTGCAAAATACAGATATAAGCTATTTTTAAAATAAAATACTAAGATGTCTAAAACACTAGCATTTTCATCCTTTTCTCTCTGAGCCTTGACCTCTTCATTTATAAGCTTGGTCTGAAGTAGGTACCCATGCTAGACATCTCTCATGTCACTCTTATATCTTCTGGGTGTTTTCACCCCAGTTGTACCACTTGTCTTTTGTTTTCTGCCTGGCATGTCTTTGCCATAGTCTCTCATGGCATGCTTTGAGGGCTTGATCATTTTCACTGATGCAAAAGCTGAAAGTATGAAGGGATTTACCAACTGTATAGGAGTTTCTTGATCACTGGAAGCTTGTGGACAAGCACAACCTTTTGTTGTATTTTAGAAAAATAGTTCCAAGGTTCAATACACATTCATCCCCAGTAGGATACAGTCATCAAGGCCTACAACCGAAAAGTAAATCAACCTTTGCATGGTCTTTTTGTTAGATATCTTTTCTATCCCTGATATCCTCATTTCTTTTCCCTGAGTTACGTGCACCAAACTGTTGTCTTAGTCTATAATTTTTTTAAGTAAATTCAGACTTATAGAATATCTGTCAAGGTTTTACAAAGAATATATTACAATACTGATGAATTTAAAAGCACTATTTACTACTTAATAGTGTTACAAATTCCAAAGGGATGGTACTTTGTTGGTTGTCAACCTGACGCAAGCTAGAGTTATTTGGGTAGAAAGAATGCCAGTAGAGGAATCGTCTCTATTCCGTATTGATGTAGGAAGGACATTTCGGGACTTTTTTTTTTTTTAATTAATAATTAGTGTGAGAGTTCCCATCCCATGGTGGACAGTGCTACCTCAAGGTCCTGGGTGGTTTAAGAAAGCAAAGCAAGTATACCATAAGTCGAAACCAATAAGGAATATTCTTCATGGCTTCTGCTTTAGTTCTTGTCTCCAAGTTCTTACCTCAAGTTCCTGATTTGCCTTCTCTCAGTGATGGAATATGACCTGAAAGTTCTTAGATGAAATAACCCTTTCCTCCTCAAGTTGCTTTGGTTCATCATACTTTCATACATATGGGTAAAGATAGAAAATCATTATTTGTACTTTGACCCATAGTCTGAGAAGTCATATCTTGTTTCAGATTTTCTGAGAATCTAGTCTACATACTCAGGTCCAAACACATACATTCATCTATACAACAATATTTGTAAATAATTCCTAGATGCCAAATACTATAACCAGCAAAACGATAATAACAGTGGTGCTTGCCCTAGAGCATTGTTGTGAAGTTACTGTACAAATAACTTATTAAGTGCAGAGTAAATTAGTATTGGGTATAGAGGGATGAAAATAAATTGCTATATTCGGTAAATTCAGAGACTTTTTTTTCCTTTACTTTGTGTTTTTTCCAGAAGTAATTTAATTTGAAACTCTGGACTAGTGCGTAACTTTCCTTTTGGATAACTTCTATGAACTGAAAAATCTCTCACTTCCACATGTTTCTAAGATCCTCTTTGTGTGGTTCTACAGCTTTTCTGTTTCTGTCCGCACTGTGCTTCTTTGAGTCTTCTCATCTACTGGGAATCTTCTCCCACATATCAGTGATATTTCTTTCCCCCTTTCTATGTATTCCTCTTTCTTGGTGGACTCTTAGCACATTGATGGTTTATATCCCAGAAAAAGTTCTTTAGAAAGAGTTAATAGAAACTAATTATTTTACACTTTTCAAAATATAAAATTATGAATTTATTTTGCCCAAGTAACTGAGTAATAATATGGCTGAATAAATAATTGATGCTTTTCTCCAGGAGTTTTAAGAATACTTACCCATTGCTATGGGTTCAATGTTCCTTTTAGAAACGTTGTATAATTTTGTATAATTGCTATGGGTTCAATGTTCCTTTTAGAAACGTTGTATAATTTTGTATAATTGTGACTATTTTTGGTGGTTCTAGGATTTGAACTTAGGGCTTTGCACATATTAGGCAAGTAAACTACCACAATGCTATCCTTTAAGCCCACAATTCTTGACTTTATTCACGAGACTCATTTATTTACAATAAAGTTTGTGAAAGTTTCTATTTTGCTGGAGACTGATGTTTTGTGACAAAGTGACCCGGTCTGTGTTATCTCAACGTGTGTTCTTGGTGTTCGGCCATCCTATCAACCAGGTGGAATCTTTTGCAGGTGCTGTTTTTGATGGCCCCCTTTGTTTTCTCTGTCATCCTGCTTAAGTGCAGTGTTTTTATTTTGTTTTTCAGTTTGTTTAGTTTTTGCTTCTTAATCCCCAAAACTATTTTTCTTTGTCTTCTGTCTTATGTATTTTCCTTCCACTTTTGTTAGATTTGTCAACTGCATGGACTATTGAACTTTTCTAATTAAATTTTCGCATTTGAAAAATTCAAGACATTTCCATTGCTTTTGCTCTTGTGGCCATTTCTCCTTCAATTCAGCTACTTTCTCCTCATCTTCATTTTTTCTTACCAGATCCAATATCACCCCTTTATTTTCTGAAGGGAAGATTATAACTGTTGCTTGACTGTTTAGACTAAGTCTTTTTTCCTTGGTTCTTCCTTCTTCCTAGGTGCATACTGTCTCTTTCTCATCCCCAAACCCAGGGCTATGTGCTTGCTATTCACAATATCTCTACTTTTCTTCTTTGTTTATTTGAGCCATTATACTAGGAGTCTTTCAAATTTCCGATGATCATTAACTGTCCATTTGGACTCAAAGGAACCACTAATTGCTTGGTAGAACTGTGGTGTATGGACAAGAGTATGAAAGAAATTATCTGCATCATTATATGGTGATTAGACAGAGACATGGTTGGTCACTGTCAGACTCCCAGCTGTCTGTATCTGTGGGTGTTTTCTCATGGGCTAGTCAGTTTTGTACTGTGAGATCCTGAGACCTTCTGTCTCCCATGTAATTACTAACCACCAGATCTACCATAGTGGGGAAGATTTAGGAATTTATTGAGCATGATAATTCTCAAGAGCTAAGTTATCAATTTTTCTCATCTTCAGATTTTAAATCCTACTTTTCATGTGTATAAATGAATACTTCCTTGTTTGTGTATATTTGTGCATGTGTAATTCTCTATACTATCAGCTTCCTCTGTTGCTTGTGATGTTGTTTCCCATTCAGACATCTGTCTTTAGGAGAGGAGTTGCAAGTGGCTGTGTGAAAGTCCTGGACTCAGTGTCTAATCACCTAGCCTATATGCAATAAAAACAGTGGTTCTGCCTTCAGACAAAGTTCTTTATGCTAGATAAAATAAACATACTATGTAAACATACTAACATATTTGTTAGTAAGCAAATAAGTCTAGTTGTGTACAATACTATGAGAAATGCTGAATGCTTAGGTAATCCAAAAGACATGGCAAATACAGGATCAGGAAAGCTGAGATTGAGGAGTGACAATTATAACAGACAGCAAAGGGGAATTTTTAGGCCAAAAAACCAATGTTTGTCTTTGAAAAGGATCTAGGCATTTTAAAAACTGTCCTATGGCACATGCAACTGGAGTAGACATAGAGAATTAGGACAGCATAGGATGGATGAAGAGCTGTGTTGATACAGGCCACCATCATCACTCAGAATTCCTTGAAACTGAAACCTATAGACAAGGAATTACAGGCTTGAGGGGCCCAAGAAAAACTGTGTCTTATCTTGGTAGATGCATTTCCTGTTGCCTTTCATGATACAGATCCACCAACTGTGTAGCCCTAGAATGATGAGAGATTGATGAAATAACATTTGCAAATGTGACTGGAGGAGCAGACACTGAGTTTGGTTGCAAATTAAGAGTAATAATTCTCTACTTAGCAGATGCTAAGATGCTAAAATAAGTGACTATTTTTTAAAAATCATCATTTTTCTTTAGTTACAAAACAAAGTCCCTATGTGGTCATAGTCTACATTTTTGTTTTAATTCATAAACATACCAATTTGATCAGGGAAATCAAGTTATTTATTAATAAGCTCATAGCTAGAAAGCAGTAAGTATAGAACCTTGGCACATTCCTCCCACAAAAAGTAGATAATGAAATATTTAATTACATCATTACTTTTGAAGAGCTATGTGTGGATGATCTCTGGACAGACTGATATGCTCAGATTGACCCTGAGATAATTTCTTTTGGGGAGGAGACTGTAATTGATGTGAACCCAGATCTCATTATTATTATCACTACCACTATTTGCAGTAAATTCTTCACAGAGGCTTGTTTGGAATTCGAGTTAACTGAATTCCCTTGTGGACTAGCTTGTTTCTGTAGCCCTAATATATGTTAGAAAACTCACCTGACACCATAGGCTCCCTTTCTCACCAGCTTGTTCGATAGTGTCTGTGAAACTCAGTGTTGAATGGCTTTAAGTATTAATAAGCAGTCAATGTTGTCTAAAACAGGTTAAAAATTGTTAAAAAATTGTGTTCAACAATCATCAGAGTGAGATATATTTTCTTCTTTATATGTAAAACCCACAAGAAATTGGCTTTACTAAATAAGAAGGAGAAGGCTTTAAGTGGTGTGGCCTGACAGTAATTTGTATTAGAGTCTGGAAGAGCACATTTGTAATGTCTTGTGGTAGTACATTTATCTCTTGCTGACAGAAGGAATAATTGCTTTAGAGAGCATATCAGTGGCTGTTTAAAAATTTAACTCTTTATCTCCACACACCTAAGGCTACAAAAGTAAGAGGAGACAAACATGGGGACTCTAATACAGGTATAACAGTTATAGAGCAGTGGTTATAAATATACATTATATATTTTAAACGAGTGATGAAAAGGGATAAAAGGGTAATAAAAAAAATCAGTTTTGCCAGGCGGTGATGGCGCATGCCTTTAATCCCAGCACTTGGGAGGCAGAGGCAGGTGGATTTCTGAGTTCGAGGCCGGCCTGGTCTAGAGTGAGTTCCAGGACAGCCAGGGCTATACAGAGAAACCCTGTCTCAAAAAAAAAAATCAGTTTCACACATGTGTTTATATTATTCACATATAGCTAATGGCTATTGTCATTCTGTCTGTTTTGGAATAGTCCTTGTAACATGGTTTTCAATTTATATGCACCTATATGAAGTTGTTTTGTTTAGATGAACCATTAGGTTAGTAGCTAGTTAGGATTTAATGTCCAAATGTGACAGCTTTAATGGATTCTTGTCTACTAACTCCTTCTTATTTACATTTAAATATGAAGTTTATTTAACTTCAACTCTTTAATTTATCTTGAATAAACTTTTTAATATTCATGTCCCACATGCTTCCCAGTGACCTGTCCAAGGTCTGAAAGCTTGGCATCTTATTTAACCCTATAGAGAAGGAGGGGCTTGAGAGCCCAAGAACAAGGGTAAAGAGTTTTAGGTCATGGTTTTTGTATAAATTGGTCATTTCTGGCCAGAGAAGATAGATAGAATAATAATTATGCTGACACAGTAGCTATAAAATGTTCCATTCAAGGCAGTTTTCATAATCACACTTACTCCAGACAACCAGAATGAAAGTACAGGTGAGACCCCAGCAGAATTAGATTTTATGTAGCATGCTGGCTTTCTAAATGTCTTAGTATACAAAGATTGAACCAGCAAAATATATTTTAAGTGCTTTTATTTTAATCCTGTAATAACCCAAATTTAATTAAAGTATGACTTCCTTTTGTGTGTGTCAATCTATAATATATATTTTAGTATGCTGGATTTCTTGACCTGTTGAACCTATTTTAAGTCTATCAATTCTGTTTAATATAGAACCATCCAACTTTGAAATAGACTGATTTTCTAAAAGGAGCAAGACATTTAATGAAGGAGGGAGTAGACCTTCAAACTACAAATGTGTCTCTGTTAAAGGATATTCAGTTTATAGTTGGCACATAGTAGGCTTTCAACAAACATTTGATGAATGGATAAATAAATGAATGATGAATTCTATATTTTTCCCTCAACAGGAACTGTGACTAGCTCATATTTTCATCTAGCACTTGCTGTGTCTTCAATTTATTGAGGTCACTTTAATTCTGATCTTTGATTCAAAGGTGTTACTAGCCCTTCTAACTTACTAATGTCTGAGAAATAACACTTGTATGAGACATGTGACTGAGTTCATCAATAAGCATCATGCTGAACATTTCCTTAAACTAGAACATAGCTGGAAACAGTTACACAACCAACAGCATGCTTCATTTCAGTCCTCTTAGCCAACCGTGCCCACACTTGACTGATCTCCCCCATTACCATCCATTACTGGCTACTGTTTTTTCACTAAATAGAAAGTAAGATGTTTGATGAAGCCTGATGAGAATTAAGTGACATGACTGTATAGTGGAAAAGTAGTAAGATAATTTTAAATTATATCTTAGTAATTTCCTATTATATATGCCTGAATAGACAAGTCTTGACACATAATGTATAGAAACAATCTGCTGCCAATAGTCCCAGAGGGCAGACATAAAACTTCAAATGCATTCATGTGTCCTCTTTCAAAATATTTGGAGGAATATCTCTTACTGTTGAAAGCTTATTTATCACAAAGATCTGTAACTATCTCACTATTTCTTGTTATACAGAAATTTTTTTTTCTAAAATGAAATAATAATGACTTATTATCTAAATTCAAATAACAAGTCTTCAAGAGTGTACAAAAAATAAATGGCCTGTCTTCTAAATGCAAAGATGACTTGGAGGAAAGAAGCCAATCAGTGACATATAGGCAACACAGAGATAATTATCCAGGTAATTGAAAATGAAATTCACTTTTGCTTTTTATTCCTAGAAAATGGGATAAAAACTGCCCCTCTTGAGTTTATATTTGTATATTCATGTCACCATGGAAACTACCAAGTCATTGCTGAAAGATTAGTGAATTGTATCTACATTCGGTTCTCTTATTCTGAAATTTAAAGAAGGCTTTATTACCTTTCTACTATAAAGAATGCACAGCACTAACCACCAAATAATTACAAATTTTAGTTTTGTACTGTGTATGTTTTCTTTCCTTTAAGAGAAACTGATGGTGCAGATAAAAGATAGCTATTTCTATTGAATATATTTGCAAGAAAACCTTCTTTTGTTTGCACAACAAAAGAAAAAAAGTCCTTCTAATGAGTAAAGCCCTGCTTGTAAACCACATTCAAATTCCAGTAGCATGATGTGTTTGAATAGCTCTGAGTTGCAGTAGCAGCACTCTCTGTGATCCGTAAGTGGCAGTGTCTATTTGTATTTGCGGCAGAGGAGGTATAGTGGCAGTGTGCATTCCCAATGTTGTTGATGATTTGCATGTCACAGACTGCATTTCAACAATGCTGTATGCAAATTATTTACAGCTTCATGCTATGGTGGAATACCATTCACAGAATAAAAATTGCCAGCATTTTTCCTAGTCACTCTATACATTGAAAGAAAATAATAACTGTTTAGATACCCTGCTTCTATAAATTAACAGATAAAGACATGCTGCACACATTAATTTTCTAACAATTACAGATGTTCATTTCTGGTTAATATTTTATATAAAACAGAATTTTAATATGCCTTCTATATTCAATCTGTTCTACATTTTTTAACATCTAAGTGATTTTATGTTAGTGTATAAATTATTTAAAATAAATAAATTCTGCTGTAAGTAAATTGGAAATCTTAAAATGCCATGAATAAATACATGATGATTAGATGTGTGCAAAATCATTCTCTGTTTCTGTAGGAGTATGTGGAGCACAAATGTTTAAGTTCAAATTTTAATTCACCTAAAAGTGTTTGCTGTCCTGAGCTTTTCTTTTGATTTCTAAGAGGAACAGTGTATGGATGTAAGCATGAATAATGGAAGGGATAATTGTTTCAAATGACAAGAGCTTAAAAATTTTTACAGAAAGAAAATTCAGCAACCAGATTTTGAAAGTCTATGAAGCGAGAAAAAGGCACTAATAGGTGAATTAGGAACATAGACAATTTCCATTATGGCATCTGTGAGCTTTCTTCATTCCATTTAAATTTTCTCTCATCTCAAAGCGCAGTGATATACACTCCTCCTATTTCAGTTGTGCATGCAGAAGTGAAGCAGCTGCTTCCCCCATACACAAAATGATTTGTAAATGCTCTCTGTGAATAAAACACATTAAACGTCATTTGCATATGGCGTGTTAATATGTGTGAAAAATGGTTCATGTAGTACATTAGGAAGGGAATACACAGAAATGACTCTAAAATGCCTTCTATATTTGTAACAATTTAAAAGATAGCAGAGCAATGTATTTCAGGTGCATTGGACTTAATTCAACTGTGATGTTTTCTTTGGAACCTTTATTTATTTATTTATTTATTTATTTACTTATTTATTTATTTAAAATGCTCCCTTGCGAATTCAGTGCAAAGCTGCCAAGATTTTCAGAGCTGACCAGGAGGTGGAGAGCTCATGCAAATGAGCTCATCTCTGTTGGCAGCCCATAATGACTGATTCAAAGGAACACTGTAACCCAAAAGATGAGTGTGAGCTGAGTGTTGCTAGCCAGTGATTCCTTCACTGTTCTTCCCTAGTAGGAGGTGAGCTCCCCCAATTACACTGTTTCCAAGATCTACTAGCTATATGTCCATAAAAAGAAGGGCTTGCCTTTTCTTTTTGCAAAGTGCAAATCCCTGTACGTTAAAACCTTCATAGCTTTACATTTCTAGGCACATTTTTTCTCACATCTCTCAGGTAACACTCACAGGTGTTTCTGCATACATCCTTAGTCCTAGGCTGTCTGAATTATATATGATTAAGTTTCAGTATTTAATAATATATTGAATTTGAAAGCAATGTTGAAAAATATGCAACGTGTGTAAGCCTCAAGATTTTATTATATTTCTAGTGTGAACTGGCATACGATGTAATTTTCAAGAATAGTATAATAGGGGTATGTTGAATTGGTAAGATGTAGGTCCAGCAGTATATTATAACATCGACATTTTAACTCAGATTCTGGTTTCATATACACTTCCGCCTTTGGTAATTTACATAAACATGCATAGTGTATGAATAATGCATAAACCTTATTTTCAACGCAGAGCCTTCAACTCTCACAGTGCACTAGTATACACACCCATTTGATTGGCTCTGCCCTGCTTTCATTACTCACAATTTCTTGGAACACAGAAGAGGTGGAAAGGGTGACAAGAATGAGCAGTATTCTTCCATGCGCGCTCTCGAGTGTGCGTGTACATATGCGTGTGTGTGTCTGTGTTTGTGTGTGTATGTATAAAATATTGTTTTTTCTAGGCATTCAACGTTCCAAAGGTTCACATGTGATTTTTATTTCTGGTTGTGGTTCTATTTTTTTAAAAAAGAAAGAATACATTAAAAATGTCTGAATCTACAAAACAGCAATCACAATAAGACATTTCATTTATTTATTTTTATTTTTAAAGCATGCTGCAAAAATCATTTTCTATTTGCATAAATCTGAGCACATAGATACAACTGTTAGAGTTTTTGATATCTCAATTATACTTGAGGCAAATTGGCAATGCTAAAACACTGATTAAATACATTTGCATTCTGGAAATATAAGAACTTAACATATTAACTATATTAAATTGAAAAGAAGAGAGCAGCGATTAATTCACACATGTGATGAGTTTTCTACATCTGAGACATTGACTACAGTTTATGTGCAAGTTGTCTATATGAATATATGAAATAAATCATCAAGTGATGTATGTGGGGTTAAATATTTTTACTAAGTGGAAATTCATCAAATATGAAACAATACAATGGTTTGTAAATACAACTTTAATAAAAATTTATTTTGTGTGCTTGTTATTTAAGACTTTGAATATTATTATTGGAGAAAATTTTGCTTTCCAGTGGTAGAAATTTTCCCTTTAAATTTACTTTTCTGCTTTCTCCAATTTTTTCATTTTTTAAATACATTTCCAAGGTTGTTCCTTTTTCTCTTCTCTTCCCCTCGTGTATAATGTTTCCTTTTACTCCCCATTTTAACACATTTGTGGACTTTACTCACAAAATTATGTATGAGATTATCTCCTCCATCAAATATTTGAGGTTATTTGTCTATAGAGGGTTGTAATCCACCATGTGGTTGCTGGGAATTGAACTCAGGACCTCGGCAAGAAGGGAGACAGTGCTCTAGTTTAACACTTAATTTAGTTCTCATTGAAACTTTCTTTTTGATGAAATTTCTATTTGCTACAATAAATGCTTATTTATTTTAAAATTAAAAATGAGTATGTATTGCAGGATTACTTTAGGGAATGTTACCTTTAAAGATTAAAATTTTTTATTATTGACAATGTTACAAAGCTGATACTTTGTATGCAGGGATGCTATACTCTTCCTCTGTGGATTTTATTATTGACGATGTTACAAAGCTGATACTTTGTATGCAGGGATGCTATACTCTTCCTCTGTGGATTGCCATTAGAAAGACACATTTGGAGATTTGTGAGTACGAAAGCCTCGGGGTTTTTATGTTATGGGATTTTTTTGGCAGAAATTTAAAGTAGTGACTATTCATTGACAGAAAGACTTATACACTGGCAAAATAGTATCAAGATAAAACAAAGACTAACACCTTTTTTACTGAAATTTAAAGGGAATAGAAGCAAACTGAAATTTGTGTAGTATGCCTAAAAGGTGAGACAATTTACTTCAGCATTTGTGTGAGAAAATATATTATTAATGGCATATCTTGCTTGAAGGGAAAAAGACATAAGAAGTGGAACAGGACTGGAGGGAGCTAGGTAACCAAGCTATTGTCTTTCATGAGAAGTACTCTACCCATGCTTCAAATTAGGGTTATGTTTATCTTTATGGTTTCATTTAGTAGTAAACAATATATTTTATTTGAAGACTGCATTTTTATTCTGTATATGATATTCTTTGATGCTACTAAATGAATGTGAATGTTCAACTCAGAGTGTGCAGCAAGAAAAGAACACATCCAACTGTACTTGTTAGTCTAATAGTAACACAGCTTTGCTTTATGATGTCTGGACTCTCTAAAGCTATGTAATTTTGAGTAAAATGCTCACATTCAACATGCAATGAGCTTTAAAAAGAGAGAATTTTATAAGCTGAGTGTAGGTACCCTACTTTGGGTTCTCCAAGTGGTCAATGGCATATACTTAAAAAGATATCTCTAACTACAAAAATCTTGGACACAATCTTTGAAGTTGGAATTTAAGAAAAAGAACAAAACTTAAATTAAAATGATCAAATCTATTTTATGAAATAACACTGTGCAGGGCAAGTATCAATTTTTTATTGTGTTCTACATATTTATATTCTATTATTTTGTGTAATAGAAAGTAAAATTTAAACAATAAATATTGCCATTAAAAATCTTTGTCCTTAGTTTTAATCCTGATTCTACTACATCTGCTCTTCATACCTTAATCACACGACATTTCTTGATTACTACAGTTACACATTATTTATGCTCCTTTGGATTTATATACTTTGAATGGCAGATGCACATGGCTGAATATATTATTTATATTTATCAGTGTCTCAGCTTACCTGCTTAGAAAAACCAAAGCCTTAAATCAAATTTTTCTTTTTTATTAAACTAATAAAATTTATTTTAAAATATACAACTCAGTATTGACATTTTTAAGTCATCAAAATAATTTATAGTAGTTAAATGCTTCTTAAATATACATATTTTCTGAAGCTAAAAGTAATAGGCACGCAACAAGTTTTTATAATCTCTTTGGAACATTAAACATGATAGAAGTAGAAAAAAACTCTTGTGAAGTCCTCTATGAAAGGAAGTTATGACAAGTTCTTGATTAGACAGAAACTGTTCCATCTCCAAGGGAGAATACTCAGCTTAAAATTGGCGTCATAGATTGAATTGGGTAGTGTTCCTTCTGTTTTTACTTTATGGAATAGTTTGAAGAGTATTGGTAATAGATCTTTGAAGGTCTGATAGATTTCTGCACTAAACCCATCTGGTCCTGGGTTTTTTTTGGTTGGAGACTTTTAATTACTGCTTCTGTTTCTTTAGGGATTATGGGACTGTTTAGATGGTTTATCTGATCCTGATTTAACTTTGGTATTTGGTATCTGCCTAGAAAATTGTCCATTTCATCCAGATTTTCCAATTTGGTTGAGTATAAGCTTTTGTAATAGGATCTGATGATTTTTTGAATTTCCTCAGTTTCCCTTGTTATATCTCCCTTTTCATTTCTGATTTGATTAATTTGGATACTGTCTCTGTGCCCTCTGGTTAGTCTGGCTAAGGATTTATCTATCTTGTTGATTTTCTCAAAGAACCAGATTCTGATTTTGTTGATTCTTTGTATAGTTCTTTTTGTTTCTACTTGGTTGCTTTCAGCCCTGAGTTTGATTATTTCCTGACATCTAATCCTCTTGGGTGCATTTGTTTCTTTTTGTTCTAGACTTTAAAGGTGTGCTGTCAAACTGCTAGTGTATGCTTTCTTCAGTTTCTTTTTGGAAGCACTTAAAGGTATGAATTTTCCTCTTAGCATGGCTTTCATTCTGTCCCATAAGTTTTGGTATGATGTACTTTCATTTTCACTAAATTCTAAAAAGTCTTTAATTTCTTTATTTCTTCTTTGACAAGTTATCATTGAGTAGGGCATTGTTCAGCTTTCATATATATGTGGGATTTCTGTTGATTTTGTTGCTATTAAAGACCAGCCTTAGTCCATGGTGATCTGATAGGATGCATGGGATTATTTCATTCTTCCTGTATCTATTGAGGCTTGCTTTGTGACCAATTATACGGTCAGTTTTGGAGAAGGTACCATGAGGTGCTGCAAAAGAGTTATATTCTTTTGTTTTAGGATGAAATGTTCTATAGATATCTGTTAAATCCAATTGGTACATATCTTCTGTTACTTTCAATGTATCTCTGTTTAGTTTGTGCTTTTATGATCTGTCCATTGATGACAGTGGGGTGTTGAAGCCTACCACTATTATTGTGTAAGGTGTTGCATGCTTTAGGCTTTAGTAGTTTCTTTTATGAATGTGGGTGCCCTTGCATTTGGAGCACAAATGTTCAGAATTGAGATTTTTTCTTAGTAGATTTTTCTTTTGATCAGTATGAAGTGTCTTTTCTTATTTTTTTGATCACTTTTGTTGAAAGTCAATTTTATTCAATATTAGAATGGCTACTCTAGGTTATTTCTTGGGACCATTTGCTTGGAAAATTGTTTTCCAGTCCTTTACTCTGAGGTAATGTCTTTCTTTAACACTGATGTGCGTTTCCTGTATGCTACAAAATGTTGAGTCCTGTTTATATTTCCAGCCTGCTAGTCTATGTCTTTTTATTGGGGAATTTAGTCCATTGATGTTAAGAGATATTAAGGAGTAGTGATTGTTCCTTCCTGTTATTTTTGATGTTATTTTTATGTTTGTGTGGCTATCTTCTTTTGTGTTTGTTGAAAGAAGATTCCTTTCTTGCTTTTTTTAGGGTGTAATTTCCCTTCTTGTGTTGGAATTTTCCATCTATTATCCTTTGAGGACTGGATTTGTGGAAAGATATTGTGGAAATTTGTTTTTGTCATGGAATATCTTTCTTTCTTCATCTATGTTAATTGAGACTTTGGCTCAATAGAAGCCTGGGCTGGCATTTGTGTTCTCTTTGGGTCTGTGTGACATCTGCCCAGGATCTTCTGGCTTTTATAATCCCTGGTGAGGAGTCTTGTATAATTCTGATAGGTCTGCCTTTATATGTTACTTGACCTTTTTCCCTCACTGCTTTTACTATTCTTTCTTTGTTTTGCCTATTATGTGACAGGAAGATTATTTTTTTCTTGTACAATCTAGTTGGAGTTCTGTAGTTCTCTTGAATATTTATGAACATCTCTTTCTTTAGGTTAGGAATGTTTTCTTCTATAATTTTGTTGAAGATATTTACTGGCCCTTTAAGTTGGGAATCCTTGCTTTCTTCTATACTTATTATCCTTAGGTTTGGTCTTCTCATTGTGTCCTGCATTTCCTAGATGTTTTGGGTTAGGAGCTTTTTGCATTTTGCATTTTCTTTGACGATTGTGTCAATGTTTTCTATGGTATCATCTGCACCTGAGATTCTCTCTTCTATCTCTTATATTCTGTTGGTGATGCTTGCATCTATGACTCCTCTTTCCTAAGTTTTCTATCTCCAGGTTTGTCTTCCCTTTTGATTTCTTTATTGTTTTTATTTCCATTTTGATATCCTGGAAGATTTTTTTCAATTCCTTCACCTGTTTGGTTGTATTTTACTCCAGTTCTTTAAGGGATTTTTGTGTTTTCCTCTTTAAGGACTTCTAGCTGTTTACCTATGTTCTCCTGTATTTCTTTAAGGGAGTTATTTACACCCTGCTTAAAGTTCCCTATCATCATCAAAAGATATGATTGTAAATCAGAATCTTGCTTTTCTGGTGTCTTAGAGTACCCAGACCTTGCTGTGGTGGGAGAACTGGTTTCTGAGAATGCCAAGAAGCCTTTTTTTCTGTTGTTTATGTTCTTGCCCTTGCCTCTCGACATCTGGTTATCCTTTGCTGTTAGCTGGTCTTTCTGTCTCTGATTGTAGCTTGTCCCTCCTGCAAGCCTATTTCAGTACTCCTTGGAGACCAGTTTTTCCCAGGATGATTTTGGGTATGGAGAGCTGTGGCACAAGGTCAGCTCTGGGGTACAGATTGAACCTGGAAGGATATTGTCCCCTGCTGTTCCTTGGTTCCTGTGTTTTGATGGCTCTTGGTGGGTCTCTCTTGGGCCAGAAATTTGGGCAGAAGTGTTGGTTTTTCCTGTGCTCACAGGTGTGTAGGCACTCCTAGGAGACCAGTTCCCTCCCAGTGGTGTTTGAGTATGGAGTGCTGTGGCACAGGATCAACCCTGGGTGTTGTGGCACAGGATACTAAATCAATTCTTAAATTCAACCTGTTTAGTGCACCTAGAGAATAAGTCTTGTTAAGTGAGTTCTATAACCATGTGCTTATCAGATCCAAATAGTATGAGTCCATATTCATCAGTTTTAAGTTTATCTGGGCCAGCAGTAAAATTTAGTGATATTTACTTTTTGTGCTGTTTGTTTTCATACTTCATGACTTGAATGAGTTTTCTCAGGTTGGTTTGTCTCCTCCTAGTCATTACATGTAAGGTTCCAGCAGACTGCCATCACTGCCACTGTATTATTTCTTGTCTCACAGCCATTCCTTGGAGATTCCTATCAACATTCATGGCTTTAACTTCTGCCTTAGTTCCATTAACTTTTCTCTGCCCACCAACTCTCTATATTCTCACAAAGAGCATCAATTTATTTTCATGCAAGTCAAGATGAAGCTTTTAACAGATCAACTATGAAGTGACATTATGAGCTCTGTCCATACCTTCCCATCTGTCTCAAAGTTTAATCTAGAACTATTATTTGGGCTCACAAAGGCCTTCTTGTGCTGTGTGATATCTCTTTGTCTAAATTACCTCTCTTAACCAACCTCCTGATGCTCTCCCAGCTCAAGTTTCACTGGTCTTATTCTTCATATATGCTTGATGAAGCTTTACCTGTGAAAAATTTCATTTTCTGTCCTGAATAATTCTCTCAAGATATTTAAGTGTCATACTCTCTCATTTCTACTGATGTATTATTAGAAAAAATTCCTGTACATTCTATTTATAACTTCATTCTTCCCCCAGCACTCTATTCTCATTTCCTTCTCTGTGGTCCTGCACAGCATGCATAACAATACGTTTTTACTATTATTTAATTTTATTTGCTGTTTTTTCTCCTACTCCCACTGCTTCTGATTCTCAGAAGAGTTTAAACTGTGAAAGTGGAACTATGTCTATTTTGTTCTATACTCTGTCTTTGGAGCCTACTACAGTATCTGCAGTACAGTAGACATCTCTTTAAATTGTTAAATGTATGAAAAGTTCATGAGCCTAAAATTTCAGAGAATTTACTAATGACACTCAGAATATTAGGGCCATGAGATGGGGACATTGGATTTCTTTTTTATCTTCATAATTTATGTTTTATTCATATTACATTCCAATCAACCTCAATCTTCCTCTTCTCCCAACCCTGCCCTTGAAAATACCTCCCCCCATTATCTCTTCTTCTTTTTCTCAGAGAAGGGGAAGCCCCTGCTTAGTTGTTACCCTTCAACAGAAAACTGGACACACTAAATCTAATAGAAGAGAAAGTAAGAAACTACCTTCAACTCATTGGCACAGGATACAAAGATCTGAACAGAACATCACTATCTTAGACACTAAGATCAATAATTAGTTAATGGGACCTCATGAAACTGAAAAGCATTTGCAAGGCTAAGGATACCATCAATAAGACAAAATGGCAGTCTCCAGAATGGGGAAAGAACTTCTTCACTAACCCTATATCTGACAGAGGTTAATATCCCAAATGTTAACTCAAGATATTAGACTTCAAAAAAAAAACATTCAAAAATGGGACAGTGATAAACAGAATTCTTAACAGAGGAATCTCAAATGGCTGAGAAGCACTGAAAGAAAAGTTCAACATCCTTAGTCATCAGGAAATGCAAATCAAAATGACTCTGAGATACCACCTTACACCAATCAGAATGGGTAAGAGCAAAAACTCAATTGACAGCAGATGCTGACAAGGATATGGAACAAGAAGAACACTTCTCCATTGCTGGTGGGATTGCAAACTTGAACAACCACTTTGGAAATCAATTTTATGGTTTCTTAGAAAACTTGGAATAGTTCTACCTCGAGACTCAGCTATAGCACTCCTGAGCATATACATAAAATATGCTCAACTCTAACACAGGGACAGTTCCTCAACTATGTTCATTGTAGCTTTATTAGTAATTCCTGGAAACTGGAAGCAACCTAGATGTCCCTCAACTGAAGACTAGATATAAAAAAATGAAGTTTATTTACACAGTGGACTTTGATTCAGCTTTTGAAAACAAAGATTTTCAGGCAAATGAATGGAACTTGAGACTATCATCCTGAGTGAGTTAATACAGACCTAGAAAGACATGTATAGTATGTACTCACATATAATTGGACATTAGCCTTAAAGTGCAGGATAACCATTCTACAATCCACAGGCTCAAAGAAACTGAGTAATAAGGACAGCCCAAAAGAGGATATGTGGCTTTTACTCAGAAGGGGAAACAAAATGGACATTCGATTTCTTAAACTTCAGAGTTATTTAAAGACGGACCCTGAGATCAAGATCAAGTGAAGATCTTTCTTTGTTCTTTGGTAATTTAATTTAAGGTGTGTGTGTGTGTGTGTGTGTGTGTGTGTGTGTGTGTGTGTGTGATATCACATGGAATATTTTCATGTTAAGAAAGGTTAGAAATAATTAAGACTAGATAAGGGCTTGTTTTACTAGAAAAATGTGTTCTTTTTGCCTCTAATTTGTCTAGTACAATCCTGTTTCCAGTTAAGCCCTTTTCTATTTTGTTCTGTCTTCTAGCACTCACCTATTCTTGCTTTTGTTTCTCACCCTTGTAATTTTATTGAAACATACTTATGCTTCCATAAAATTGGCTCATTTTGTATATTCAATCGTTGATTCCTTCAGTTTTAAGATTAATCAAAGATTTTGCCTATGTCTGTAACCTTCAGGTTAGCTGAAATAGTCCTAGCATTGAGATAAAAGAACTAAGTAAACAGAGACTCTAAATACAAAGGAATTTTTGTTTTGATACATTTCCTGTCAAAAAGGCTTTATCCATAGAACCTTTGAACAAGAACTAAAGCACATCATTTGATAACCCATACAGCCTCATAGCTACTAATATTTTGTTCCAAGGCTACACATGTATATTTTTTTCTTGAAAGTTACTGAGGTATTTGACTCACTAAAGCCCTGAAGGAATGAGTGCTATAGATTTATTAGGCACTCTATAGAAATGCATTTCCTTTGTGTTTTAAATTAGTTGCATTTTAATATCATTGGACATACCTTTTTCTTGTTTCCATTTGTGGTCTTGTTTTCAGTGGGATTTAGAGAGCCCAGATTTATTTAAATTACACTGATATATTTGATCTTCAAACATATGCATGGAAAAATGGGTGGCTGTCCATATTCATAAATGAAATATGAAAAAAGGCACACTGATAAATTCTCCACTAAATCAGGTTTAATTAGATATCAAAAAGGATAAAACTTGGCAAAGTTTTTACTCTATTACAGATAGAAAAGGAGAAAAAAATGGCAGCAATATCCAAATGTATTTTATAAACCAATCTCTGAATATATAGATGACAAAGACAAGAAAATAATTTTAAGTTAGTCAAGATACTTGTTGTATAGAAACTTCTGCACTGAAACAATTCTACCCCACAAAATATATAATTAGGTTTGTAAAGCTACCACCATCCTTGCTTATGCTAGGCCTTTAGGGCAAGAGATGTGTCTGCTGCCCTGCATTTGCATAGTGTTTCTCATTTTGGGAAATTTCTTAGAATTTGATACATTTAAATTCACGTAGATATAAGCCATGTTGAATATTCTAAGATTTTTTAGCAGTTGAGGAACATCAGTAAATGGTCTGTTTTATTCATACTAAATACCATTTTAATTTATTGAGTTTACTGAATGAGATCCAGCTCTACTAGTTTCTGGGATTAGCACACACGTGGATAGAGTCCATTTTCTTGCTAAACATTTTTGAGCATGTTTGGTAATGTGTCTTTCCATTCTTCATGTGTCTTCTTTTCAAATATCTGCTGAACAGGAAAGCCCATCTAGGGCAGTTGTAGGCTTGGGAAACACATGTCAGGGTATGTCACCTACATTTCCCATTCTGTATGCTACCCAGCTCACTCTTCATTCCTAACCCTTCTTCTGTATCATCACTACTAAGGGGTTTAGAACACTGCAGACCAGCATAATATTAACTTTATCTAAGGTTGCTTAAATGCTGTTTGTGGACTCCTCTCCCTGCCTGTTGTCTGACTTTTAGATGAAAATAGGCTATAACATTTAAGAATCAACAGAACTGTTGGTCACCTTTACTTCAAAAGCATAGAAGAAACACAATATGTTAGGATTTAATAAATTTAAATTTAAGTTAAATACTTGGCATTTAAAATACTACCAACATTCTAATAGAAATGATAGTACTTAAAAGTAATGAATGTCTACAATTCTTAAGTTATATAAATGATACATTTTATCAATTCTATTGTGTCCTATACTGGTTACCTCAGGAAAATTTCAGTTTCTTGTAACTGATTGATTTATTACACTCTTCCTTAAGCCTCCACATCTGAGTTTAACTTTCATCTATATCCTCACAAGTCTCTTAACCTTTCCTCAACAGTTCTAAGCCCCTGAATTTTTCTCCTGTTCTTTAATACCCCCATTTATCATCCCGTGTGATAAGCATAGTCGTTCCATAAGCTACCATGGTATCAGCTGCTTCCTTGTATTTCTATCGAGGAAATACTATGTGTGCTAAACCTGTGTCAAGCTCTAAAGTTGTAATTTTATGATAATTTTAACTGTTTTGGAATATTGGATCTGCTAATCTGTTCCTAACATGGCTGCTGCTTCCTCTCCTTCTGTCCCCTCTCCACTATTTTCCAGCACCTGTAAACCACCAGCCCTTTGAGACTTTCGTTCACTGATTACTTTTGTTTGCATTCCTACAAACACAACAAACATTTTTATTCTTAAACCATCTCCTTCTATCCAGCTCACACAAATTAAACTATATTCTCAAACCTTCTATTTTTATGTTTATTTTAAGGAATTTGGATTTTTGGTGCATCTACTTATTAATCTGAAGATTCAACAGTCAATTGTTTGGATTTCTGCCTTTTCAATTCCATTCAGCCTTTTCATCCATTCCTAATTTGAGAATATCAAGTACTTTCTCTGAAAATGATCCTCTCTTGACTTTAATGTGACAAGATAAATTATTTTTGTATGTATTTTGGGTTCTTTAACTATTCTGGTTATTGACTAGTTCAAAGAAATTTTATGTATTTGAACTAGTGTGAACTATGCTCAAAATAATCTTGTAACATGACATTATAATTACATTCATTTCATAGTGAAGTTCTGAACTCACACAGGCAGGATCTGAGTTCAGCCAGATTTTCTAGAAATGGTTGTAGCACCGTCCTGTGTTGACATTAACTTTAGCATGATATGTTTTTATATGGCCCTGTAAATAGCCTAAACATCATTCATTTTTTCCTGCATTGTCTCTCTTCTTTACCCTTCCCCACTTAATCCTACTACTCTAGTCCCCTGTTTGTCTCTCTATACCTATATATTCTATTTCTCCTTCACTGAGAGATTTTCATTTCCCTTCTGGTCCCTTTTTCAATACTTAATTTTTGTGGTTATATGGATTGTAGCACCCAAATACAAAAGGTTTATGAGCTAATATTCCTAGTGGTGTCAGAAAGTATGTGCAAAAAGACTCACCAACATGACAGCCCAAGTGAGAAATGAGCAAAGATGACACCAATGAATATGACAAACTGGGAATAGAGAGGTGGCCTTTCTTGGGGAAGGTGTCTTCGTTAAGGTTTCATTGCAGTGAAGAGACACCAAGACCAAGACAACTAGTATAAAGAAAGACATTTAACTGAGGCTGGCTTACAATTTCAGGGGTTTAATACATTATCATCAGGGAAGAAAGCATGGCAGCATCCAGGCAGATATGATGCTGATAAAGGAGCTGAGAGTTCTATATCTTGGTTCTCAGGCAGTAAGGATGAGACT
Organism: Mastomys coucha; assembly: GCF_008632895.1. Taxonomy (NCBI): domain Eukaryota; kingdom Metazoa; phylum Chordata; class Mammalia; order Rodentia; family Muridae; genus Mastomys; species Mastomys coucha. The sequence goes on along the minus strand of NW_022196914.1, from coordinate 45,707,576 downwards.
AGTTAGTCTCTGCACTAGTGAAAGCTTGAGCATGGGAGACAACAAAGCTCTCCCTAACAGTGACATACTTCTTCCAAGGCCACACCTCCCAATAATGCCACTATCTATGGGCCAAGCATTCAAATATATGAGTGTATGGGGGCCAAACTTATTTAAACCACCACAGAAGGACAGATGAATTAGTTGCCTTGTGTCAAACAGTCAGCTCTGAAAACTTTATGGATGGGAGTATATGGATTTAACAGGTTTTATTTAAGAATATGTGTGTATATATACATGCAAGCCAGGCCATGGATTTTAAAGAGGGTACATGGTACATGGGAGGGCTTGGAGGAAGGAAAGGAAAAATAAAAATGTAATTTAAGTATAATCTTAAAGATATTAATAAGTTCTGAGTAGTGGTGGCACATGCCATTAATCCCAGCACTTGGGAGGCAGAGGTAGGCATATCTATATAAGCTCAAAGCCAACCTGAAACCTAATCTACAGAGGCCATTCAAGGACACACAAGGCTACACAGTGAAACTCTGTTTCAAAAACAAAAACAAAACCCAAAAAACAAAACAAAACAAAAAAACAAAAACAAATGTGCTACAGTGGTATAACTAGATCTTGAGGTAGGCTCATTCCCTGCTTCTCAAAAATCTGCTACACAGTTTTCCATAGGGGCTGCATAAGTTTGCCTCACAAGTATATTGAACAACTCCCTACATTATTGCCAGCATGAGCTCTCATTTATTTTATTGATATTATTCACATTGACTATTATATAATGAAATTTCAAAATAGCTTTGATTTTTATTTTCTATATGAACCTCTTTTAAAGTGCTTCTCAGCAAATTGTGTTTCATCTCTCTGCTTCATTTTCTAGCCTATTTTTAGAATCTTTGGTTTTTTCTTTCTAAATGTAATTTAATTGTCTTTATTTTTTTTTACAGTCCAGACATTACCGCCCCAAGCTCAACCCTCTGACAGTTCCTCATATAATTCCTGCTCCCCATTTCCAAGAGGATGTTCCCCCACACACACCAGGCCTCCCCACTCCCTGTGGCCTCAACTCTTTCGAGAGTTAGGTGCATCTTCTCTCACTGAGGCCAGACCAGACAGTCCTCTGCTGTGTATGTGTCAGGGGCCTTGTATCAGCTGATATATGGTGCCGGGTTGGTGGCTCAGTGTCTGAGAGATCTCCGGGGTCCAGGTTAGTTGAGACTGCTGGTCTTTCTATGGAGTCACTCTCCTCCTCAGTTTCTTGCAGCCTTTACCTAATTTAACCACAGCGTTCCCTGGCTTTTGTCCATCTGTTAGGTGTAAATATCTGCTTCTGATTGATTCAGCTGCTTGCTGGGCCTCATGGAGCACAGTGATGCTAGGCTTCTGTCTGTAACCATAGCATACAAACAGTAATAGTGTCAGGCCTTAGAGCCTCCCTCTAGCTGGCTCCCAATTTGGAAGCCACTGAACCTCCTTTCCAGTCGCTTCTCCATATTTGTCCCTGCAGTTCTTTTAGACAGGAACAATTATAGGTCAGAGTTTTTGACTGTGGGATGGCAGCCCCATCCCTCCACTTGATGCCCTGTCTTTCTGCTGGAGGTGGACTCTACGAGTTCCATCTCCTCACTGGGCATTTCATTTAAGGTCCCTCCCTTTGCATCCTGAGCATCTCTCACCTCCCAGGTCTCTCATCTCCCAGGTCTCTAGTACATTCTAGAGGGTCTCTCCCCCACTTCCTACCTCCTGATGTTGTCTGTTTCTATTCATTCTGCTGGCCCTTGGGGCTTCACTCCTGTTCCCTCCAATACCTGATCAAGTTTTCCTTTTCCTTTTCCTGTCCCCTCTCCTACCCAAATCCCTCCCTCTTCATGCCCCCCTGGGATTGCTTTCTTCTCCCTCCTAAGTGAGATGGAGGCATGCTCATTTGGTTTGTTAACCTTTTTGAGTTCTGAGGATTTCATCCTGGGTATTTTATACTTTGGGCTAATATCCACTTATCAGTGTGTACATGCCACACTTGTCCTTTTGGGCCTGAGTTACCTCACTCAGGATATTTTCTAGTTCCACTTATTTGCCTGCAAAATTCATGATGTCCTCGTTCTTAATAGATGAATAGTATTCCATTGTGTAAATGAACCACATTTTCTGTATCCATTCATTCTTTGTGGATCATCTGGGTTGTTTCCAACTTCTGGCTATCACAAATAAGGCTGCTATGAGCACTTAACTCTGTGGTATTGTGGGACATCTTTCAGGTATATGCTGAAGAGTGGTATAGCTGGGTCTTCAGGTAGATCTATTTCCAATTTTCTGAGGAAACTCCAGATTGATTTCCAAAGTGGTTGTACCAGTTTTCAATCCTGCCAGCAACAGAGGAGTGTTACTCTTTCTCCACATTCTTACCAACATCTGCTGTCACCCGAGATTTTGATCTTAGCCATTCTGATTGGTATAAAGTGGAATCTCAGAGTCATTTTGATTTGCATTTCCCTGATCACTATGGACTTTGAACATTTCTTTAAGTGCTTCTCATCCATTTGAGATTCCTTTGTTGTGAATTCTCTGTTTATTTCTATACCCCATTTTTGATTGAGTTGTTCAGCTTTTTGGAGGTTACCTTCTTGAGTTCTTTATATATTTTGGATATTAGCCCTCTAAAAGATTTGGGATTAGTGAAGATTTTTTCCCAATCTGTAGGATGCTGATTTGTCCTATTGACTATGCCCTTTGCTTTATAGAAGCTTTTCAGTTCCATGAGGACTCATTTATCAATTCTTGATATTAAAGCCTTAGCCATTGGAGTTCTGTTTAGGAAATCAAATTTCCCTTTGTGAAAATGAGTTTGAGACTCTTTCCCACTTTCTTTTCTAGTAGATTCAGTGTATCTGGTTTTATGTTGAACTTCTTGACCCACTTGGACTCGAGTTTTGTGCAAGGTAATGTCAGGAGCCTTAATGGGACAAGCTAGTAACTAGTAGGTGATCATCCTGAAATGGCCTGCTTTGGATTATTCTATAATCTGTGACAGGTGTGCCCTTACTAAGCAAGACTTTAGGAAAGATTTATGCTATTAATATGCCTTTCCTATTATTATTAAACATATATAGTAATCACTAACTAATAGCATACCCCTTTGTAGTGGATCTCTGCAGATCCATGAAGATGTACTTTCTTATAGTGATGCTATATAGATAAATAGATGACTTAAGTCTTTATGATGATCCTATAAGAATTCCTAAAATTATATCAGTGATTATTAAGCTCATTCATAGTGGGACTGCTATTAGGTCCTTTTCTGATAGCCAAAACTGTGATGAGAACCCTGCCAGTCTCCCAGTTGTCACCAGTTAATTGCTCTTAGATAGTAACTAGACTTTCTCTGATTCAGAGCACATTCCAAGAGGTTATAAAACAATTAACCAAAGGTCATAAAAAGGGGACTAACGATTTATTATAGGTGCTAGAACAGAAGATAAAATATTGACTGGGCTTACTATACAAAACTTCAATTATAACTTAGGTATGATTTTAAACCTTTGGTGAACCTGTGTAGCTGAGACAGGTGATGAATGTTTAGCTAGATAATTACTCCTAATTGATATATATGCATGTAAACATTCTCTGTTGTAAACTTCTATTTCAATTTATGATTTGATTTTTGTGTGTGTGTGTGTGTGTGAACTTGTGATGAACTTTGTAACATGTGATCATGTATTCTGAAAGATGTTTAAGGGCTGAGGACAAAGAGAAGAGTCAGGACTGAGCTGAGAATTGAGCTTGAGAGGGAACTGAGTTGAGGAGAAGTTTTGAGACAGAACACTTTTTAGACAGAACTGAACTCAAGAAGAACTTAGAAGTATAGTCATAGGTTTTGGAGAAAAGACATTGAGAGTAAGTGCATTGTGGCTTCAGAGAAGGAGGAGAGAGCAAGTTTAGAAGGAGAATGCAGAGTGGAATAACCTAGAAACTATAGGTAACATAAAATACTAAGAGAGCAATGTGCAGAATGCAGAGGGAAAGAGGAAAAAAAGAAGATGCTGCAGAGAGCAGAAGGAGCAGGCAGGCTTCTCCTTACCATGGGACAGAACAG
>NW_022196914.1:45671423-45703323 GCF_008632895.1 Mastomys coucha | reverse complement strand
GGTTTAATTCATTTAGCATTAAAAGGGTAGAAGCCTTTTCTTTCTCTATGCAATAAAGATTGGAGCTCATTTTTCAACCAGAATGAGTGAGTTGTTTCTGCACCGGTGCATGGCCTTTTGCTTCATATGCGTAAGTAAGTATGGATGTGTGTATAAGTATGTAATTGTGAGAATGTATGTATGTATGTGTGCGTGTAAGTATGTAACTGTGAGAATGCATACAAGCTGAACCCAACTGTGATTAAATGAAAATATGTATAAATGAGCATATATGAATCTGTATATGAACTTATGTGAGATTATGCATATTCACTTATATAAAAATTTTTCCTTCTGCGAGTGTTACTCTCTTCTCCTGGTTCAATAGAAGTTTATTGCTCCAAACGTCCCCCTATCCTGACAAGCTAGAGGCATCTGGACAATAGGAAAAAGACTCTAACAATTAATCCTTTACGTAAGCTCCTGCTGTTTTTAGGATGAGGTGTGAAGTGCCTGAGACTGCAGTCTCTGCAGAGGAACACAGAAGGGAGGTTAGCTACTATAGCATAGTAACTTAGACTTAGATAAGTAAACATTTTTATTATACAGCAAGTCTAAATTTCTCCTAAGACAAAGTCTTAACCCTCCCCCCCCCCACACACACACATTTGCTCTTCCCCCTCTGCTGCCTCAAGAAGAACGAACAAGAAAGAAGAACTCCATGCAGGGGCTGTCCCCCGGCAAGGTGACAAATAAGAATTTTATTTCTTGGTCTTCAATTCTATTCCACTGATCCATGTGTCTGTCTTTGTACCAATACCATGCAGTTTTTATCACTATTACTCAGCAATGTAGCTTGAGGTCAGTGATGAATGATCCCCCCAGAAGTTTTTTATTGTTAAAAATTGTTTTTGCTATCCTGGGTTTTTTTCTTTTTCCATACGAAATTGAGAATTGTTTTTTCCATGTCTTTGAAGAACTGTATTGGAATTTTGATGGGCATTGCATTGAATCTTGTAGATTGCTTTTAGTAGGATGGTCATTTTTACTATGTTAGTCTGACCAATACATGAGCATGGAAATCTCTCCATTTTCTGAGGTCTTTTTTGATTTCTTTCTTGAGAGACTTGAAGTTCTTGTCATACAAATCTTTTCCTTGTTTGGTTAGAGTTACTCCAAGGTATTTTATATTATTTGTGACTATTGTGAAGGGTGTTGCTTCCCTATTTTCTTTCTCAAATCATTTTCCATTTGTATAAAGGAAGGCTACTAATTAGTTTGAGTTAATTTTATATCTGGCCACTATGCTGAAGTAGTTTATCAGCTGTTCAAGTTCTCTGGTAGAACTTTTGGGGTGGCTTATGTATACTATCACATCATCTGCAAATAGTGATATCTTGACTTCTTTGCCAATTTGTATCCACTTGATCACCTCTTGCTATCTTATTGTTCTAGCTAGAACTTTAAGTTCTATATTAAACAGATATGGAAAGAGTGGGCATCCTAGTCTTATCAATGGTTCTAGTGGGATTGCTCAAGTATCTCTTCATTTAATTTGATATTGGCTGTTGGTTTTCTGTTAATTGCTTTTAAGTATGGGCCTAGAATTCCAGATTTCTCCAATACTTTTAACATGAATGGGTATTGTATTTTGTCAAATGCTTTTTCATCATCTAATGAGATAATTATATAATTTTTTGATATTGTTATAGCATGGATTACATTAATGGATTTTCTTTTTTTTTTCATATGAATTTTAAGTTTTATTTTTGGAAGTTACACATACTTTAAAAGAACAACAGCTTTTCTTTGTTTTCCAGTGGATGTTATTACTTCTTAGAAGATCAGATGAAGACTTCACGTATGGATTTTCATATATTGAACCTACCTTGTATCCCCCTAGGATGAAGCCTACTTGATTGTGGTGAATCATGATTTTGATGTGTACTTGGATTTGGTTTGTGAGAATTTTATTTTTGCATCAATATTCATAAGCAAAATTGTTCTGAAGTTCTCTCTGTCTCTGTCTCTGTCTCTGTCTCTGTCTCTGTCTCTGTCTCTCTCTCTCTCTCTCTCTCTCTCTCTCTCTTGATTGGGTCCTTGTGTGGATTAGGTATGAGAGTGATTGTAGCTCCATAGAATGAATTAGGTAGTGTTCCATTTGTTTCTGTTTTATGGAATAGTTTGAGAAGCATTGATATCAGGTCTTCTTTGAAGGTCTGGTAGAATTCTGCACTAGTATAATCTGGCTTTGGACTTTTGTTTGTTTGTTTGGGAGGTTTTTAATGACTTCTTTTATTTTCTTAGGGGACATGGGACCATTTAGATAGTTTATCTGCTTTTCATTTAACTTGATATGTGGAATCTGTCTAGAAAATCATCCATTTCATCTAGATATTCCAGTTTTGTTGAGTATAGGCTTTTGTAGTAGGACCTGATTTTTTTGAATTTCCTCATTTTGTATTATGTCTCCCTTTTCTCTCTTTCACTTCTGATTTTGTTATTTTGGATATGGTCTCTGGGACCTTTAGTTAGCTTGTCTAGGGGTTTATCTATCTTTTTGATTTTCTCAAAAAACCAGCTGTTTTTTGTTTTTCTTTCTTTTTTTATTCTTTGTATTGTTATCTTTGTTTCTATTTGGTTGATTTTAGTCCTGAATTTGACTATTACCTGCCTCTACTCCTCTTGGAAATGTTTGCTTCTTTTTGTTCTAGAGCTGTCTGGTATTCTGTTTAGTTGTTAGTGTAGAATCTCTTCAATTTCTTTACCAGGGTACTTAGTGCTATGCATTTTCCTCTTAACATTGCTATCACTGTTCCATAGGTTCAGATATGCTATGTCATCATTTTCATTAAATTCCAGGAAGTCTTTAATTTCTTTCTTTATTTCTTCTCTGAGCAAGTAATTATTGAATAGAGAGTTGTTCTGTTTCCATGGGTAGGAGGGTTTTCTGTCGTTTTCATTGTTATTGAAATCTGGACTTACTCCATAGTGATCTGATAGGATGCATGGGATTATTTCAGTCTTGTATCAGTTGAGGCTTGTTTTGTGACCAATTATATGGTCAGTTTTGGAGAAGGTACCATGAGGTGCTGAGAAGAAAATTGTTTTGTTTTAGATGAAATGTTCTGTACATATTTGTTAAATACATTTGGTTTATAACCTCTCTTAGTTTCACTGTGTCTCTGTTTAGTTTCTGATTCAATGACCTGTACATTAGTGAGAGTGGTGTTGAAGTCTCCCACTATTATTGTATGGGGTTCAATGTGTTTGAGCTTTAGTAAAGTTTCTTTTATGAATGTGGGTACCCTTTCACTTGGGGCATAGATGTTCAGAATTGAGACTTCCTCGTGGTGGATTTTTTTCTTTGATGAATATGAGATTCCTTATGCATCTTGCTTGATAACTTTAGGTTGAAAATCTATTTTATTGGATATTAGGATGGCAACTCCCACTTGTTTCTTGGGACCATTTGCTTAGAAGACTTTTTCCCAGTCTTGTATTCTGAGGAGTGTCTATCTTTGTCATTGGGGTGTATTTCTCATATACAGCAAAATGCTGGATCCTGTTTTCATACCCACTTTGTTAGTCTTCTTTATTGACAAAATAAAGAACAAATTAGGACATCAACACCTCCCCCTAAACCTTCAGACAGTAGGATCTTCAAAGGAGCAGACAAACTGGTGATCTGTTGCTCTTCACACAACTGTTCTCCTGGGAGGACTGTGTGTGTGTGTGGTGTGTGTGTGTGGGGGGGGGGGTCCTTAGAGGAGCAGTCAAGCTGATGATCTGCCTCAGCGGAAGTCAGAGGCCAGAAGAGGGAGTGGAGTTTGAGGAGGTTCTGGAGGGGTGATGGATTCAGAGTTCACTGGGCTCCTTGGGGTTTCTAGCTGCTGTGGTTGTTTGGGAGGGCCTTATCTGTTGCCTCGCATGTATCAGAACACTTCAATTTTTTTGTTTTCTTGATGTTCAGTGCTTTCATTCTTTATATAGTCTATGATAACTAACTCTTTATCAGATGGGAAGGTGGTAAAATGTTTTTCGTCTGTTGCCTGATACTTTGCTTGAATGATGACTTTTTTTAGGATACAGAAATTTTGCAGCCTCGTTATATCATATTTATTAATTGTTGCTCTTAGTTCCTTTGCCATCCCAGTCCTTTTCTATTCCAGTGAGTTCAAGCATTTTCTCTTTTAACAGATCCAGGGTATCTAGTCTGATGTTCAGGTACTTGATCCAGTTAAAGTAGAATTTTGTTCGAGGTGATAATTATGTCTCTACGTACATTGTTATACATGCAGCCATACAGTTTGTACTTCACCATGTACTGAGTATGCTGTCTTTTTCCCAGTATTTACCTTTGGTTTCTTTGTCAAAACTCAGGAATCCATAGGTGTATGGACTTATGTCTGTGTCTTCAATGCAATTGTATCAATATGTTTTTCCATTTTTGTGCCATCATCATGCTGTTTGTATTACTATATCTCTGTTGGATATTTTGAAATTGGAGATGGCGGTACCTCCAGCAATTCATCATTATTCAGTACTGTTTTAGCTATCCTGAAATTGTGCTTCCACATGAAACTGATACTTATTTTTTTTCTATTTATGTGAAGAATTTTGTTGGAATTTTGATTGGGATTGCATTAAAATATGTAATCTGCCTTTAGTAGAATTGACATTTTATCCATTTATCATATTGGTTCATAATCATGGGAGGTATTTCTTCTTCAATCCCGCTCAACCTCCAGGGTCTTAAAGTTTTATCATACAAGTCTTTCACTTGCTTGGTTGGTGTTATTCCAAGGTTGAAGCAATTGTGAAAGGGACCATGTTTCTGCTTTCTTTCTCAGTGTGCTTGTCATTTCTATCTACAGATAGAAATGACACAGTTTTAACACAGTTTTTGTGTTAATTTTGTACACCAATACTTTACTGAAAGTGTTTATACACTGTAGAAGTTTCTTGTTGTGATTTTTAGAATCTTTTTATTTGTAAATTATTTCATCTGAAAATAAAGATACATTGATTTCTTTTCCTCATATTGTAATCCATTGATCTCCTTCAGTTCTTATTGCTCTAAGACTTCAAGTATTATATTGAATAGATATACATACACACACACACACACACAGAGAGAGAGAGAGAGAGAGAGACAGAGAGAGAGAGAGAGAAAGAGAGAGAGAGAGAGAGAGAGAGAGAGAGAGAGAGAGAGATGAGGGGGGCATCCCTGTATTGTCCTTGATTGTAGTAAAAATGCTTTGAGTTTAGAATTGTTTAGAGTGATCTTGGCTGTTCATTTGTAGTACATTGCCTCTATTTTATTGATGTATGTCCCTTGCATCCCTAGTCTTTTCTGGACGTTTATTCAGAAGAGACATTGGATTTTGCAAAAAGCCTTTCTGTATTCAATGAGATAATTATGCAGTTATTATCTTTCAGTTTTTTATGTGTAGTATTATTTTTATTAATTTACATGTGGTGAACCATCCCTGCCATTTTGGAATGAAGCCTACTTAGTTATAGTGGATAATCCTTTTGATGTGTTCTTCAATTTGGTTTGCAAATATTTTACTGTGAAGTTTTACATCTATGCTTATAAGGGATGTTGGTCTATAATTTTTTCTTTGTTGGGTTTTTTTAATCATTTAGATAATAGTGAAATACTGGCTTTGTAAAAAAGAATTAGACAATGTTCCTCTAACTTCTATTTTGTGGAATAATTAGAGGAGTATTGGCATAAATTTCTTTGAAGATCTGGTAGAATTCTGTACTGAGTACAGAATTGGATTTTTTTTGGTTGGGAGACTTTTAATTATTGCCTCTATGTCACTAGGAGTTATGTTGCTTATTTGATTTTGATTTAACTTTGCTTGGTCCTGTTTATTAAGAATTTCTTTCACTTCTTTAGGTTTTTCAGTTGGTTAGAATATACTATGTCTACATTGTTCTCTGAATTTCCTTGGTGTCTGTTGTAATGTCCCATTTTTACCTATAATTTTATGAATTTATTAATTTGGCTAAAACTTTATCAAACTTATAACTCTTTATTTCATTTATCCTTGCTTTTTGTTTGATTTTTTCTATTTTATTGATTTTTTCCTGAGTTTGATTATTTCTTGCTGTTATTATTTTGGAGTATTATTTCTTCTTTTTGTTTTTTAACTTTTGGGTGTGCAGCTAAGTTACTATGTGGGCTTTTGATTTTAATACACCCACTCAGTGGTATATACTTCCCTATCATATGGGCCTTCATTTGTCCCATTGAGTTAAGCATGTTTTGTTTCATTAAATTCTAAAAGGTTCAAAATTTTCATTTTCATTTCTTTCTTGACACATATTTCATTTAATATTGAGCTGTTCATTTTCCATGAGTCTGTGTAGTTTTCTTTGTTGATGTCATCCAGCTTTACTCAGTGGCATTCAGATAAGATGAAGTTTTCTTTTTTTTTTTTTCAACTATTTTACTTCAGTTAAGACTTGCTTTTGTGTTCAAGTATATGGTCAATTTTGGAGATAGTTTCATACTGAGAAGATGGTATTTCCAATTGTGTTTGGGTGAAATGTTCTGAAATTATCTGCTAGGCCTTTTTTTTTATTTATGACTTTATTTAATTCCAATTTTTATTAGATATTTTCTTTATTTACATGTCATATGATATCTCCTTTCCCAGTTTCCCCTCCAAAAATAAAGAAATAAAACAACAACAACAACAACAACAACAAAACTCCTCTTCCATCCCCCTCCCCCTGCTCACCAACCCACCTTCTCCCGCTTCCTGGCCCAGGCATTCCTCTACACTGGGGCATAGAACCTTCACAGGCCAAGGGCCTCTCCTACCATTGATGACCGACTTGGCCATTCTCTGCTATACATGTGCTGCCGGAGCCTTTAGTCCCACCATGTATATACTCTTTGGTTGGTGGCTTAGTCCCTGGAAGCTCTGAGGGTACTAGTTAGTTCATATTGTTGTTTGTGTAAGGGGCTACAAACCCTTCAGCTTCTTGGGTCCTTTCTCTAGCTCCTTCATTGGGGACCCTGTACTCAGTCCAATAAATGGCTGTGAGCTTCTATTTCTGTATTAGTCAGGTACTGTCAGAGCCTCTCAGGAGACAGCTATATCAGGCTCCTGTCAGCCAACACTTGCTGTCATCCACAATAGTGTCTGGATTTGATTATTGAATATGGGAAGGATTTCCAGGTGGAGCAGTGTCTGGATTGTCCTTCCTTCAGTCTCTGCTCCATAGTTAGTCTCTACAACTCCTTCCATGGGTATTTTGTTTCCCCTTTTAAGAAGGAATGAAGTATCACATTTTGGTCTTCCTTCTCATTTGCAGAAACCTTACTAACAGCAAATACAAGGCTATATTAACAATTCCTATCTCAGTGAGAATAGTTAATTAACTATTTTCACAATGGCAATTATTCCATTTATAAATTGGCTGGCCAGTGCTTTTCAGAAAGTTGACATATCAGTATATAGCTGACTAAAGCCATATTAGGTTATGGCTGAGTATAAGCTCATTCCCTTTACTATGCCTACTCTACTATGATCCCATTGAGCAATAAATTAGGTGATAGAGAAAGATGTTTACTAGTGTATCAGATTGGAGACACTTGTTTATAGAAATTTTCCACCTGCTGGTCATTGTGAACACTTGGGCCACAAATATCATTGTAGTCTGCATTTCCCAGTTGTTTGATTTCATTGTCTGATCATCCATGCAAACTGTTAATTATAGCTTATATGCTGGTATAGAGTGATATATCTCATTCATTCCAGTTAGATGAACCCTTCAGAGAACTTAACCTTCTTCCCTTGGAGGATTTCTTTTTCTTTAGAACCCTTCATAACTATTCTGTGTTTAGCTTGGTCTTATGTACTGTGTATTCAGATGATGAGTTATGTGCCTAAGCTCAGATTTCAGCCTGGGCATGGGCATTATACTGACCAATGTGCTGTAAAGAATGTTCCTCAATAATCTCTGATTCATTGATAGAAGGCTAGAGCCTGGGCAGGAGGGAGAGGAAGGTAGAATTAAAGATCAAAGGAGGTGATATCAGGAAGTCACCAGGAGGACAGGAGAAGTGGATAAAGAGGTTGCCAATTGGTCGGATAAACCAGAAGCATATGACCAAGAGAAGTTTACCTTGAGGCAAACAGCTATAGCAGAAGCTGTCCAGGAGGCACTAATTTAGCCAATAGCAGGGCATTCATTCATGTGGGTTTTAACATCATGGAAGGCAGAGTATAGCTCAGAACCTGCCCACAGCTTAATTACAGTGTTTCAGTGTCATTTTCTTTGGAGCAAAATAGACAAGAATGAGGCAGAAAACTTCCAATAAAATTACTTCTATAACTCTGTGATGAGATTGCCATATGATAGTGTTTGTTTTCAGGCAATACATGAATATTGCACCCAACCATCTATATACCACTATGCAAGTTTTTTTTCTTCATTTTAATGATTTAAAAAATGTTTCCTAACAATTCAATAATTCTTTTCTTTAACAGACTATATCTTTTGTCCATTGTGTATATCTGAATGAATTTATTCTACATATTTAGTCTCACTTATTTTAATCTTTTTTTTCTTATGGACAATCTTTTTAAATATTTAATATATTTGTCAGAATGTACATAAACTAAAAGCTAATTTCCTTTTTAAAAAAATTAAGTAGTTTAAGATGGAAGGAGAAATAACTGTCTCCTTCTATGCACATATGTAGGACAGATAGGTTATGAATCACTCTAAGTGGGGCTGTATTTGAAAAGTAAGTAACTTGGAATATTTGATTTCGGCCTAGAACTGATTTTGTTTTCTGCTTTCTTTTTTCAGTTTCCCATTGAAGGCCTAAGTGATTTTGACTGTTGCTCTTTTACTACTCATTCTAGACTGTCCTCTAAAGGTTTTCCCACTGTTTTGAGAGAATAGCTTCCAGGTTGTCTTCTCCTGAGATCAAGCCTGGCTGTGAGTGTGACCCTGCTCTACCAGAATGGAAACCATAGAGCAGAATGGGGTCTCCTGATTTAGCTGTGCTGAAAAGACTTCTCCAATTAGCTATCCTGTGATCTCACTGCTGCATTTGTTGACTTTGAGAAGGGAGCTTTTCTGTGACTCCTTTTCAAAGGAGGCAGCTTAACCCATGACAAACATTCTATATTTAAATTTGATTTAATAGTTTAAAAAGATCATGAGTAGCTGGAGAGATGACTCAGCAATTAAGGGCACTGGCTACTCTTCCAGAAGTCCTGAGTTCAGTTTCCAGAAACCACATGGTGGCTCACAATCATCTACAATGTGATCTGATGCCCTCTCCTGACATGCAGGTATACATACAGATAGAATACTCCTAGATATAAAAATAAAATAAGTCTTTCAAAAAAAGGATCATGAGATTTTCAAATGAATATAGGCAATATTAAAGGTATCCCAGAGTAAAGTTATTGTGAATCAAATATTTTCTATATGGCTAGAAAGGTTATATGTAATTTGTATAAGCACAAGCTTCTATTTAATACTTCCTTTAGGATTTGAGCAAATTTTGTAGCCTTCATGTGCCTCCACCTTGACTTTATGTCTCTCATAGTGTCATTCTGAAATTCAGTTAGTGAAATATGATGTAGATGTCCTCTAATTTTTTTCTGTCATTCCTTGTGTTAAGTAGTTTAGGTTATACAAATATCTTTGAATTTGTCCCATTTATGCCCATGAAATACTGACAGGTAATAAACAATGTCTTACTGTATAGTTTTAAAAAACTTTGAAGTAAAGTGTAGTAAAAGCATAAAAAGGAAACAAAGGAAAATTATTTTCCCCTTAAACCCTCTGAGAATTATTTCCCATTTAACCTATCTGTAAATCAAAATATCTTTGTGTATATTTCAAACTTACTCATTTTTGATATGACCATAGTACCATCTTAAAAAATAAGAAATCGATATTGATACTTTAGGCATGATCTTCAGAAGCCAATAAAGTTTCAACAGTTACTGTCAGATGATGCCCTTCAGTGTAAAAGCTACAATTCAGAATCACATGTGGCCTTTGGTTGTAGGATATCATTCATCTGGGTTACTTATGAATCTTTTTATGGCTTTCATGACCTTAAAACCTGTAAAGATTACAGGAGAATACAGTTTTTAATGTGATGTTTTCTCAGAAGCAGAATTAACTCTGGACTTCTTTGACAAAAGTAGCACACAGTGCATTAGTGTTCTTGTCACTGTATCAAAGAAAGTGATGAACAAGTCTTGATTTATCCTGACATTGTGGATATTCCTTTTGATCCTTTAATAAAGTGATGTTTCCCAGGATATCAAATACATTCTTGCTGCAGGGTCTAAAGTCACTCAAGCTGGTATAGGATTCACTATGTAGACAAAGATGATCTCTAGTTTTTCATCCTCATACTTTCTCTTCCAAGATGCTGGTATTGCAGACAGGTGCTATTATATTCAGTTTTATGAGGTTCTGGGGATTGAACTCAAGACTGTAAGTATGCTAGGCAAGTCCCATATCAATTCAGCTACATGTTACCCCAAAGATATACATATTAAAGATAATCTTTTAACTGTAACTAGTAAGTATTTGGGGTATGTTTTGGGGGGATATAATGCTGGATAAATATTTTTCTAAAACCTTTAATTTATTAATTCATCAACCTAACCTATGATTCCTCTTTTTATACAGTAGGCTATAATATATTTCCAGTATTATTATTTTATCCTTCCAGGATTTGACCATTTGATATTCCTTGCTTCAGATTCCTGGCTTTTTATGGTATTTTTGGCATGAACTCATTGTTCTGGAAACTTTTAAGTCTAGCAGAATATTCCAGACAAATCTGAACTTTCCTTTTTAATAATTGGCTATCTCTTTCCACCATGTAGAATTCCACTTGCCTTATCAGGCTTGGTGGCAGGTGCCTTTACTCACTGAGGCATCTTGTTAGCCTAATATCTCTATTTAAAACAAAGTTCCAATGCCTGTGGTATTCACTGCTTTGGTAGATGTGAGGATACGTATCTATAGGTATACATACATTGATATATTACTATGAGCATTTTTATTATTCTTAATATATTTAAAGATAGCAGATCACTGATAACCTTTATTTAAGACCAGTAATTTTAAGTTTTGATGTAATATATCTCCAGTGAACATGCTGCCTCATCCTGATTACCTTTGGTATCATTCACTTCTCTACAGTGCTGTCTTTCCTTGAACCACTCTTTATGATTCTGTATTAAGTTTTTCACTTAGCCTGAGTCCTGAAACTTACTCAGAGCCATTTTTCTTCTGCATCAATCTTGGAATTTTATTCTCTGCCTTGGTCCCATGTACTCCATTCCTGTATACAGCTACATGAAACTCACTCTAACTAGCATAATGGATTAATTAGATGCTGGTTATTCACATAGGTAAAATATAAAAAATGGAAGAGCTACTATTGAGGATTTGTTTATAGGAATAGATGTGAGAATTGTCAGCAGATGCATGGTAATGGTTGAAGTCATTCATGTCCTAAAGCTCAGGTTAACATCTCCCTCATATAGTCATTAACTCAACTCTCCTGTCTTCATAACCCTGGAGCCCACAGTTAGTTAGATATATCTATATACCTGAAAAGTTTCAATTATTCTTTTATTTCTCTCTTAAGTCTGGTGCTTAGTAGGTATCTCTGTATCTCTCTCATATTTTGAATTTATCGATTCATTTGAAAGTAATTTGTCATATAACATCCAGCCTATGTGTTTGTAATGAGAGAATATTTATTTAAATCAGTTTAGCCTGTCATGTTGGCAGACATCCATTTGATATACTTTTAAAACATTTTTTTCTGTCAGCTTTATGTGATCCTTTCTGAACTATATCAATCAAATGACAGAAATAGAAGATGACAGATGTTCTATGTAGTATTTATTTATCAAAAATGTTTCCAGCAAGTAGTGCACTCAGTGTAGTTATAACAGTACTTTAGCTTGAAGAATTTTCCCTAAAAATGTAACCATTCATTGTGTTATATTAATGACATGTCTTTTACTATAGTTTATAAACCAGATAGGATAATTTTCTGCTGTATTGAACTAACATGAGTCCTTGTCTGTATTCTCAGACTCCCTAAGCACACTTGCCGTAGAAAAAAAGCACCAGACAGTTGGAAAAGAGGCATTAAATTTTTGACAATTAAGTTTCAAAGTCTCTAGTATAAACTATGGGTGAAAATAGTTGCATTCTGTGATGTCTGCTTACTCCTCTTAAAAAGATGGAGACAAAAATCATGATGAGACTGGATATTTGAATGGAATTTTTATTTATTCAATAGTTATTGTGGTGGTTTGAATATGTATGGCTCCTATTGATCTATGCAATTGAATATCTGACCCATAAAGAGTGCTGTTATTAGGAGGTGTGGTCTTGTTGGAGGAAGTGTGTCACTGTGGTGCCAGGATTTGAGGTCTCCTATGCTCAAGTTACACTTAGTCCCTTTCTGCTGCCATTGGATCAAGATGTAGAACTCACAGCTCCTTCTCCAGCACCATAACTGTTAGCCTGCAGCCATGCTACTCAACATGCTGAAAATAGACTAAGCCTCTGAAACTGTAAGCCAGCACCACTTAAATGCTTTTCTTTATAAGAGTTGCCATCGTCATGATATCTCTTCACAGCAATACAACCCTAACTAAGACAGAAGTTGTTACCAGGTACTGGGGTATTGCTGTGATAGGCCTGACCATGCTTTTGTTTGCAGGAATGTAGATTTTAGAAGTTTGGATTAGGAAAAGCAGTGAACCTTTAGCATTGGGTCTAAACCCTGTGCCCTAAACAGACCTTGGGTGCTGGCTCCACACTCAGTACCACACCACCCAGAGGAAGCTGGACTCCCAGGTGCCCCAAAATGCCAAGGATCAGAGGTGAGGAGGCTATATCTGCCACAATGCCCAGAGTAACTGGGTCCCCCAGCATCCAGGGATGCAAGAACCCCCACACAAACAGTGGCACAGATTCCTTTCAGTTTGAACCTGCACCAGGAACAGACATGAGGTGTTGTCTTTGTACCCACTCTTAAAATACTCAGAGGGAACCTGGCTTCCAGGTGCTCTGAAACACCCAGAATCACAAAGAGGAAACTCAACTCCCAGGAGATCAGACACACCCAGGAACACTGGAGCTCTGACACACTCAAGATCATAGCTGAGGCCACAACATCTTTCCCAACACCCAGTGTAGCTAGGACCCAACAGGAGACAGGGAAACACAAACCCTAGCCCAGCCAGAGTCACAGGTTCCTTCCAACTTGCTCCTGTGCCCAGAGCAAACCCAGGCCTCTTTCTCCCTACCCACTTCTGCAACACCCAGAGAAAGCTTGACTCCAAAAAGCTCTGATAGAAAAGGATCTCAGGAGCTTGGCCATACCAGGATCTCAGAGTCCCAGAGATAGCTTGACACCCAGGAGCTCTGACACACCCAGGATCTGAGGATCACAAGATCCCAGAAGCACAGAATCACAGAGACAGCTCTACTGACACAACCAGGATGAAAGGAAGGAAAGGCTCCAGTCAGAGACAGCAAGGGCAGGTAGCACTAGAGATAACCAGATTACCATCTAACACAAGGCATAGCAAGAACATAGCAGGCAAACACAAGAACATAAGCAAGAGAAACCAAGGCTACTTGGCATTATCAGAACTCAGTTCTCCCACCACAGCAATTTCTAGATACCCTATCACTCAAGAAAAGCAAAATTCCAATTTAAAATCACTTCTCCTGATGATGATAGAGGACCTTAAGAAGGACATAAATAACTCCCTTAAAGAAATACAGGAGAACACAGGTAAACAGCTAGAAACCCTTGAAAAGGAAACATAAAAATCCTTTAAAGAATTATAGGAAAACCCAACCAAACATGTAAAGGAATTGAAGAAAATCATCCAGGATCTAAAAATGAAACAGAAACAATAAAGAAATTACAAAGGGAGACAACCCTGGAGGTAGAAAACCTAGGAAGGAGATCAGGAGTCATGGATGCAACCATCACCAACAGAATACAAGAGATAGAAGAGAGAATCTCAGGTGCAGAAGATAACATAGAAAACATTGAAACAACAGTCAAAGAAATTGCAAAATGCAAAAAGCTCCTAACCCAAAATATCCAGGAAATGCAGGACACAATGAGAAGACCAAACCTAAGGATAATAGGTATAGAAGAGAGCAACAATTCCCAACTTAAAAGACCAATAAATAACTTCAATAAAATTGTGGAAGAAAAATTTCCCTAACCTAAAGAAAGAGATCCCCATGAACATACAAGAAGCCTACAGAACTCCAAAACTTCAATGCCCCACTCTCATCAATGGACAGATCATGGAAACACAAACTAAACAGAGACACAGTGAAACTAACAGAAGTTAGTTTCACCAAATAGAACCAAATAGATTAAACAGATACCTATAGAACATTTTATCCTTAAACAAAAGAATATACCTTCTTCTTAGCACCTCATGGTATCGTCTCCAAAATTGACCATATAATCAGTCCCAAAACAGGCCTCAACAGATATAAGAAGATTGAGATAATCCCATGTATCCTATCAGATTTCCACAGACTAGGACTGATCTTCAATTATAACAAAAATAAAGGAGAGCTCACATATACATGGAAGCTGAAGAATGCTGTACTTTTTAGAATATAATAAAAATGAAGGCACATCATACCAAAACTTATGGGATACAATGGAAGCAATGCTAAGAGGAAAATTCAAAGCTCTAAGTGCCTCCAAAAGGAAACTGAACAGAGCATATACTAACAGCTGGATAGCACACCTGAAAACTCTAGAACAAAAAGAAGCAAATACACCCAAGAGGAGTAGACGACAGGAAATATTCAAACTCAGGGCGGAAATCAGCAAAGTAGAAACAAAAGGAACTATACAAAGAATCAACAAAACCAGGAGCTATTTTTTTTTTTTTGAGAAAATCAGCAGGATAGACTCTTAGCCAGACTAACCAGAGGGCACAGAAACAGTATCCAAATTACAAAATCAGAAATGAAAAGGGAGATGTAACAACAGAAACTGATGAAATTAAAAAAAAAATGCCAGATCCTAGTACAAAAGCCTATAGTCCAGAAAATTGGAAAATCTGGATAAAATGGACAATTTTCTAGACAAATACCAGGCACCAAAGTTAAATCAGGATCAGATAAACCATCTAAACATTCCCATAATCCCTAAAGATATAGAAGCAGTCATTAATAGTCTCCAAACAAAAAAAGTCCAGGACCAGATGATTTAGTGTAGCATTCTATCAGACCTTCAAAGAAGACCTAATACCAATAATATTTTGTGGAATAATCAAACAATTCCACAAAATAGAAACAGGAGGAACACTATGCATTCTATGAAACCATAATTACACTCGTACATAACCACACAAAAACCTAACAAAGAAAGAGCACCTCAGACCAATTTCCCTTATGAATATCAATGAAAAAACACTCAATAAAATTCTCCCAAATAAAATCCAAGAACAAATCAAAATGATCATTCACCACCATCAAGTAGGCTTCATCCCAGGGATGCAGGGATGGTTCAATATACTGAAATCTATCAACATAATCCACTACATAAACAAACTCAAAGAAAAAAACACATGGTCATCTCATTAGATGTTGAAAAAGTATTTGAAAAAATTCAACACCCCTTCATGGTGAGAGTTTTGTAAAGATTAGGAACCCAAGGCCCATACCTGAACATAGAAAAAACAGCAAACCAGTAGCCAACATTAAACTAAAAGGAGAGAAACTTGAAGCAATCCCACTAAAATCAGGGACTTGACAAGGCTTCCCACTCTTTCTACCTATTCATTATAGTACTCAGTGTCCTAGCCAGAGCAATTAGAAAACAAAAGGAGGTCAAAGGGATACCAACTGGAAAGGAAAAAGTCAAAATATCACTATTTGCAGATTATATGATAGACTAACTAACCCCAAAAATTCCACCAGAGAACTCCTAAACCTGATAAACAACTTCAGCAAAGTGGCTGGATATAAAATTAACTCAAACAAATCAGTAGCCTTCTTCTACTCAAAGGATAAATGCCACAGAGTCTTTGTGACAAGCCCAAAAGCTTGGCCACAGTACAGCTTCAGAGAGGCTAGCCTCTTGGTATTCTTTGTTGTCTCCAAACTTGGATATTTCCAGATTTGTCCTTGCATTAGTCTATGGAAGGTCTCGTGTGCTAGGTGCCCCTCAAGCTATGACTTATTAATAACTAAACAAAATTGGTAGTTGCCTTGTTACTGGCACTCACTAATGTTCCAATACCCTAATCTTTGCTGAGACAAAACTTGGCCTGCAATTTTGTAAAGAATGTTACCCATTCAGACTAATTGCCTCCAGCTTTATTAGGGAGATAATGAAGGGGGTAGGGCATTGAAGTTTGCTGAATGGTGGGTGATAATTTCAGGGCAAGTTTAACTAAAATCCTTATCTCAGTTGTAGGGCAGAACACATTAGAATTGTAGTTGAATCACTCCCAGGAACTAGGAAGAATGGGACCCCTGGGGCATATCTGTGCTAGCCCAGAAGATTAGCATAGATTAGATACAATACTCTCTTGTATCTGAGTCAGTGTGTGCCATTTTTTCTCTGCCAACTTCTTGCCAACCTGTACTGGAACCTTTGTTTCCCCTGAGGGTTGAGGGACCAAGGCTGGCTGGCCTGCAGCAGATAAACAAGCTGAGAAAGAAATTAGGTGAACAACACCCTTCACAATAGTCATAAATAATATAAGATAACTTCGTGTGACTCTAATCAAGCAAGTGACAAGAACTTCAAGTCTCTGAAAAAAGAAATTGAAGATCTCAGAAGATGGAAACATCTCCCATGCTCGTGGATTGACAGGATTAATATAGTAAAAATGGCCACATAGTATGCATTCTCTGATAAGTGGATATTAGCTCAGAAGATCAGAATATACAAAGTACAAACCACAAACCATAAGAAACTCAAGAAGAAGGAAGACTAAAGTGTGGATACTTCGTTCCTTCTTAAAAAGGGGAACAAAATACCCATGGAAGGAGTTGTAGAGACTAACTATGAAGCAGAGACTAAAGGAAGGACAATTCAGAGACTGCTCCACCTGGGAATCCTTCCCATATTCAATAATCAAATCCAGACACTATTGTGTGTGCCAGCAAGTGCTGGTTGACAGGAGCCTGATATAGCTGTCTCCTGAGAGGCTCTGACAGTACCTGACTAATACAGAAATAGAGGCTCACAGCCATCCATTGGACTGAGTACAGAGTCCCCAATGAAGGAGCTAGAGAAGGGACCAAAGTAGCTGAAGGGTTTGTAGCCCCTTAGGATGAACAACAATATGAACTAACTAGTACCCATAGATGTCCCAGGGAGTAAACCACCAACCAAAGAGTATACATGGTGGAACTAATGGCTCCAGCAGCATATGTATATCAGAGGATGGCCTAGTGGGTCATCAATGGGAGGAGAGGCCCTTGGCCCTATGATGGTTCTATGCCCCAATGTAGGAGAATGCCAGGGCCAGTAAGCAGGAGGGGGTGGGGTGGTGAGCAGGGGGAGTGGGAGGGAACAGGGGTTTGTTTTAGTTTTTGTTTTTTTTATTTTATTTATTTTATTTTATTTCTTTTCTTTCTTTTCTTTTTTCTTTTTTCTTTTTGGAGAGAAACCAGAGAAAGGAGATATTGTAAATAAAGAAAACATCTAATAAAAATAGATGGCCATCTTGCCGAAAGCAATCTTCAGATTCAATGCAATCCCCATCAAAATTCCAGCTCAATTTTTCAGAGTTAGACAAAGCAATTTGCAAATTCATTTGGAGTAACAAAAAACTCAGGATAGCAGAAACTATTTTCAACAACAAAAGAACTTCTGACAGAAATTACCATCCCTGACCTCAAGCTGTATTACAGAGCAGTAGTGATAAAAACTGTATGGTATTGGTACAGAGACAGGCAAGTAGATCAATGGAATAGAATTGAAGACCCAGAAATGAACCTACACACCTATGGTCACTTGATCTTTGACAAAGGAGCTAAAGCCATACAGTAGAAAAAAGACCACAGTTTCAGCAAATGGTGCTGGTTCAACTGGCAGTCAGCATGTAGAAGATTGCATATCAATCCAATTTCATCTCCTTTTACAAAGCTCAAGTCCAATTGGGTCAAGGACCTCCACATAAAACCAAATACACTGAAACTAATGGAAGAGGGAGTGGGGAATAACCTCAAACACAGGAGCACAGGGGAAAATTTCTTGAACAGAATACCAATGGCTTATGCTGTAAGATCAAAAATAGACAAATGAAACCTCATAAAATTGCAAAGCTTCTGTAAGGAAAGGACACTGCCAATATGACAAAATGGCAATTCACGGATTGGGAAAATAACTTTACCAGGCCTACATCTAATAGAAGGCTAATATCCAATATATATGAAGAACTCAAGAAGTTAGATTCCAGAGAACCAAATAACTCTATCAAAAATGAAGTACAGAGCCGAACAAAGAATTCTCACCTGAGGAACATTAAATGGCCAAGAAGCACCTAAGGTGTTCAACATCCTTAGTTATCAGGGAAATGCAAATCAAAATAACCCTAGATTCCACCTCACACCAGCCAGAATGGCTAAGATCAAAAACTCAGATGACAGCAGATGCTGGCTAGGTTGTGGAGAAAGAGGAACACTCCTTCATTGCTGGTGGATTTGCAAGCTGGAACAACCCCTCTGGAAATCAGTCTGATGGTTCCTCAGAAAATTGGACATAGTACTACCTGAGGACCCAGCTGGTCATATACCCAGAAGATGTTCCAACATGTAATAAGAACACATATTCCACTATGTTTATAGCAGCCATATTTATAATAGCCAGAAGCTGGAAAGAACCCACATATCCTTTAACAGAGGAATGAATGCAGAAAGTGTGATACATTTGCACATTGTAGTACTACTCAGCTATTAAAAAACAATGACTTCAAGCTGGGCAGTGGTGGCACATGCCTTTAATCCCAGCACTTGGGAGGCAGAGGCAGGTGGATTTCTGAGTTCGAGGACAGCCTGGTCTACAGAGTGAGTTCCAGGACAGCCAGGGCTACACAGAGAAACCCTGTCTCAAAACAAAACAAAACAAAAAAAAAAAAACAATGACTTCATGAAATTCTTAGGCAAATGGATGGAACTAGAAAATATTAACTGAGTTAGGTAACCCATTTACAAAAGAATACACATGGTAACACATTTACAAAAGAATACACTTACTGATAAATGTATATTAGCCCAAACACTCAGAATACCCTAAGTACTATTCACAGACCACATGATGCTCAAGAAGAAGGAAGACTTCAAAGTGTGGATGTTTCAGTCCTTATTTGAATGGGAAACAAAATATTCATGGGAGCAAGTATGGAAACAAAGTGTGAGGTAGAGACTGAAGGGAAGGCTATCCAGAGACTGCCCCATCTGGGGATTCACCCCATAAACAGTCACTAAGCCCAGACACTACTGTGGATGCCAAGAAGTGTATGCTGACAGGAGTCTGATGTAACTGTTTTCTGAGAGGCCCTGCCAGAGCCAGACAAGTACAGAGGCAGATGCTTGCAGCCAACTATTGGACTGAGAACGGGGTACCCAATGGACAAGTTAGAGAAAGAACTGAAGGAGCTGAAGGGTTTGCAACCCCAAAGGAAGAACAACAATATCAACCAACCAGACACCCCAAGTTCCCAGGGACTAAACCACCAAGCAAAGAGGACACATGGAGGGACCCATGGCTCCAGCTGCATATGTAACAGAGGATGGTCTTGTTGGGCATCAATGGGAGGAGAGGCCCTTGGTCCTATGAAGGCTGGCTGCCCCAGTGTAGGGGAATCCCAGGGCAGGAAGTTGGGAGTGGACACCCTCATAGAAGCAGGGGGAATAGGAAGGGATATGAGGTTTCTGGAGGGGTGTGGACCTGGAAAGGGGATAATATTTGAAACATAGATAAAGAAAATATCCAATTAAAAAAACGAAAAGAAGTGGAATGGGGCATAATGGCCCATAGAAGTAGATGCATAGAAGACAGTGGTTATGAGAGGAATTTCAAGTATGGGGGTTGGCTCAAGAGTTTTCAGAAGAGAAGAAATTTAGTATAGAAGAAGCCTAGAGATCATTCTTGTGGTAATTTGGTGAAGAATGTGGCTGCTTTCTTCCCTTGTTCAAATAGTCTACTTGAGGCTAAGATGAAGATATTTAGATTAATTACACTGGTGAAGAAAATCTCAAAATATCATTGTATAGACACTGTTCTGTGGTTTACTCTTATGAAAAGACTTTGATGAAAAAAAGGAATGTGAGCAAGGAAAAAAGCAAAACATATGGCTCAAGAATTTAAGGGGTACCAGGAAGTAAAATAAAACTATATTAAATGGAATAAGGGGAGTGGTGACCTCAGGACAAGATCCTACCAGCTAAGCTTCCATGTTGTGAACAATTTAGGTTCAGGCATGTTCATATAGGCCATTAATCCTAGCAAAAGAAGCCTTTAGTCTCAGCACTCAGAACAGAAGTGTTAAGGTCTCTGAGTTCAGGGTCACCTTGGTCTACAGAGCAAGTTACAGGATAACAAAGCTTAGGCAATGAAGGAAACCATTGACAACAGTAAGTTGATGAAGATACAATTGAAAGAGGCAATGTTCTGGCTTCATCAAGCAGAACTTTGCAGCTTTGGCCATGTGATTCAGGCTTTAGAGTCAAGTATAAAAAAAAAAAAGTATTAAAACCCCTATCTTTGACTATGGAAAGCCACTGAAGTCAGGTGTATGGTAGAGGTGCTCCTGCATATAGGCCCAGAAAGACCATTGGGTGAGGCAAAGCCTGGAATGCTTTGGAGACCCCAAGATGTTCGAAATACTAGCATCATGGGATACTTGCCAAGGAAAGCTGCTAACCGGGAGTGGAATTAGCCCAAGAGAAAAAAAAAGTGTGCTGCAGTCAACAAATCTGAAAGAAGTTGGAGATCTGAAGAGCCGTTTTACATTAAAAATGGAAATGAAGAGTTTTGAGTTTGCTCAACTGGATTTTGGTCTTGCTTTGGTTCAGTATTACCTCACTGTGCTCCCTTCCCTACATTTTGGAATGGTAATGTATGTCCTGTGCCATTGTATGTTGGAAGTTTGTGATTTGTTATTTATTTTGATTTTATAGGGGGAATTATACTTAAGCAATTACATGAATCTCCGAAAAGACTTTGTAGTTTGTACTATTAAAGACTATGGGATTTTTCAAGTTGAGCTAAAAGCATTTTCCTTTATATTATGGCTAAAAGTCTTTTGAGGCCAGTGAGTGGAAGGTGGTGGTTTGAATAGGTATGGCCCCATAAAATCATGTATTTGAATGCATGACCTACAGGGAGTGGCACTCTTAGGAGGTGTGGCCTTATTAGAGTAGGTGTTGCCTTGATAGAGGATGTGTATCATTGTGACAGTAGTCTTTGAGGTCTCCACAGCTCAAGCTATAACAAGTCTTCTGCTGCCTTCTGATAAAGCTATAGACCTGTCCTTGTGGATGCACTATCTCCAGGATATTCCCAATTCAATGATCCAGGGTCACTCTTGGACAGATCTTTTCTCTTTGACCAGAGAGACAGGTTAGGGATCACAGGGGAGACCTATGCTTATGGGTACACATAGCAAACATTTTATTTGTTGCACTTTTGTTATTTTATTTGATTTTATTTATAATTAATTATTTGTATATGTTATGATACAGATCTAGTAGAGTGTATTTGCCTAATAAATTTAGTAGCAAACAATAGTATTTCTGACAAATTGAAGTAGTACTTCTTCTAACAGATTCACATGTTGTGTTCTAGAGCACTTAGGATTTGCAGATCTTTTTGATAGTGATCTGAATGAGATTTGATGCTTTTTTCTGCTGACATTCTAATTGGTAAACATTAAAATAAATCTAAAAAAATTATAAACCAACCTTGTATTAAAATAACAACTAATTTAATATTTTGGTTTTTGGTTTATATTATTGCCATCAGTTTGCTGTAAACTTCTCAAATTAGCATGTGTACCCATTGTAATGACTATAAATAATCTATCATCTACCTAATCTAATCTAATCTAATCTAATCTAGTCTAATCTATTATCATCTATCTAATCTATCTCGGCCCAGTAAGAAGTACCATATGAAATAACATGTCTTCTGACTATGATTAGGCCAGTGAAGATAATTCTCACAGACAAAGTCTCTGCAATCCTGAAAAGCAAAAGTTGCATTTTAAGGAAGTCCTTTGTAATTTATTAATACATTAACTCTTGGAATGAAGAGTGACCTGTAACCAAAAATTAGTTTTCCAAAATAAAACTAAAATGGAAAGCTTTCTGTTGTGGAAAATATTAAAAAAGAATGGCATGTTCCCATGCTACACTGGGCACTGGCAGGCCACATGGCTCCAGCAATGTGTTCTCATCTTAGCAGACTCTCTGGCCCTGAGCTCTCAAGTTCCCTTGGTGAGTCGTTGTCATACCAGCCTCATGCAAAGACTTCTCACCTTGCGGTTAACTTTCACACTTCCCAGTATCCAGTAAAATCAAAACTCTAGAAGCATATAATTAATCAGTCAGATTTATATGTCAATAAATTCTCAATACAGAAGATGCCCACACAATAAAGTCAGGGCCAATTGATAATAGTACAAGCTTCTCACCCAAGATTAGACAAGTTTTCCCAGTTATTCTATTCCTATACTATATTATATCTACCTGTGGCTATTTAAAATCACACGGAATCTGAATCATCTTGTTCTACCTCCATCTTGCTTCCTTCTCCTCCCTGTCTCAACCGTCTCCCTCTCTGCAACTCTTCGCTCCACCACCCCCTTTTCCTGTCCAATCACAAGCTTCTCATTGTATTAATATTTAAAGAGATCAGACAGGGAAAATTCTGCTATCTCTCTCTCTCTCTCTCTCTCTCTCTCTCTCTCTCTCTCTCTCTCTCTCTCTCTCAGAACATTAAAACAATTTAAAAATTGGGGAAATATTATTATTTTGATTATTAGCAATCAAAAGCTAGATAAATATAGATGAATAATAATAAAGTTGTACTTAATTACTCTCTTAGTAAGGGTTTCTATTGCTGTGAAGAAACATCATGATTACTACAACTCTTGTAAAGGAAAACACTTCATTGGAATTGGCTTATAGTTTCAGAGGTTTAGAGTATTATTATCATTACAGGAAGCATGGGCTCATGCAGTCAGACATGAAAATATCTTTATAAACTGTGAACTTCTAAGCCTGGTTTTGAGTTTCTGCAATCTCAAAGGCCATCCTCTAGTGATACACTTCCTTCAAAAAAATCATACCTACTCCAACATGGCCACACCACCTTCCTTAGTAGCGCCACTCTCTATAGACCTATAGGGGCCATTTTTTATTAAGCTATTTTATTTGCATTCCAAATGTTGTCTACCCTCCCAGAGTTCTTCATCCCATCTGCCCTCCCTTTGTCTTTGAGAGAGTGCTCTCTCACTCCCTTACCCACCCCCTTAGCCCCCACCCCTACCCTCACCTTATTCTCCCAGCATCCCTGGGATTAGGTGTACCACTTCTCACTGAGGCCAGACATGGCAGTCCTCTGATACATATGTACCAGGGCCATGGACTAGCCATGTATGCTCTTTGGTTTGTGGCTTGCTCTCTGGGAGCTCTGAGGGGTCCAGGTTAGTTGATACTGTTGTTCTTCCTATGGGGTTGCCATACCCTTCAGCTCCTTCAATCTCTAACTCTTCCATAGGGATCCCTGACCTCAGTCCAATAGTTGGCTATAAATATCTGAATCTGTCTCAGTTAACTGCTGGTATGACCTCTCAGAGGACAGTCATGCTAGGCTCCTGTCTCCAAGCACACCATGGCATTAGTAACAATGTTGGGGTTTATTCAAATCAGCATACATAATTATGAAAAGTATTTGTTATACTAGATGATATTCATAGTTTGAAGGATTATATAAAGTGGTACATACTACAACTATACAAATATATACATTTTATATTTAGCAATTATGTTATAAAAGATTAATAACTAAGGGATATTGTTCTATGAAGAATTTTAAAACTTGTAGTTATTTTCTAAATTCTAATATGATCCCTGTTGAAATATTACACTGTATCCACAGTAAGAACTTACCTGATGTCTTTATAAATATTTTTGTAGGTTTCGGCATCTATTTGGCCTTTCATGAATCAGTTCTCATTGGATCTTAAAATTATGAATTACTAAAAGCTTAGACAATACATAAGGAAAGGATTTTTTCCCCCATCACCTTGTCAATCAGAACAGAGACACAGGAACATGTCCAAATCAAAACTTCTGCAAATCCTTTTGGTTTCATACAAGTAAGAAAGGTAATTCTTGAGTACAAACTATGATCTTAGGAGTTGACTCTTCCAACTTCTTTCCTTTAAATTCAGTTATTTGAATTGTGTATTTTTCTAAGATATATTGTTATCAGTATTGGGAAATCAAGAGCAGCTTCAGTGTCAGATGATTCTATAAGCTGCATCCCACCATGTTGTCTACCATTTCAATACATTTCGAAAGGCCAAATATGAAGCCTGATTTCTGGCAAGTTTTAATACTTCTGTCAGTAAATGATATTGAATCTTTCAAGCAGCATTATGTTATTTTGATTTTTTTCATAGCTCCTTAGTTCTTTTCTGGCCTTTGGCACAAAAATGATAGTCACATCTGGGAGCAATTAATTCATCTAGAGTATTTTTATACTCATTGCACTGCATTTGCTATAAGAAAGAAGATGCATAGCTCAAAGTAACAAAAATTCCTCAAAATACCCTTGATTCTTAAATCAGAGCACAGATTTATAGAAATACTACTTTTTCTGACCTGGGACTGACACCCTATGCCTCAGTAACTGGTTATGTGCCTTAACCTGGGTCTTTCTGGGTAGCACAGCTGTCTAAACCATATCTTTTAAATCCACAGGTACTGTCTAGAAAATGTCATGGTGTCTTTTTACTGCCTTCAGCTCCCCCTTTTGTTTCCTGAATGAGAGTCATTACAATGGATCTTTCACCTTTTTGTCATGATGCAAGAAAGAAAGAACATATACTTGCTAGAATTTTCTTCAGTAATGGCCAAATTTCTTCAGTAATAGTTGTTGTAAGTGGTGTTTTGTGATACAAACCACTCCAAAGCTGAATAAGGTGTGTTCTTGTATGGAAATCTATCTTTTGCCGTTTTTATGACATGTGTACATATTCATTGTTCACAGTACTGACACATTGTATAATTTTTCATCTTCATTCTCATCCCCATTCTCCTCTCTCTCTCTCTCCCTCTCTCCCTCTCTCTCACCCTTTTCTTCACCCTTTCCCTCTCCCTTCCCCCTTCCTTTCTATGTAAAAATATAGGAAATGTGACATATGTTTTTCTAACATTGGCTTATTTTGCTTAACACAATGGCCTCCAGTTACATCAATTCCCTTGCAAAAAACATAATTTCTTCTTATGGCAGAAAAATATGAATATATCACATCTTATTTATCCGTTCATCTACTAACTGATTCCATTATTTGGCTTTTTAATCTACTGCTAAAATAAATGAGATGTACAAAAATAATTTGTTTGAGTCTTGATTCTCTCCTTGAGAATGTGTTCTTGTTTTCACTTGCATAGAGACAATAAATACATTCTCAGTAAGTTTGGAAGCCAGTTGGTGATAGTTAGCAAATGACAGTCATGGATACATTCAACTGCCACACTCAGTTAGGCCCTACACATCCTCTCTATGTGCAGGTCTATGCTTATCAATGGCTCTGCCTGATCCCTTCCTCCACATACACTCCTCAATCCTTACCATCTAGCCTGGGTTCCACAGTCAGTGTTCAAATACCCCAAAACGAGTGCACATAACTTCAGTCATTTAATATTTGACCAAGTTTCCAAAAATATAAGCAGGAGAAAAGAATGCATCTTCAACAAATTGTTACAGGAAAACTGGATGATGCCCACATGGAGAAAAAAAATGAAATTTGAGTCGTATCTATTGCCTTGCATGAAAACTAAAGCCACGTGGGTCAAAGACCTGAATGTGAAACCTAAAACCAGTAAAAATGTTAGAAGAAAACATGGGCAGTACCTACATGGAATAGATATAGAAAAAGACTTTCTAAATGGGACTTCATTTATTCAAGAATTAAGACCAACAATTGACAAGTGGGACTTAATAAAACTTAAAATCTAAAAAGCTTATCCACAGCTAAAGAAACAATTGATCAAGTGAAGATGAAGCCCACAGAATGAGAGATATATATTTAGCTATATATCTCACAAAGCTTTAAAATTTAGAATGTACAAATAAAAAAAACCCAAAGGTTCAAAACAAGATAAATGATTTATTCAAAACAGAAAATAAATGGCTGTGGAACCTCAATAGAGAATTTTCAAAGGCCAGAAACTCTACATTAGTGTGGAGAATTCTCAAAAAGCTAAAAATGTATTTACCATATTCCCAAGGTATACCACTCCTTGGCATATGCCCAAAAATCTTGATATCCTATTCTACGAACACTTGCTATACATGTTATTGTTCCTCTGTTTACAATAGCTAAGAAATGGAAACCTAAATGGTCTTCAGCCACAGAAAGGATAATGGCAGCATAGTTCATATGCACTGTGGATGTTATTTATCTGTAAAAAAATGAAATCATGAATTTTGCAGTTAAACTGATAAAACCAGAAAAGATAATATTGAATGAGGTAACTCAGATAGCCAAAGTCATATACTTTCTCTTATTGAAAGCTTCTCAATCAAAATCTTCGGATGTGAGTATGTATCCTGGAGTAATTAAAGAAACTAGAAAAGTAAAGGGGGGGCATTGATAAAGTCTGTGGGAGAGCAATATAAAGGAACATACTAGGATGCAGGTGATCTGATGAAAGAAATGTGAAAGAGGGGTTGCTAATTAGGGAAGAGAGCAAGTCCTGAAGAAGGAGAGAGGAACATTAATAATAGTAAGGAATTTTGAAAACATTATAAGGAATCAGTATTATGATTTATCTAACAAAACCTATAGTGTATGTAAATTTGTGTATAAATATTCATATACAGTTGAAATGAAAATTTCCCATCTGGGGTGACAATACTTTGGCAAAGAGCCAAAGACTAAGAAAAATCCCAGCATCAAACATGAGAATTCTTCTTTTGAGTTCTTAGGTTATGCAGGAGATTCTCAAAACATTTTAGGCTATTGTTAGTTACCCCTACTTGTGTCCACAGGTGGAAGTAAGTCCCTATTTGCTAAAGATACCATGATCATGGACTGCAGAAGCAGGGTTCAAAGTCCATAAAAGCCTCCTCCCTGGAGATTGTATTTCATGGTACTGTAATGTGCCACGTACAAATTCAAAAGAGGTAGGAAACACAATAGTTCTACAGAGCTACAATATTTAATGAATCACATCAATGACCAGCATAGCATGATAATTACAAGGATGTAGTAGTGACATGCATATCTTGGCAGTAACCAACAGCTCTCTAATTAAACATAAGACTTGCTCAATAAGAAGCAAATCATAGCCGGGCAGTGGTGGAGCATGCCTTTAATCTCAGCACTTGGAAGGCAGGTGGATTTCTGAGTTAGAGGCCAGCCTGGTCTACAGAATGAGTTCCAGGACAGCCAGGGCTACACAGAAAAACCCTGTCTCAAAAAACAAAAAGAAAACAGACAAACAAACCAACCAACAAACAAAAAAGAGGCAAATCATGACTGCTTCTGTAAACCTAGGCTAGTGCACTCATGGATCTTCAAAGAGAACCTTTAACTAACACTTTACTAAACCAGCACAATCCTGAACTACGTTATAAATATTTTCTCTTAGACTCACAGATAAATGCAGTACTCAGCCCTCCTCAAGGAAATTTGTCTTGGTAGCAGATGTGGACCTCACTCCTCTTTAAAAAATAAGCAAAGAAAGAAAAAAACAAACAAAACACAGAGCAAAACAAAACAAAACAAAACCCCTTGTCTTTGCAGCAGATGGAGCTCACTATAGAGAACTACAATCAATCAAAATGCAGCTATACAACCCACTCGAAATGTATATATCTACAAAACGACTCTTCACCAAAGCTCCTAAAACTACTCCAGTAAAGTATTTCTAACATGATTGCTTAACCATGAGCTGAACAAGGATGGCAATAGACATGCTAAGTGGATGGTGAAAAGTCTATGAGGACTCAACTATACATGAAGAACTATGAGGATTTAAGGAATGCTGAGAGAGTAAGAAAGACTCTTCTATAGGGAAGCGCTACCATTTGTTTAACATTAAATAATCAGCACTGAAAATATACGTACAGTAACATTATACAGACTAAACAGGTTTTATGGCATTTGAGTAGGTGTGGCTTGATTGGAGGAGGTGTGTATGTAGGGACTGGGATTTGAGGTCTAAGAATTTCAAGTCAATTGTCTTCCTGACACTTGTGGATCAAGATGCAGAACCCTCAGCACCTTCTCTAGAATCATATCTGCCTGCACATCATTTTCCTTCTCATCATAATAGACTAAATGCCTTAACTGTAAGCCAGCCCCAATTAAAGATTTTCCTAAATAAGAGTTGTGGCAGTCATGGCATCTTTGCAACATCATGACTAGATAAGACAACGTATATGCTTGTAACAACACTAATGTAAAAAGAAACCATGGACTTGGAAAAGAACAAGAAAGAGAATAAGGGAGGGTTTAAAGGAAGGGAACGGAAGGTGGAAATGATGCAATTATAATCTCAGAAAAGTAAAAATAAAAGAAATAACATCAAAAGAGAAGAAGAACATGGCCCATCTAAAACTGGAGGTAGCTACTGAGCTCTAACTTTATGAGACAGAACTCTCCTACTCAGTTCAATAAGGTTTTCATTCACCTTTTTATATATTGACTTCTATATTACATTGGAACAAATAATGTAAAGATTTCTAAGCTACGTACTTTACTGCTCTTTGGTTGATCCCAAGATCATTTTTTTTTCTAAAACCAGTGCTATAGCTAAGTTTACTTGATTTAATATGCTGTGTGTGTGTGTGTGTGTGTGTGTGTTTGCTTTCTATTTTAGAAAGTTAACTGTTATTGGCTATCAGTCACTTTCATCCCCAAATGCTTTTAGAAATCATGAAGGGAATTTTAATATCAATGTACACATTTTGTAATGTTTATAGATAACTTTTATATTAAGCTCACTAAGAAAATAAGCAAAAAGAGAAAGGGTTCTTCTTCCTTGCCACCTTTAGTAAGTAGAACGCAGTTTTATCACAGGGGTATCTCACCTTACTGAAATGCAAAAATACATGTCCAGAGGTCAATCTCATTCACATGTGAGCACTCACGGTGAGCAAGAAAAGGTTACCTGACACAAGGGGAGAGAGTATTGGCGTTTTTAGTCAGATAGGAAAAAAGAAATGCCTTGCCACTGAGGTCAGCATCATGATGCACATTTTAATGAGAGCTTTGAGATGTGAGAGTGAAATCAAGCTGTTTGCCACCTTAATGCTTTCTTAACCTGCCTTTTCCTCGAGTTTTCCCCTCCAGTATGCATTAGAGAACACAGACCCTTTTATAGAGCAATCACCACTCAAGCCATCCTTTTGGCCTTTCTGACATTCCAGGCTGGGGATGTTTTAGATCCATGGAGTTAGTTCATTTTCTTTGTATAATAAAAGCACAACAAAAAAGAAATTAAGGGTAATATTAATATTTTATAGTTTGTGACCATAGAAAAAGCAATAACTAGGGATTGGGTATAATAAGATATGGCAAGTCTGCCACCTTGTGTGTCTCCTGCCAGGTTCAAGTAAACACTGATGGTAGTAGGATGGACATCAGATGATAATTTTTAAGAAGTTGAAACAAAAATCACACTCATAGATCTATCAGAGAGCACATTTTCTCTGGATAAAGACTCAGGAATGAATGTTTCAGTCTCCAAAAGCCATGGGAAATGTCAGTGCTATCTCTAGTTAATGAATTCCTGATTTGTTTGGCATTTTGCACTTCCATAAGAAATTGCTGATGTCTTTAGACTTTTGCTTCTAATGAACAGCACTGAAATTGTTGATTACTGTGGCCTCATATAACATCATGCAGGCAGAAAGCTAAAAGATTTCACATTAAAAAGAAACAGGTGGTTTGTTAGTCCCTCAGTCTTTGCCTGGTTGCACTATGGGAGTTGCTTTTTGAAAAATACCTCCATGGCCAGCCTTCTCTCATGAGAATGTCCTTTTTATCTGCCTCCTGGCAATAGGAAGTCTTTTTCACCTATTGAACCTTCTTCAGTTTTCTTAAGATATTATTATGTAAGTCTTAGAAAAATAGTTCATGGAGGACCATTTAAAAGTATGAATGCTGAATGTAGAATTGATGTTTGTGTTTAAAGCCAGTTTTCAAAGAAGTTTGCTGCTGTCATGCCAAATAAAAACCAGAAGTTTTTATGGATTTAATGCAAATAGGACAAACAATCTAGGCAGTCTAGTTTGAACATAATTTGCCTTAACTACTTTTAACCAAGTGTGTATTTTAGGAGATATGTCACTATAGGAAAGCATCCAACCCACTTCCATTTAGTTTCTACAAAGATCAACATGGTAAGAACTGTGGTTAAAACTCCTTAATTAAACATGTCCAATTTGGTTTTAATATGGATGGAACAGAGGTCTTATTGTCTCCCCTAAATATCGTTGCCTCAGTAAGACAAACACTGCATAACATATCTCCCTATTACAGCTATTCGAAGGGTAAATTAATTATTATTCATTGAATTCACAACCAATATAAAGGAACAAAATTTCTCCATTAGACAGAAATTTGATTTGTTGTATTTTCTTTCTTTTGTTTTTTTTTGCTTTAAAAATGTTATTGAGTTTTTATTCTCTTTTTTATTAGATGTTTTCTTTATTTACAATATCTCCTTTCCCAGATCCTACTCCAAAAATAAAATAAAATAAAATAAAAATAAAATAAAGTAAAATAAAAACCCCAAAACTTAAACAAACCCCTGTTCCATCCCCCCTCCCCCTGCTCACCACCCTACCCCCTCCTACTTACTGGCCCTGGCATTCCCCTACACTGGGGTATAGAACCTTCATAGGGCCAAGGGCCTCTCCTCCCATTGATGACCGACTTGGCCATCCTCTGTTACATATGCTGCTGGAGCCATGAGTCCCACCATGTGTACTCCTTGGTTGGTGGTTTAGTTGGGAGCTCTGAGGGTACTAGTTAGTTCATCTTGTTGTTCGTCCTAAGAGGCTGCAAACTCTTCAGCTCCTTGGGTTATTTCTCTAGCTCCTTCATTGGGGACCATGTGCTCAGTCCAATGGATGGCTGTGAGCTTCTACTTCTATATTAGTCAGGCACTGTCAGAGCCTCTCAGGAGACAGCTATATCAGGCTCCTGTCAGCCAGTACTTGCTGGCACACAAAATAGTGTCTGGATTTGATTATTGAATATGGGAAGGATTCCCAGGTGGAGCAGTCTCTGGATTGTCCTTCTTTCAGTCTCTGCTCCATAGTTATTCTCTACAACTCCTTCCATGGGTATTTTGTTCCCCCTTTTAAGAAGGAATAAAGTATCCACACTTTGGTCTTCCTTCTCATTTGCTTGCACTTTCTACGTGTGTTTCACACTGCATTTGGAAATACATATTTAAATGGTAATCTCTTATTGCTGTCTCTGACACTTGTTTTTCTTGAACATGACTTTAGCTCTAAACTTCTTCATGACTCTTATGAAACGTGTTTTTCTTTTTCTTTTTCTTAAAATTAGATATTTTCTTTATTTATATGTCATATGACATCTCCTTTCCCAGTTCCCCCTCC
>NW_022196914.1:45664210-45671413 GCF_008632895.1 Mastomys coucha | reverse complement strand
AAAACCCTGTTTCCTCCCCCTTTCCCCTGCTCAACAACCCACCCTCTCCTGCTTCCTGGCCCTGGCATTCCCCTATACTGGGACATAGAACCTTCACAGGACCAAGGTCCTCTTCTCCCATTGATGACCCACTAGGCCATCCTCTACTATACGTATGCTGCTGGAGCCATTAGTCCCACCATGTGTACTCTTTGGTTGGTGGTTTACTCCCTGGGAGCTCTGAAGGTACTAGTTAGTTCATATTGTTGTTTGTCCTAAGGGGCTGCAAACCCTTCAGCTCCTTGGGTCCTTTCTCTAGCTCCTTCATTGGGGACCCTGTGCTCAGTCCAATGAATGACTGTGAACCTTTACTTCTATATTAGTCAGGTATTGTCAGAGCCTCTCAGAAGACAGCTATATCAGGCTCCTGTCAGCCAGCACTTGTTGGCATCTACAATAGTGTCTATATTTGATGATTGAATATGGGAAGGATTCCCAGGTGGAGCAGTCTCTGGATTGTCCTTCATTCAGTCTCTGCTCCATACTTTGTCTCTGCAACTCCTTCCATGGATATTTTGTTCCTCCTTTTAAGAAGGAACAAAGTATCCACACTTTGGTCTTCCTTCTTCTTGAGTTTCTTGTGGTTTGTGGATCGTTCTTTGGTCTTTGCACAAAGCTCAGGTCAAAGTGGATCAAGGACCTCCACATAAAACCAGATACACTCAAACTAATAGAAAAGACAGTGGGAAAGAGCCTCGAGCACAGGGGCTTAGGGGAAAATTTCCTGAAGAGAACACCAATAGCTTATGCTCTAAGATCAAGAATTGACAAATGGGATCTCATAAAATTGCAAAGCTTCTATAATGGAAAGGACACTTTCAATAGGATAAAACAGCAACCAAGATATTGGGAAAAGATCTTTACCAATTCTATATCTGACAGAGGGCTAATATCCAATATATACAAAAAACACATGAAGTTAGACTCCAGAGAACCAAATAACCCTATTAAAATGGGATGCAGAGCTAAACAAAGAATTCTCAACTGAGGAATACTGAATAGTTGAGAAGCACCTAAAGAAATGTTCAACATCCTTAGTCATCAGGGAAATATAAATCAAAACACCCTGAGATTCTACCTCACACGAGTCAGAATGGCTAAGATCAAAAACTCAGGTGACAGGAGATGCTGGCGAGGTTGTGGAGAAAGAGGAACACTCCTTCATTGCTGGTGGGATTGAAAACTGGTACATTTACTCTGGAAATCAGTTTGGTGTTTCCTCAGGAAATTGGACATAGTACTACCAGAGGACCCAGCTATACCACTCTTAGGCATAAACCCAGAAGGTGCTCCAACATGTAATAAGGAAACATGCTCCTCTATGTTCATAACAGCCTTATTTATAATAGCCAGAAACTGGAAACAACACAGATGTCCCTCAACAGAGGAATGGATACTGAAAATGTGGTACATCTACACAATGGAATACTACTCAGCTATTAAAAACAATGAATTTATGAAATTCTTAGGGAAATGGATGGATCTGGAGATTATCATTCTGAGTAAGGAACCTATTCACAAAAGAACACACATGGTATGCACTCTCTAATTAGTGGATATTAGCCCAGAAGACAGAAAACTTTTATTACTCAACTAGTATCTGCTAATTTGCAGTGATGATTCTTTCTTACTCAGAAGACAATTTCTGACCTATGAATTCTCAAGTAACTGAATGGACTCTGGTGCCCTTTGTGCTAATCTTTTGAAAATTCTACCTTTTTCCCCCAAAACATGTTCTTCTTCAGAAACTCTTCATGTCTGACATTTGTAGCACCAAAGCTTATGCGATGGCTTCTAAATTTCATCACAACTACCATTTTGTTGTTTGGGGGTGTTCTATACATTGAAAGATGCTTAACTGTCTTCCACTTACTAAAAGCTTAAATTACCCTTATTACCAATGGTTATGAGAACCAAAAATGTGTTCAGACACTAGCCAATGTCACCTGGTAGGCAAAATGGCATCCCTTTATCTCCCAGGTAAGAACCATTGACTGATACTAACAGCTGCTTCAACAAATTTTCCAGCACTTAGCACACAATTGATATAAAGATTGAGCTCTCTGTTGCTTAATCAGGGCCACTTCTAGGATGCCAGAATAGTCTGGAATTTCCATTATACCTACTTCTTTGGTCTCACAGAAGTAGGAGAGCTTTGTAACTCTTTTTGTTAGTTGTAGTATCCAAGCAATGATTCTTAACCAACATAGACAAGGTGGACAAACTTATTGGTTTTATAGCTTTGCTGACAGAAAACAAAACAAAACAAAACAAAACAAAACAAAACACTCCATGCCTCTCACCTTATGAGGAATAAGTGACAAAGCCAAATATTAGTGACCATGGCCTGGAAATACAAGTTTAGGTTATCTCATATTTCATGATGCAATATAGAAACAGGTTCATGAAGTTTTATAGAACAAAGAACTCATAAATCAAGTTTTAAAATATGTTGATGTAAAAATTGGAGGGACATTTATAGGAAGAAGAGAGAAGCTCTCCTCTGTGCTTCAGGTATTATTTAATGACATTTGTAGCTTTTGGCTAGGTGGAAGTTGGGTTCAACTAAGTTAATAAGAGTCCATTTTGTTTTAATTTTTCAGTTGTAGAATGTTAGATCTTTTCTTTCTATAAAGACTCATTGGCAATTAAACCCTTGGTCAAAATCATATTCGTATAATCTTGCTAAGTATATCCCAAGCCTCGCTCCAGAAAAACAAAGCATTATAGAGTCCATGACTATTTTATCTAGAGCAATAAGACAACTGAAAGAGTCAAGGAGATACAAATTGGAAATGAAGAAGTCAAAGCATTGCTATGCACAGATGATATGATATGATAGTACCTATAAGTAACCCAAAAATTCTATTAGGGAACTCCTACAGCTGATAAACAACTTCAGAGAAGTAGCTAAATATAAAATTAACAAAAATATCAGTACTTCTTCAATATACAAATAATAAATGGGCTAAGAAAGAAATCATGGAAGCAACACCCTTCAAAGTAGCCACAAATAATATAGAATATTTTGCTATTTTATAATCCTAAACAAACAAGTGAAAGACCTACATGATAAGAACATAAAGTCTTTGAAGAAGGAAATTGAGGAATATATGAGAAGACAAAAAGGTGTCCCATGCTCACGGATCACTAGGATTAACATAGTAAAAATGGCCATTTTACCAGAAGCAATATTCAGCACAATCCCCATCAAAATTCCAATAGAGTTCTATACAGACCTTGAAAGAACAATACTCAACTTCTTATGGAAAAACAAACAAACAACAAAAAACAGGATAGCTAAAACAATTCTGCATAATAAAAGATCTTCTAGAGGTATTACTATCCCTGATTTCAAGCTATATATTACAGAACAATAATAACAAAAACTGGAATGGTATTAGTATAAATCCAGACAAGTTGATCAAAAAGACAATATGGCAGTCTAAAGAATGGGAAAAGATCTTCACCAGTACCACACCTGACAGAGGGTTGATATCCAAAATATATAAAGAACTCAAGAAAGTAGATATCAACAAGCCAAATAATTCAATTAAAAATGAGGTAGAGATTTTAAACAGAATTTTTGACAGAAGAAGCTTTAATGTTCAAGAAGAAATTAAAGAAATGTTCAACATCCTTAGCAGTCAGATAAAAACAAACTACTCTGATATTCTATCTTACATGTGTCAGAATGGCAAAGGTCAAATTTTCAATCTCATGGTGACAATGTGGACCAAGGAAAATACTCACCCATTGTTGGTGGGAGTGCAAACTTGTACATTTGGTGGTTTCCTAAATAATTGGGAGTAGTTCAACCCCAAGACCCAGTGCTACCATTCCTGGTCATAAAGACAAAGGGCAGTCCACCATAACACAAAGACACTTGCTCAACTATGTTTATAGCAACTTTATTCATAATTGCCAGATATTGCAAACAACCTAGAATTCCCTTAACTGAGGAATGGGCAAAGAAAATGTGGTACATGTACACAATGAAGTATAACTCAGCTGTTAAAAACAATGATATCATAAAATTTATAGACAAATAGATGGAGCTAGAAAAGATCATACAAAGTCAAGTAACCCAGACTCAAAGAGACAAAACATCATATGTACTCATAAATGACTACTAGGCATAAAGTAAAGAATAAGCATCCTACAGCCCACAGACCCAAAGAAGTTACATATCAAAGAGGGCTAAGGTCATCCTCATTGAGTCTTGGAAGCCTCCCACATCCCAGATCTCTGGGAATTTCTAGAGGTTACCCTGGCCCCACCCCCAGAAGCTGCATATTTCCATTCATTCTCCCAGCCCTCTGAGCTTCTCTCCTTTCTCCCCCCATACCTGATCCTGCCCCACTTTTCCCTTCCCCCTCCTCTCTCCCATACAGGTCCTTCCCTTCCTCCTTTCCTTCCTCCTTCCCTCTTTCCCTCCCTCCCTGCCTTCCTCCCTCCCTCTGCCTCCTGCAATTATTTTCTTTGCCCTTTTAAGTGGGATTGAAACATCCTCACTTTGACCTTCTTTCTTGTTTAACTTTCCACAGTCTGTGAGTTGAATCACGGGTATTCTGTACTTTTTGGTTTATATTCACTTATCAGTTAGTACACACTGTGCATATCCTTTTGGGTCTGGGTAACCTCACTCAGGATGGTATTTTCTAGTTCCACCTATTTGCCTGCGAAATTCAGGATGTCGTCATTTTTAATAGCTGTATAATATTCTAGTGTGTAAATGAGCCACAGTTTCTATATCCATTTTTCCACTGAAGGACATATGAGTTGTTTACCATTTTCTGGCTATTATGAATAAGGCTGCTATGAACATAGTGGAGCACATGTACTTGTGGTACGGTGAAGCATCTTTTGGGTATATGCCCAGGAGTGGTATACTTGGGTCTTCAGGTAGAATTATTTCTAATTTTCTGAGGAACGACCAAATTGATTTCCAAACTGGTGTACCAGTTTCCTTCTCATTTCAGGTTACTGCAGCAAAAGCCTGGGTTAGCTCAGTGGATGAGTAGGAATGGTGCTGCAAGTTGAAGCAGTTCTATGCACAAAGGTTGTTCTCTATGATGTAGGTTCTTTCTACTCAAGCCTTTAATAAATCAATACGTACATCTTAATCAATAATTATCTATTCATAGATTGAATGTATATGTATATATGTAGTTATATATGATGTTGGCTACAAATTTATGTAACTTGAACCTCTTTAGAACAAAAAGAGTATGTTAGTTTTTATTTAAAAATAATATTTGATGGTGTGCAAGATGGCCCAGTGAGTAAAGGTACTTACCACCAAGCCTGATAGTCTAAGTATGATTCCAGGACACATGCCATGAGTAGACAGAG
The DNA here is from genome assembly GCF_008632895.1 of Mastomys coucha. NCBI lineage: Eukaryota > Metazoa > Chordata > Mammalia > Rodentia > Muridae > Mastomys > Mastomys coucha. Next base: position 45,666,019 of record NW_022196914.1, on the reverse strand, counting down.
AGAGCTCACTACTGCCACGCACACTCGTCTACTCCAGTCACATCCAAAATATCAGGGGTAAAATCATGATTAAAGGATAAGAGGCAATAAGGATCCAAAAGGATTCTGTGCCTCCTGGATTTCAGACAGTCGCTGGTATCCCCTAACTCAGACATGTTCCAGATTAGTCTTTCCAATCGTCAACACTGCCTCATAATTAGGCATAAAGGTACCCCAAGAAATGATTTGTTAATGGTTAAGATTGGGCATTGTCTCCTGGCCAACACAATGTTTCCAACTATCCTAGTTTAATGTTTTAAGTACTAGAGAGTAATTGAAGGGTTTCCCTCACTCTAGGACATTAGCTAAAAGTGTTAGGTCGGGACTCCCCTCTGCCTCCCTCCAGCAAGAACCAGAGAATTAGCATAAGAATACCTCAACAGGGAGGGCTCCACCCCTCTTCCTCCAGCTTCACACCTAGCTACCAGACCCTGCTGACCTTGATGTCGGGGGTCCCTTGCCCACTTCAGTGACTTCAGTCTAGCAGAAGGACTGGGAGAAGAAGAAGGACTTGGACTCGCAGAAGGACTAGCACTAGAACTTAGATGGGCTAAGACTCAGATTCATGCATCCAGCAGACCCCCGGGCCCAGATCCGGGGGATACAACCCAGTTCAGAGGAGATAGCTGCTGCTTTAGACCCAGTATGTTTCAGATAGCCTCAGATGTACCTCAACTATTGAGCTGCCAGATTTACCATCTCTCTTTTGCAATGACTGTAAAAGTCTGATGCCATTTCTAAGAAATACATTTTGATCTTATACTTCATGTGTTGTCTCTGCCATCATTTCTTCGCCTACGCCTTGTCGACCTGACTAGGACCCCCGTTTCTCCTGTGGGTTGAGGGAGGCCCAGATCGCCGGCCTGCGGCACACTACTGCAGGTTGTCTCCTCATTTCCATGTTCATTTTATGGCATACATGCTCTGCACACATACATAGTAATACATTAAATGAAGTTAAAATAGAATAAAAACCATTAAAACCCCAGTATTTGAGGGGCAATTCAGCACTGAGTGTCATGATTTCTGACAACCTCATTTGTTTGTTTCATTTTTTTTCTAGATTAACCAAATAGAATAAATGGAATACCAAGGAAGATGTAGAAAAATGTAGGATCAAATGAAAAAATTGTCAAAAATGTAAGTGTACTTTCTAGAACCATTAAATTAAAATGTTGCATTGAACTAGTGTTTATTGACAGCTCAACCCACATCCCAGAGTAATAACTAAGTTATAAAAGAGGTGTTATGACAAGCATATTTAACAGGCTAGGATTTTAGGGCATATAGGAAAATCCATACTTCAATATTTTCTGTTTTCTACTATAGAATGTAACATACCTTTATAGACCCAAAAATTTTTAAGGCATATCTAATAGTTATTTTTCTGTATTCATTTCTCAGTTCTCTACAGTTCTCTACTGTAAGTCAAAATTTATATTTCATATTAATTTTTTCTCCTTTCCTAGTTTCCCCTCCAAAAAACAAAGAAACAAACGAAAACGACAAAAACAAACCCCTGTTGCCTCCCCCTTCCCAATGCCTGCCACCCCACCCTCTCCCACTTATTGGCCCTGGCATTCTCCTACACTGGGACACAGAAACTTCACAGGGCCGAGGTCCTCTCCTCCTATTGATGACTGAATTTGCAATCCTCTACTATACACATGCTGCCAGAACAATCAAACCCCTCCATGAGCAGTCCTTGGTTGGTGGTTGAGACTCTGGGAGTTCTGAGGGTACTAGTTAGTTCATATTGTTGTTCGTCCT
>NW_022196914.1:45629751-45660835 GCF_008632895.1 Mastomys coucha | reverse complement strand
GGTATTAGGTCTTCTTTGAATGTTTGATAAAACTCTGCACTAAACCCATCTGGTCCTGGGCTTTTTTGCTTGGGAGACTATTAATGGCTGTTTTTATTTCCTTAGCAGATATGGGACTGTTTAGATTGTTGATCTGATCTTGATTTAACTTTGGTACCTGGTATCTGTCTAGAAAATTGTCCATTTCATCCAGGTTTTCCAGTTTTGTTGAGTATAGGCTTTTGTAGTAGGATCTCATGATTTTCTGAATTTCTTCAGTGTCTGTTGTTTTTGTCTCCTTTATCATTTCTGATCTTGTTAATTAGGAAACTATCTCTATGCCCTCTAGTTAGTCTGGCTAATGGTTTATCTATTTTGTTGACTTTCTCAAAGAACCAGCTCCTGGTTTGGTTGATTCTTTGTATAGTTCTTTTTGTTTCTATTTGGTTGATTTCAGCCCTGAGTTTGATTATTTCTTGCCTTTGACTCCTCTTGGGTGAATTTGCTTCTTTTTGTTACAGCGTCTTAAGGTGTGCTGTCAACTTGCTGGTGTATGCTCTTTCCAGTTTCTTTTTGGAGGCACTTAAAGCTATGAGGTTTCCTCTTAGGACTGCTTTCATTGTGTCCCATAAGTTTGGGTATGTTGTGCCTTCATTTTCATTAAACTCTAGAAAGTCTTTAATTTCTTTATTCCTTCCTTGACCAAGTTATCATTGAGTGATGTTAGTGATGCTTGCCTCTATGTTTCCTGACTTCTTTCCTAAAATTTCTAATTCCAGAGTTGTCTCTTTTTGTGATTTCTTTATTGTTTCGACTTCCATCTTTAGGTCCTGGATGGTTTTATTCAATTCCTTTACCTGTTTGTTTGTGTTTTCCTGCAATTCCTTAAGGGAGTTTTGAGTTTGCTCTTTAAGTGCTTCTACTTGTTTATTTGTGATCTCCTGTAATTCTTTATGGGATTTTTTTTTTGTTTACTCTTTAAGGGTTTGTACTTCTTTACCTGTGTTCTCCTGTATTTCTTTAAGGGAGCTATTCATGTCCTTTTTAAGTTCCTATATCAGTATTGTGAGATAAGATTTTAGATCCAATTCTTGCTTTTCCGGTGTTTTGGGATATCCAGGACTTCCTGCAGTGGGAGTACTAGGTTCTGATGAAGCCAAGTAGTCTTGGTTCCTGTTGGTAGGATTCTTGCATTTGCCTTTCGCCATCTCTTGATTTTTGGTGTTAGATATTCTTAGTGTCTCTGACTAGAGCTTGTCCTGCCCCTGCTGCCCTGCAAGTCCCCTGCAACTTGTGGGGCCTGTGCCTCCTGGCTGATTGCTCCTGTCCCAGAAACTCACTGGAGAGAAAATGGCAGCTCTCACCAGAGTCTCTGGGTTAAGTCGCTCCCTGGAGGTTGGCCCTCCACTTGCAGGGAAGGGACAGAGAAGGTCGCTGATCCACCTGTGTCACTCAGAAGCTGAGAGGATCCTGTCCCTGCCACCCTGCAAGTCCCCTGAGTTTCATGGGGCCTGTGCCTCCTGGCTGGCTGCTCCCATATTAATTTTTAAAACAACTTGCTGTCTCCTCCTTCCTAGCTGCACTTGAAGTTTGACCCATCTTTGAGAACACATTGTTATGTTATTTATTTCTCTCAAGTTCTTTCAGTCCTCTCATTTCCTTATACTTACTATCCTTCCTTGATCTTACAAACTTGAAGTTGGAAAGACAAATAAAATGTCTGTTCATTTAGTTAATGACATTTAACTGTTTTGGGATTTTTCTAGATTTACCAAATAGTATATATGGAATACTAAGGAAGATGTAGAAAATTGTAGGATCAAATAAAAAAAAGTATCTAAATGTAAGTCTTCTTTCTGGAACCATAAATTAACATATTGCATCGAACAAGTGTTTATTGGCAGTTCCTACAATATCTTATGCTTACACAAGATATGCTTCCTAGCAGATGCTTAAGCTCTGTCTCTCACTTAAGAGGCAGTTACATATTTTCAGATGACCCATTTCTAGCTAGACTACCTAGATCAGGTCTGTGATCCCAGCATCCTTGAATACTGAGACGAGAGGATTGCACATCTTCCTTATGAATGAATTCAAACCCAGATCAAACAATTTAGTGAGACTGTCTCAAAAGCAAAATGTACACAGAGTTCCGTGTTACAGCTTCTTCAGCATTCAGGAGGCCATGGGCTTGATTGTTATTGCACAGAATTCCAAAGCAAGCAAGTAAACAAAAAACATTAGTAGTAATGACAATGACAAAATCCTTTCCCTGCCCCTACCTCTACTGAGGCAGGGGATTCACTACAGTATTAGTTTCCTACTCTGCTGTGAATTCTTCTCAGTACAGCCAAAGAGTCTTTCATCATGAGACCGGAGCTTTGCACCAGACATAGTCCTCTCAGTAGTGTTCTTTGTAAGTCATTATCTTTCTGTGAAAATCACTTGGCTCATAGGTCAAAACCAACAACCCTAGTAGAAATAGCATCATTTTGCCCCAATTAAATCTGAGTTTCTCAAGTATTTCCTACTTAAAATTAAGTTAGAGATTTTAGCTCCAAACATAAGGGAAAGTTGGTCCGATTTCCAAGCATATTTTCCAAGAGTATTTACACACTGGTTTTATAGAATGAAAGTCCCCACAAGCATGATTCGGGTACTTCCCTTTACTAAGCTTTGCAGTAGGTCATTTTGTCCAACTTGTGGCAGCACCACCAAGAGAAAATCTGATGAGGTCCTTTCTCCCAGAAGATATGCTCACTCCTTATCTGTGGTAGGGTTCGTAGTTTTACGAAATAGTTCACACTTTTTATCATCTTTAACAGTAATGGTTATATCTGTTATTGTAATCTGTGGTAAGTGATTCCATTTTACATTGCAGTTGTTTTGTAATTGTCTGCATAAATACACTCCCTATTCTCTACAAATAGAACAGTAAAGCCTAAATCATAGCATATTCCTTTACAACAGACCTGCTAAAGGGTTTAAACCCACTGTTGAGAGTTACTAGTTAGAAATACACATCCCTTCCAAAATGTTACCACCCATGTTGTCATTCAAGAGTTATAGAATTTTTGCTGTTTTCATGCTTGGTGTGATGTAATCTTACTTGACTAAATTTAAACTCATCATCTAGGAATCAAACCTCTTGATATATACGAGGTTTTCAGAGAGGTTTGGCTGAGGAGGGAATGCTCACCTAAATGTGAATGGCAGCATTCCATCAGCTGTGTCTAGGAGTGAATAAAAAGTGAAAGCTGAGCTGAGCTTCTGCATCATCTTTCTCTATCCCCACAACTGTGGATTCATTGTGAACAATTATATAGTGTTATTCATGTCACCATGCCTTATGTACCCTGCCATCATGTACCTTCAAACGGTTAGCCAAAAGAAGCCACTTCTTGTCCTAAATTGTTTAAATATGGTGTCATCTCAGCGAGATAAGTAAATAAGACATGTTAGGATTGGCTTCATCAAACAGACCATAGATTATGGAGCAATTACAACATTCAAAGTGGTTTAATATTAAACTTTGAGGTTGTGAAACCATAGCAAGCTATTCCTCTGTTGTGTCTGGGCAAGGGAACTGAAAACCTCCTTGGAAGGACTTGCTTTTGAAATACAACTAAAACATTTTGTGATTCACCAGGCTTTAAACATCACTTTGTCAGGAGGGTAGAAGATGGTAAGGGCAATCCTCACGGGATGAAGTCACCATTGAAGAAAACAACTGGTAGAACATCAAGGGAACTGGAGATAACTCCCAAAGGTACAACTGAGTCATAGCCTGATGATATAACTGTGGCGAATAAACAGTATGCGCATAAACAAAGCAGTTTCTTGAGGTTGAATCTCCTCCTTGTGAAGTTCTGTAAACATTGTGGATATGACAACACAAGACTTCGAATACTCCATGAATTTAGGCAACAAGGTTGCAACTCACTTTGAAAGGACTGACTCCTGATGTTAAAGGCAGTTCTGCAAGAAAAATCTGTATAGCACCATCAGGTGCTGTGTTGAAATTATCTATGAAGACTTTATTTAAGAAATCAAAATGCAATGTATGAAATTTTAAGAGAATTAACAAAAAATGAAGAAGTACCTATTTTATTTTCTGGTGCTCAGAAAGCATAACAAGTATTGTCTTTTTAAAATTAATTTGGCTAGCATATAAAGAAATGGAAATCATTGTGATATTTAATGCATATATAATTGTTCTTACTCGCATACCCCACTCTCTTACCTTGTAGTCCACTTTCTTCATCTCTGTCATACATATGCTACATACATAATTTATATACAATATACACATATGTATTCCACATGTGAAAATATATTTTCTAAGTTTTGTTCATATGCATACCATAATTATTTCCAGTTCTACACATTTTCCTGCTAGTATGATTTCATCCTTTATGACTGAAAAAAATCTAGTGCATACATTTACACATCACATTTTCTTCATCTATTCATCTCCTTTCAGACATCTAAGCTGATAGTGAATAATTATTGTGAGTAGTACAGTATTCTATAGACTCATAGGTATCTTTGTGGTATGTAAACCCAGAATCTTTCATAACCAGGAATAGTAAGGCTACATTGCACATTTGTTGTATTTTGGTCTTTTGAAGACTATTCATACAGATACATATTAATGTTTACATCACCACCAGCAACGAATAAGGGTTGTTTGTCTAAATAAAACTTCACTAACATTTGTTGTTTGTTTTCCTGATGATCGCCATTCTAACTGGGATAGCATCTCAGAGCAGCTTTAATTTGTGTTTCTCTGGTAGTTAAAGATGTTGGAAAAGTGTTTATTAATTATTTGAGTTTCTTCTTCCATGATCTATTTCTTCAGGCCCTTGTGTTGATTAGATATTTGGCTTTTTCTGTTTATTTTTAGCCTTGTTATATGCTTGTTGGAAATCACTTCTCAGAAATATGGTTAGGAAAGGTTATCGCTTAGCCCTTAGGCTACTTCTTAACTCTAGGGAATGTTTCCTTCTCTGTACAGGATCTTTACAGCTTTACATGTTCTATGTGGTTTTTCACTTACACAACTTCATCGAACACCACCTGTGGTGTGAGTGTTAAAGACCAGCTGCTTTCTGTCTTCCCTCTCCTCCCTCCAGGTGTCCAGATGCCTCTGAATACCAGGCTGGAAGGATGAAGCAGAGTCTAGAACAGCAGGGTCTGCGGGTAAGTGATGACAGGGGACTTGAGGGTGTTAAGGTCTTCTCTGAGGATTGTAATGTTACAGCTCTTTTAGATAATACTTAATGAACAGCTCTCTTAGATGATCTTTAGCGAAACAGCTGGTGTGCATACACTTTATTTGGAGAGTCCTCCATTTTGCAAGGAAGTCAGAGAAGCTATTCAGACAAGTTAGACTGTAACCTTAAGTAGCAGTCTTCCCAACAGCTCTCAACTATCAGTTCTTAGGTTTATTTCACATGCTCTCAGAATCCTTTCAGAAAGTTTTTACCTATGGCTTTGTCGTAAAGTGTTTCTCCTGTGCTTACCTTCAGAATTTCAGGCCTCATGTTAAGTAGTTTTTAACCACTCTGCATTCTTCTACAAATAGGAATGCAGTTTTCCCAGCACCATTTGTTGAAGAAACAAATGTCATTTGTCCAATGTATGTTTTATAGACTTCTCAAAAACAAACAAAACAAACAAACAAACAAACAAAAAACCTTGGAGAGTGTAGCTTTGTTGGCTTATTTCTTGATCCTCTGATATGTTCTTTTGATCTACACATCTGTCTTGTGCCAGTGCATGCCATCTCTGTTACTATGGCTATGCAATATAGTTTGACTTTACTATTATGATAAGTCCAGCACTGCTTTCCCTACTTAGGATTTCTTTGGCCACCCAGAATTTTTTGTACTTCCATATTAATTTTGAGATTAAAAGGTTTACTATTATTAATTTATTATATGTGTGTGTAAGAGAGAGAGAGAGAAAGAGAGTGAGAGAGAGAGAGAGGGAGACAGAGAGAGAGAGAGAGAGAGAGAGAGAGAGAAAGAGAGAAAGAGAGAAAGAGAGAAGTGCATACCACAATGCTTTAATGCTTGTGTAGAGTTAAGAGGACAACATTCAGTAGATGGTTTTCTTCTTCCACTGTGGGTTCTGCAGCCAAGAATCATTGGTCAGGCCCTAATGACAAATATTTTTTACCAACTGAGTCATTTTGTTAGATCCTGGATTAAGTTTCATAGCTCTGTGATGAGTGTCATTACAATTAAATTACATGATAATTTGTAGGCCATTTTAACAATATAGCTATTTTTTATAACATATTTAATATTAATGAGGATGAAAAGCTTTTCCATTTTTTTCTTGTTCCAGCTTCTTGTGTTTAAAACTGTTTATTGTAGAAGTCTTTAACCTCTTGGGTTAGATTTACTTCTAAATGTCTTATTTCTTATTTGAAACTATTATGAGTGTTACTTTTTTTCTGGTTTTAGTTTCAACAAGTTTGATATTGAAACTTATTGAAATAAGTTTGTAGAAGAGTTTCTGGGTTTGAATATTGTTTTTGTGACTTTACTAAAAGTGTTTATCTGATCAGAATGTTCTGGTGATGGCTTTAGTACATTTTAGGTACAGAATCATGTATTCTGCATATAGGGAAACTTTGTTGTCTTCCCATTCTGGCTATAGCTCGTATATGTCTTTCTCTTGTTAACTCTCTAGCTAAGATTTTATTCCTTATAAGATCAGAAGGAGTAGGCACCCCTGTGTTTCTGAGTTCAAAAGAATGCTTTCCACCTTTTCAAATACCCCTAGTCTTTGCAACCCCTGTCCTCTTAGTGTGTTCATAAATTCAGATTGTAACTCTTTTATTAATTTTTACAGCTATGTTCACTCCCAAAGTTGGTCTGTAGTTGTACATGTCTTGACCCAGTTTTAGTATCAGGGCAATGCCTGTTTTGGAGGAGTTCAACACAATTGGAGCAATTCAATAGGGAGGACTTCAATAGGGAGCAGTTCAATAGGATTTCTTTTCTTTGTGTTCTATTGAAAAGTCTGAGGAGCATTGATGCTTAATCTTTGCACGTTTGGTCGAACTCACCAGTCAATTCAGCTAGTCAAAAACTTTAGACTATCATTGTTTTAGACATTTTGTTAATGTTGTTGTTGCTATGAATCTGCTTATATTCTTCATTGTTGTTTAATGTATAGGCTGTATATCACTAGAACTTTATCCATTTCTTCCAGTTTTTTGAGGTTTTATTAAAAATTTCTTTAAAAAATATTCTCCAGTGATGTTCACTCTCTAGATTTCATCAAAATAAGTTGTCGTATCCTTTCTAATTTTACAAAGTTTAGTCTTCACTCTTTTTTGGTTAGATAAAATGAGAGTTTGTCCATCTTATTTTTTTTTCAAAGAACAGTTCTTGTCCAGATAACTCCATGTACTGTTCTTTGTTAATATCTATCATATCTATCATGGGTTTTCTTATTTCTTTTCATCTGTTGCTTTTGTGTTTATATTGCTCCTGTTTCATATAACTTGAAATTCATCATTTTGGGGGGGGGGTATTGCTAGTTTTTAAAAGTGTAACCTTACATAGCTACAAACTGTACCTTTAAAACTGCCTTAGATTTATTCAAAAGGCTCCAATAAGTTGTGTTTTTATTTTCATTTGAGTCTATCATAGACTTTTGTTAGCAGAAATTTTTGCAGTTGAATTCTTCCTGCTTTCTTTATACTTTTATATTTTATAGTTGCATTATGTATGTACTCATTCACAAAATTTATTTAGCCATATGTATTTATGCAAAAATTTAAAATATTAATGATATCATGGATATGGTTATTAAAAATTATTAACTTTTGTTACATTCTTTCTGTGCATGCATGTGTGTGTAAGAGAGAGCAGGGGGAGAGTAAAAGGGAGATATGGGGAGGAGAGGGAGATAATGCACATTTGGGAGTGAGAGGGAAATTTATGGAAGTTCATCCTCTTCTTCTACTATGTGGGACTCAGAAATGAATCTCAGGTCCTCATGCTTGTCATTAGCATCTTTCCCTGCTGAGCGATTTCAGAAGCTCAAGCTACAGGAAATTCTAAGGGAATAAATAAAATTCAGATTACATAAAATATAATCTTACATGTAAGATGGAGTTTAGAAATTTGAGTTATTAGCATTCACTCCAGGTGTTCCTGCTATAAGTGCTTTGCCTTCACAATATTAGAGACTGCACTATGGGCCTTATTTATTCCTGAGGAAATTTGGAATTAACTCTGGAATTGATACTACTTTTACTTTCTTGTAATATGAAAAATATACTTCCCCCTTAAGTTTTTCACTTATTTTCTAATTAACAACTTATACAAATGACAAAAGTGGAAGTATTATCAACAGTAAATATTTTGTCTTTAAAAGAGCAAGCAACATTGTCCCTCAGGAAGGGATGAAATTACATTCTTCTTCATTTATTTGTTCTGCTTCAATTATGAACTATGGTAGAAAAAAAGAACCTCTACAACTACATCTTTGAAAATTGATACTTTTGAGCTGCCTGTACTCATAACTTCCTGAGAAGAAGTCTGAGTCTGAAAGAATAAAAAAATAACTTAGGCTGTTGCACTAAAATGCCCATATAGAGCTAAAGTTGTATTGTGTAAATATCATTTTAAAAACCTATTAGATTATTGTATTACCAGTCTTGAAATTCTTTTGTGACTGTTTCGAAGTTTTCCTAGCTGGATATTTCTACAGAGTATCATATTATACAGTGCATATGTCTTTGTTCATTCGTTTCTATGTTTTCTGAAGAAATGTATTCCTAGTGATCTCTCTAGTGCTTCAGATAGAAGCCACGAGTTATTTTCCATTCCAAGAAGGACTAAATTGATGCACACAGTGATCATTTACCAGTAGCAGGAACAGCAGCAGAGGGTTACACTTGCCTTATTAAGATGAAATTTCTGGTTTTATTTATTCTGAAAAAAGTCTCTGTCTCCAAATAAAGTAGTAGTCTAGGGACTTGGCACATCAGCTTTGCTACTTCAAGTACAGAAGTGAATGGGATAAGCATTACAGCTCACTCTATATAGCAGCTTATTTGTAGGTGGGAAAAATGAAAAATTGGAGAAAATATTAGTTCCCATTAAAAGGTAAAACACAAAGAGGCCACTGTCAATTCAGGCTGTGTTTGTTGATTTCCAAATAACAACCCAGTCTCCAGAGTCATTAACAGCATCGCTCTCCTGAGAGGATGCAGACTCTTGCCTTCAGAGCTGAATAAACATGGTACAGCACTTTATCATATTTTATGAGAACAGTAGCCCTGAGGATCTTGCTTTTCTTGAAAAAAAAGAGAGAAAGAAAAAGAAGAAAAAAAACTATCAAAGATTGTGTATGTCACCTTCTTTACAAACCGGTACAGGCATACACACTTAGGAAAATTTCCTAAGTTATAAACGGGGTAAAGATTTCCATTTTTTAAAGGTAACTGCCTTGTAGATGTCTTCAAAAGTAGAATATATGATTCATTAACATGTGATTGCATTTTAAAATAAAAGATCTTTATGTTACTTGAAGATAAAATATTTCAAAAATTCAATTAGAATGCATATTCTTATCTAAATGTGAAAAACTTGTGAACAAGAATCTGCCTCAGGTGATAATAGATTAAAAGTAAGTAGAAATTCAAAGTATTATATATATTTAATTTTTTGAGATTATAATGTAATTATATCATCACCCCTTTCCTTTTCGTATACTCTTCTTGTTCTGTTTCAAAGTATTTTTGAAGATTCAGGAACAAATAGTGACTGTGCCATTATGTGAAAAAATTAATTTATATGTAGGACTGTAGATAGAATCTGCCTTATGTGTACTCTTCCCATAGAGGTTCAAAAATTCCCTTTCTGTTGAAGTTCTTCAGGTCACATTTGATACAGATCAGGCCTGTGCTAAGAACAGGTAGTCTAGAAGTTTATACTGTGTACTCTGTGTTGTAAACTTGGAGAGACACTGAACTGAGTTGTGTAAATTCAGGTACACTTAGTGAATAATTATCCTACAGTTATGGAATACCACGTGTTCTTACTAACTGTTACATTCCTTATGGTGTGTGGGGTTCCTAAGTGATTCAAATTGTGAATATGACTGTTTATTGTTTTAACCTTTTTTAAAGATTATAGTGTAATTTCAACATTTCTTCCTTACTTTTACTCCCTCTTCAGATTTCCACAAACCCACCCCTCTCTTTTTTAAATTCTTGACCTCTATTTTCACTAATAGTTCTTGCATGAATCTATGTATATCAGTATAAATATATGTTCTTAAATATAACCTTCTCAATCCTTTAATGCAACTTCTATGTGTGGTTTCAGAGCTGACCATTTGACACAGGACAATCAATTGCTATGCGCTTCCCTGGGGAAGGCAAGAGAGTGTGTGGAGTGATCTTTTTAACATTTCCTGCACCAGAAGACTACTTCTATCACTTTCAGTTTTCTTCAGATTCCTGTAGTCCTTTGTGTAGGGTTGAGACCTCAGGGGATTTTCTCCACTCAGTTGGCATGCCCATTGCTGTCATCCTTGTTAGCTCACCCTTTTGGCATTTGGTGAGATTTTATGGGTGAAACTTCTGTTAATACTGGGAGACACAATGCCATAGTAACCCCCTCCTAGTCTTCTAGTTCTTATAATCTTTCCGTTCCCTTATGCAATGTTTCCTAGCTGTAAGTGCGTACTTTACGTATCCACTGGGACTGGGTTCCACAACTCTGCATTTTATTGGTTGTGGTTTTTTTTGTAGTGGTCTTTACCTATTGCTAAGAGAAGCTTCCTTGATCATGAGTGAAGACTACACTTATCTGTCAATATAAGGTCAAATGTTTACAGATTGTTGGTAGAGATTTTGATAGTTTTGTAAATTAGTGATTCTATATTTTCCTCCAGAAATCATGACTACACTAGCACTGAGTAGTTAGCCATGCTCCCAGTGCTAGCTTTGTTTTCCTTCATTGAGTAGATTTTTAATCAAGTCTATCAGAGATCTATAGGCTACCAGCAAGCTATGCAAGCCACTACTGCACCCTTAAGGTTATCATGCTGTAGAATAAAAATTCTTAACTAAGTCCCAAAATGGAGTCAAGCATGCTCCTATAGAGCAGAGAAATCTTTGACTGACATGAACTTCACGCCCTTAGGCTGAGTGACTGTTCCAGGAACTTGAAAAAACACCTTTCCTGTCCTGGGATAACCACAGAATGCCTTTCCTGGAATGACCACAGGGTGCTCTAACGCCCTCTGTGGAATGTCACAACGCCCTGGCTGGAGTGTGACAATGGCTTAGGAGGTTGCCTGGAAAAACCTATACATGACTCTTTGCTAGGTGATGAATCTATGGTTTGGAATTTACCCCGTTTCCTCTCCCCCCGGTTTGTGGTTTATGCCTTTATAAGCCTTGTAAAATCCCAGGCCGGGGTCGAACTCCTCTACTCCCTGCGCGGTGTATGAGTTTCGACCCCAGCATGCTGGCCTGAGCTCTTGTCCCGTCTTGCTTGTAATAAAAACTTCCTCGTGTGATTGCAGCAAGTTTGGTCTATTGTGAGTCATTGGGTGGTCGCGTCATCCCGAGACTTGAGTAAGGATCTCCCCAGTTCTGAGGGTCTTTCAATGCCACTTGTGTTCCCTTATGGTCTGTGTGACATCTGTCCAGGATCTTCTGGCTTTCATAGTCTCTGATGAGAACTCTGGTGTAATTCTGATAGGTCTGCCTTTATATGTTACTTGACATTTTTCCCTTACTGCCTTTAATATTTTTTCTTTGTTAGTGCATTTGGTATTTGATTATTATGTGACCAGAGGAATTTCCTTTCTGCTCCAATCTATTTGGTGTTCTGTAGGCTTCTTGTATGTTCATGGGCATGTCTTTCATTAGGTTATGGAAGTTTTCGCCTATAATTTTGTTGAAGATATTTACTAGCCTTTTTAATTGGGAATCTTTGCTCTTTTTTATACCTAGTATCCTTAGCTTTGTTCTTTTCATTGTGTCCTGGATTTTCTGGATGTTTTAGGTTAGGAGCTTTTTGCATTTTGCATTTTCTTTGACTGTTGTGTTAATGTTTTCAATCGTTTCTTCTGCACCTGAGATTCTCTTTTCCATGTCTTGTATTCTGTTGATGATGCTTGGGTCTATGACTCCTGATGTCTTTCCTAGGTTTTCTATCTTCAGGGTTTTCTCTCTTTGTGATTTTTTTGTTTCTACTTCCATTTTTAGATCCTGGATGGTTATGGTCAATTCCTTTATCTGTTTGTTTGAGTTTTCCTAATTCTTTAAGGGATTTTTCTGTTTCCTCTTTAAGGGCTTCTATCTGTTTACCTGTGTTCTCCTGTATTACTTTAAGTGAGTTATATATGTCCTTCTTAAAATCCTCCATGAGCATCATGAGATGTGATTTCAAATCCAAATACTGCTTTTCCAGTGTGTTGGGGTATCCAGGACTAGCTGTCGTAGGAGAACTGGGTGATAAGTAACCAAGTAGCCTTGGTTTCTGTTGGTAAGTTTTTGCACTTGCCTTTCACCATCTGTTTATCTCTGGTATTAGTTGGTCTTGCTGTCTCTGGCTGGAGCTTTTCCCTCCTGTGGGCCTGTAAGCCTGTGTCAGCACTTCTGGGAGACCAGCTCTCTCCTGCCAGAACCTGTGTACAGAGGTGGAACAACCTTAGCTCTCAAGTGGAGATGGCGGCCAAAAGGATCCTATCCCAGCTGCTCCACTATTCCTGTGCCCTGTGTGCTCCTGGCTGGTCCTGGTTTAGGCGGTTATTGAAGAGAAAGTGGCTATTTTATCTCTGAACCTGGGAGTTGCAGCATTCCTAGGAGAACAGGTCTCTTCTGGTAGAATCAGTGTGCAGAGGACTATGGAAAACCCTTAACTCCTGTGAGCAGATGGCAACCAGAAGGATCCTATCCCAGATGCTCCACTGTTCCTGTGCCCTCTGTGCTCCTGTGTGGTCCCACTTTAGAGAGTTATTGGACAGAAAGTGGAGGTCTCACCTCTTGGCCCAGGAGTGAGAGCACTCCTGGGAGACAAGCTCTTTCTTGGCAGGACCTGTGTACAGTGGCAATATCCACATTTTACATTTAGTTTTGCTATCTTTGAGTCCTGTTTATGATTAAAACACAATGAAATAAAAAATTGATACAATTACATGTTGAGAATTTTTCAGTTAATTTCTTGCCTTTAGCGATTATATTTTGTAAGAATTGTGAGGTGGCTCAGCAGGGGAACTTGATATCAAGCCTGGTGATCTGAGGTCAATCTCTGGGATCTACATGGTAGAAAGAAAGGACCAGCTTCTACAAGTTATCCTCTGATCTAAACACACACATTGTGGCATGAGTGCACACACACACACACACACACACACACACACACATATATATATATATGCATACATACACAAGTAAAACAAAAAACATTTAAAATTGCATTTGATATTGTATTATATTTCATTGAATATTTTTCTAATGTATTATACAATACATTCTGACTGAAGTTTCCTCTCCCTCTACTTCTAGTTCTGCTTCTCCCAACTCCTCCAGATTGACTACTCCTCTTTTTCTTCAGAAAAGAGCACGGATATCAATGGAACACAGCATAACAATATGTTACAGGCCTAGTCACAAACTGTCATATCAGGCCTGGGTTAAGCAAGCCAGTAGGAGGAAAATGGTCCCAAGAGAAGGTGAAAGAGTCAGAGATACCCTGTCTCCCACTGTTGGGAGTCCCATTAAACACAACCTGCCGCTTGTTCCACGGGACTAGGGATTCTGGCCAGGTGGGCACGGGATTCGGCTTTGACAAACAGACTACACACGAGTGATGTAAGATCTGAGTGTATTTCTTTAAAAATGACATGAGGCTTTTACAATCATTGCAAAATAGAAATGAAAAATCTGGCAGCTCAACAGTTGAGGTACCTCTGAGGCTATCTGAAACATACTGGGTCTAAAACAGCAGCTATCTCCTCTGAACTGGTGCTGCATCCCCCGGGCCCAAGTGGCCTGGTCCCGGGGGACTGCAAGAGATACATGAATCTGAGTCTTAGCCCATCTAAGTG
The DNA here is from genome assembly GCF_008632895.1 of Mastomys coucha. NCBI lineage: Eukaryota > Metazoa > Chordata > Mammalia > Rodentia > Muridae > Mastomys > Mastomys coucha. The sequence continues at coordinate 45,646,759 of NW_022196914.1, read as the reverse complement.
CTAGTGCTAGTCCTACATGTGAGTCCAAGTCCTTCTTCCCCCAGTCCTAGTGCTAGACTGAAGTCATGTAGGCAAGCGACCCCCCCACACCAAGGTCAACAGGGTCTGGTAGCTAGGTATGAAGCAGGAGGAAGAGGGGTGGAGCCCTCCCGGTTGAGGTATTCTTATGCTAATTCTCTGGTTCTTGCTGGAGGCAGGCAGAGGGGAATCCCTACCTAACACTTTCAGCTAACGTCCTAGAGTGAGGGAAACACTTCAATTACTCTCTAGTACTTAAAACATTAAACTTGGATAGTTGGAAATGTTGTGTCGGCCAGGAGACAATGCCCAATCTTAACCATTTACAAATCATTACTTGGGGTAGCTTTATGCCTAATTATGAGGCCGTGTTGACGATTGGAGAGACTAATCTGAAACATGTCTGAGTTAGGAGATACCAGCAACTGGTCTGAAATCCAGGAGGCACAGATCTCCTTTTGAAGTCTTATTACCTCTTATCCTTTATCAGGATATCCCCGATATTTTGGATGTGACTGGAGTAGACAAGTGTGCGTGGCAACAACCATAATCTATGAGCAGCTATGAGCCCTGTTTAGTTGATTCTATGGGCCATGATTTCCTGGTATCCTCAACTCCTTGGTTCCTACAATTCCTCCTCCCTCTCTTCATTTGTGATATTCTCCAAACTCTCTTGATGGAGGTCACCAATTAGGGTGTTCTCTCTGCCTAATGTTTGAGTATGGATCTCTGCATGCAGCTATTAGCTGCCCTAGGAGCCCTTGGATAATGGTTGGGCTAGGTACTGATCATGAGTGTAGCAGACTATCATTAGGAATCATTTTATTTGATGTCTTTTAAATCCTAGGTCTGTGGGCTATCCAGACTATGGTTCCTGGTCATCCAGGTAGTGTCAGGTATGAGATCCCTTTTCTTGCATGAGCCTCAATTAGAACAGTTGACCCCTCCTACAAGTTCTATGCCTTCATTGACCCAGCACATCTTGCAGGCAGGATATATTATAGGCTGAAGGTTTTGTGGTCGGGTGGTGTTCCAGTCACACCACTAGAAGTTGCCTGGTTATAGAAGATGGCCAGTTCAGGCTCCAAATCTTTCATTCCCAGGAGTCCTCTCTAGAACTCTATTGTACTATGTTTCCCCATTGTCCTTCAAATGCCCTCCAATTTCATTTGACTCTTTCCATACTTTCTCTTGACAACCCTCATGCCTAATCTCTCCTACTCCCATTCCCATTTGTCCCAGCTTCATCTGAAAAATCTTCTCTATTTTCCCTTTCCAAGGAGATCTATGCTTTCCCCTACAGTTCTACTCTTTACCTAACATCTCTTGGTCTGTGGATTGTAACATAATCATCATTCACTTAACAGCTAATCAATATGATGTGTGTCTTTCTGGATCTAGGTTATCTCACTCACGGTGCATGCAAATTTTATATACGTTTTTTAACATTTAAGTAATAGTGCATTGCGTAAATGTACCAGTTGAGGGACATCTCAGTGGTTTCCAGTTTCTTGCAATTATGAAAAAAGCTTCTCTGAACATAGTTCATCAAGTGTCTTCATTTTGGATGTATGCCCAAGAGTGATAAGGCTGAGTCTTAAAGTGGATTGATGGACAGTTTTCTGAGGAACCACCATATTGATTTCTATAGTGGTTGTACATGTTTGCACTCCCACCAACAATGCAGGAGAATTTCCCTTATTCTATCATATTATTTGGGTTTAATGTGATTCATATTAATACAGATTTGGTTTCCATATTTATTCAATTTATATATCTAACTCTAAATCCATTAAAAGAAATTTAAAGAATTATAGGACATTATCTCTTAAAATCATTCAATATACTTTTTGAGGTAACTAAAAGTAGGATAATTATTGTACCCGATGTTTATTTAATAAAATTTAAACACAGTAGCTTAGCAATATATTTTAGACTATGCATAGCCACATTTAAGTACAGAAATAGCTAGAGATGAAAAAAATATTCTTTTTCCTATGTGATCATTGTTTATATTCAAGCAAGTTTCTAATGAATGTTGTAGTTTGTTGATAATAAAGTGACATTATTAGTTTGACATAATTCTGTCTGATTCAACTGAAAGTTTGTTAAATTTCTTAGTCAAATGATCAAAGATTGGAAGAATTATCCTAACATGTGTACTTGTACACAAAATTGACAAATTTTAATACTGTCACTATTGAGCATATATGCAACAACTATATTTGAGATTAAGGCTTAATATACTTAGAGCTCCAACTCTTACTCTCTTTTGATAATGATTTTATCCTGTTTCATGTTTATAATATTGATAACAAATGCTTTTTTGTTCTCATAAATAAAAATTTCATGGCAAATCTAATTTTTGGTTAAAGTTACTTCTAGCAAAGCTAAATTATATGTTGAAGATGGATAGTACTGAGGCCTATAATCCTTTGTAAAGTGGAGACAATTGCATAGCATCTGAGTTCCTCAAGAAGTTGGTGAACAGCCTGGCGGTGGTGGCACACGGCTTTAATCCCAGCACTTGGAAGGCAGAGGCAGGCAGATTTACGAGTTTGAGGCCAGCCTGGTCTACAGAGTGAGTTCCAGGACAGCCAGGGCTACACAGAGAAACCCTGTCTCTAAACCATCTCCCCCCAAAAGTTTTTAAATCTCTTGATGCCTCCAGAGAACTTTTATCTAAGTCTGATTTAACCCAATGATGCTATGTGTTCTTCAGTTGATTTGCCTCAATTTTCTCAGCTCCCACATAATTTATGTCCTATCTGATGTTTATGATGGTATTGAATATATAAACTGTCAGGAAACATGGAATGATTAAGCACATTTACATGAATGTTTTATACTCATTTAAAAATGGACATTGTATAATGGTTAAGCACAAAATAATGTGTTATTTATTAAGAAGTATTTATTAAAAATATATTGATCATATAATTAATCCAAGTATTTGCTTCTTCATGTAAAACTTGGTTTTTTTTATTAGAAAAAGCAAGAATAAAGATGTGCAAGCATGTAGACAAGTATTAACATCAAATGTGCAAGTAAACTGAGTTTCTAACTAACAAGTAACTAAAAAATTCTGTAGGTAATCTTCTATATACTATTCAAATATATTTCTGTCAAACATAACATCTGTTTTTGAAAAATCAGAAACTTTCACATTGACATTAGCTTATAAACTAATTTACATTACCATATAAACTTTCAAAAATGGCAATTTTATTGGGATAGCTTTGGCCTTGAGTTAGTTACATGCAATAGTGTGATAGTTACTCCAAACACCGGTGTATCCTTACGTATTCATTTTGAAGAGAAGCCAGAGTCTATTTTTAGATGATGGTGTTATGGATCTCCACATCAATCAACACAAAGCATCTGTTCCACCAATCCATAATTGATTGCGTAGTTTAGAAAAATGTAGTGGATCAAAATTTCTTTTATCTCTATTGATTAGACTATTTAGTTTTTTAAATATTATTTAAGGTAATATGTTTATTGTGGAGTAGGTTTGGCAGATAATAGTCAATTAATTGGCAACATCTTCTATAGTGAAGTGCCTAGCAGAAAGTAAACTATTTGACTTGACAGTGATGAGCTGTGGAGAATGAGAAGAGACATTTAGACATCTAACAACATATATATTCAGCAATGCCCTGGAAGACTAGTCTATTGAAACTGAACAGTTACTTTGCTGAGCAGTGTCACAAATCACATATAGGTTTTCAGTAGGATGATAGGTATAGAAGATAATTAACTGTTAAATAATATTAAATGCTTGGTAGACTTTTACAAAGCACAAGTAGGTTAGTATAATATAGTACAGTACAGTGTAGTACAATACAGTGAAGCCACAATTTTCCTGCCTTAAATTCATCTTGGTTGGAATTACTTTGTAGCTGTTAAACAGAGCACGGTGTGTGTCTTTTTGGAGGAACCATCCTTATACAGCAGCCAGATTCATTTCTCAGTAGAAATTTGTAGGTCATTATCTTTTATCATTCATCCTCTTCATCTGCTTCTCAGCTTCTTTCATCTATGCTGCACGCAATAATGACACAGTGGTTGATGGTGGAAAAGGACAAATGTTTACCATATCTTAACAATCATCCTAGTTTAGCTGTCTTTTCTAGAAAGGGCAGACTGTGGTAACCACTTGAGCACTAGGGACTGCTCTGTTTTGAGATCCGAGTTTGTTCTTTTACTACAGTTAGTTTTCCTGGCTTAGGTAATCCATTTCCTCATATATCTCCTTGGAAACCTTGGCATATTTGTGGTCCGTCAGTCTCAAAAACCCAAGGGAAAGAATTCTAATTGAACTGAGCCACTCTGAGAGAGCTTGTCCTCTTATATAGAAAGAGGAATGGATTGCAGCACAATATGAACAAAATATTTTCTTTTTTGCGTAGAAAGAAAGGCTAGCAGCTGTAAGGACAGTCTCTGGGGAGCGATTTGCAGACCCAGTGATCTTAATTACTGAAGGAGCAACAACAAATACTTCAAAGGGATGGTTTTTTCTTTTTTTTCAGTTAAAAGAAAAACTGAGGGCTGGGAGATGGCTCAGCGGGTAAGAGCACTGACTGTTCTGAAGGCCCTGAGTTCGGATGCCAGCAACCACATGGCGGCTCACAATCATCCATGAGATCTTACACCCTCTTCTGGTGCGTCTGAAGACAGCTACAGTGTATTACACTGGAGCGAGCGGGCTGGAGAGAGCAGAGGTCCTGAGTTCAATTCCCAGCAGTCACATGATGGCTCACGGCCATCTGTACAGCCTCAGTGTACTCATACACATAAAATAAATAATAAAATAAATCTTTAAAAAAAAGACAAAGAAAACCTGATTTTTCTTCTGACCTTAACTTATTTTTCCTCCCTTGCTTTGTTAGAGATAAACCACACTGTTCCCATGATCAAATTGTAAAGTGTGTCTTAAAAGGAATCTATTTATTGCAGATTGTTTTTGTTGTTTTGGTTTTATTTTGTTTTGTTTTAGGGTTTTTTTTTTTTTAAGAGCAGAAAATTCCTACACCATAAAACTGCATTTTAAAACTTAAGTTATTTGGGAAATAGCCTATAGATAATAAGGAATTCTCACTTATGAAGATGGCTCCATTTTGCCATTGAAGAAATTTCAATTTTGAAAAAAAATGTTTCCAAGTGATGTGCAGCTGGATTCCACCAATGTGAGTTTGTGTTATAGCCAGACACATCCATATGAAGCTGACTTCTGCAACTTAAAACAGGATGTGCCACTACAAATGTCATGTCACATTCCAAACTTGTGTTTTCTGTTTCTCACAGGCTCTGTACAGTGCCATTACTGACTTTTGGATAGCACTATAGAATTGTAATAGTCGCGATTTCAGGGCACGATTTTTGTTTTTTATTTTTTCTTGATGTGCTAGGCTTATTTTAATGGGGACTAAAACCACAGAAAGGATCAATTGCAGAACTGCTTAGGAGAAATATCAGAGAAAGAAGAAAGGATATTGTGATGGCAGATTTACATTTACAGCCTCCCTTTTCAGATTCAGATTCCCATATCTTTGAAAAAACAATGAAATGAACACAACAATCAAGTACATGGATGTAGTTCCTCAGTGGTTTATTTGCATGTGGAAAAGAAGGTGTTTGAAGTGATCGCTTTAGTGGATTAATATCAAAACCCACACAATAATGGCACCAAAGAGGAAAGGAGCGTCACAGAGGAACTATGTATTTTATAGAAAGTAGAACCTTGGCCAATGGTGGCCAAAGTACACCTGGGGAATGAATAAATTATGCCTGTGAATGACTATAGACAAAGCACCTGCAGCATACAGTCATCCACTTATGATAACATGAGGAGCAATGCCATTGTTGAATACATGAAAAGGGGAAGATTGACAAAAACTCGTAAGTTTTAATAGAGATATATACATTTTAGAATAGTAACTATGATTCTCTCCATCCATGTATTTGACATTACTAATAATGAGGTCTCTAATTATATCCCTCTGTTCTGTTCTCTTCACTTGTTTATTTTATTTAGGCATCAATTTAATACATTTTGAATGAGAGTATTTTTTATTTTACATTCCATTATAGTCAATTCATCTTTACTATTACTGAAAGTTTTTTCCAGTTGTCAGTTTATAAAAGACTTAAAGACACAGCTCAAATAAAAAGACTAGATCTCAAAAATTTACCAAATATGCCAAATAAATAATGAAGAGAACATGTAAAAAAATTGAAGTATGTCCTAATGAATAATAAAAATCTTAATTGGTAACATTTTCTAAATACTTTATCCTATGACAAGACCCAAACCTAATAATGTCTTAAGCTTTTTCCATCTGTTTTCACTATGTTTTTATGTAATAAAAATGACCTTGTAACAGTTGTAAAAACATTTCTCAAATAAATAATGAGTATTATGCAATTTCTGCATATACACCTAGTTTGTGGTTAGCAAAAGCATTCATGTTTCATCTCAATTTGATTTAATTAATAACTCTAGAATGGTATCTTATTGGTTCTTTGAGAACAAAATTCCAACTTTCTATTGCGTTTTGACAAAAAGAATGTTAGAAGGGTAGAACTCTATAAAACCAAGGGTCTGGCTAGCAAGGTCATTACCATTAAGAGATGCTGACTTTATAGTCAAGGGACAGATCATCATATTTTAACTGAGATTAAACTGGCAAACTATGCAAAGGGAAATTTCCCATTTGTAAAGATACAGCATGATTAAATACATATAGTTGTGGGTGGGCACCTATATATAAGTACCATCGCTAGGAAAAGATCTTAACTATTTTTAAATAAAATGTTAAAAACATTTAACTATTCTTGTATATTACTAATCCTAATTCATATGAAATTCTTTTGTTAATTTATTTCCATAAAAATGCTCTACCATTGAATCATCTTTTTTTAAGGATAGTATCTATCTCCCCCTGTGGTGAGAAATATTAAAAAATGAACCTGCCAACTCTTCACAGTGCCAGACCACGCTTCCGTGCTCCTGCCTGCCTGCCAACTCTCCATGGCTACCCCTCCCCCCCACAGCATCTGGCTTACTTGTCTCCTGAACCACTAGATCCCTTTGTGCTATAATCCCCTGTAACTTGCAGTCCCACACCCCAGTAACCAAATAGATCCTGGGTAGAATCAAGACTTTTAATGCTTACTTAACCAATCATATTTATATATCAATAATATCACAGTTTACAAGATGCCAATACAATAATTTCAGAGCCAACTGATTATAATAAAAGCTTTATCCCAATATTTCTAACCTTGTGAAATTATAGCTACTTGTTGCTGGAAAACGACATGCAGGTACACATCAACAGTCATCTTCCTTCTCCTCCTCTGAGACTGTCTCTCTCTCTCTCTCTCTCTCTCTCTCTCTCTCTCTCTCTCTGTCTGTCTGTCTGTCTGTCTGTCTCTCTCTCTCTCTCTCTGTCTCTCTCTGTCTGTCTCTCTCTCTCTCTCTCTCTCTCTCTCTCCAATGCTTAGCTCCACCTCACTTTTCCCTGTTCAGTCACAGACCTCCTCTACACTAATGTAATTGGACATGGAAAATTCTGTGACATTCCCCCAAATCTTTATTGAACTTTCCATTAAGTAGCATCTGTAATTTGACTCCAAAACTTCCAACTCCATTGATCTTGCTCATCTCAGTATCTCTGCACTCTAGGATTATTACTAAATAGAGTGGGTGAATAGATCATTAGCAATTTGTTAAGTGCACACTGTGTGAAGAGGAGCTTGCCTGACTCAGAAAACACAAAAAGCAAATGAGTTGGCTCTTGTTCTGAAAGGCATTATTGTATTCAGAGGATACATATATTCACATATATATATACATGTGTATATAATATATATTAAATATATATATCATATATATATACATCATACATGTGATGTGTACATATATGTCAGCAAGCATGTGAAACTCTTAGTATCCAGCACTTTTGTTTTTCTTTCTTGCATTTACTATTTTTATAGTTATCACTTGTTTTCACTTAACTTGTAGAATATTATTTAAAGTTCTGCATTGTCATTTTGATGTGCACTGATTCAAATGACAATGCTGTTAAAACTAAACAAGCTTTTGAATTTTCCTGAGATTCTTTAGAAATGCATAGCCAGGTGTTCTTCTGCACTTACATTTTGATCTGGAAAACGGGTGGCTGGATATGGATAGACCCACACCTGGTCAAGCACATCAACAGCTTAGGCCATAGGCTACATAGGTTTCTTACTTCTTTGGATTGGCAGGATACATTATTTACACTTGACTATGAAGTGCACTGAGTTCACTGTCTTCCCACTTACTGTGTGTTCATTGTAAGTTGAAAGTAATGGCTATTTATCTTAAGAAGAAAAATCTATATGGTGTTATGGCTGATGATCGTCAGGCAAAAAAGTCTCTTAAAAGTTTAATTTTTCAGTTTTTCTAGTGTTTTATTTCTGTTTTGCTTCTAGATAATTTAATTTGTTGGAGGACAGTAAAGCAGCAAGAACACTTAGTAGGTATCAGTCTAATAACTACTGTGACAAATGAATAGCAACCATGAGAAACTCTGGTCCTCAAAGCTGACCCTCCGCTCACGCCTGCATCTCACCCAGAGCAGCTATATATTTCCATGCAAAAGTAGAGTTGTTACATATTTCTTCTTTTTCCCTCATAATTATATAACAGATTTTCAGTTTAGAATTTTTTTAAAGCTGTATTTTAGATGGTAGGTGTTTTAAACTGCTAAGTATTGAAGTGTGGGTGGATATTTGTCTCCCTATTGCTCTCTTCCACAAAATGCCTGAGGCATCTGCAAATGAACAGTGGGAAGGAGCCCTAGAAGAGCCTAGTATGCCAGATGGAAGTCAGTCTTTGTAAACGGTTCACAAGCTATTGCTGTGTGTGCACACACAAGTATATTATGTAGGGGAAATGCTCCTGTGTATGTATAATTACAAACTTTCAACTTGATTGTTGATATTTTAGTCTTTATGACATTTGGGTAGATCAAGCAACTAATATACATATTTAATGTACTATAGCATCTTATTTTGACAAAAAATGTTATAATCAGAACTAAACACATTGTATATAATGATGTAAGGACAAGTATTTTAGAGACATATGTCTGTATAAATATGTGTGTGTGTGTGTGTGACTTTCAGTTTTAATTTCTAAAATTTATTGATATCAAGCTGTCAACTTGGCTTATTTCCTTCTTGTCCATTTGTATCACTATTGCCTTTTCTATTCCACTATGTCTCTAAGAGAATGGAAAACAGTAGTGTTGCTCTTAAAGCACATATAGTCTAGATCTGGTGTTTTACACTTAGGTTCCCAGATTGTGGGAGACAAGCAGGAGAGTCAGGACTTCAAGGATATCCATGGATACACAGTAAATTTGACACAAGCTTGGCTACATGGGATCCTGCCTCAAAGAACCGAAATATAATTTTAAAATGACCCTAAAATCAAAATTACCAAAACCAAGAGTGAAACAAGAGTCTGAAATGTAAAATATTTGCTACTTATTAGAAGAAAAAATGATATAGAAGTGGAAGGGAAATAATCTCTTCTCCCCAAAGTTTCTTTCTTGGTGTTTCAACTCAGCAATAGAAACCACTAGAACATATAGAAGGTGGCCAAAAAGAACATTAGATGATGATGAGAGGTGGAAAGCAGACAGAAAGACACATGTTGCAAAAGATGATATAATGCTAATTGGCTTTTTTTTCTAGCTTCAACTGTGTTATTATTTTTCTCTTTTTTGTGATGAGTGAGTACATACAAATGTAGTTGACAGTGAAAGCCTAGAGCCTAGGGAAGCTCCATGGCCTTAGAGGGCTATGCTGACTATCACTCACTGCAATGCATAGAATTGGGGGCTGGAAAAGACTTTACGGAGGAAGTTCCTTAACCTAGTTGTGTTATGCTTTTATTTGTCAGTTCATTAAAAAAAAAGTTTGATTTTTAAAAGTAAATAATAAAACAGGAACCACAATGAAAAACTCCATCAAAGCCATTAACAGATAACTAACTAAATGATAAATGCATATAGCAACATCAAAATACTAGCAAGAAGTTGAAGTGACAAGAATACTTGTTCATTGCTGAGGAGAGTAAATGGTGACTGTACATACTCTGGAAAAGAACACAGGAAGCCACTGTACTTTCCACTCAAAATATTCTGACCTCGAATAAAAGTTAGGCTTTATAGTTTAGATGCAAGGTCCTAATATTTTGAATAATTTTGTGCTAATACATTTTATGTATATGATTACACTGTTGCTGTCTTCAGACACCAGAAGAGGGCATCAGATTCCATTACAGATGGTTGTGAGCCAACATGTGGTTGCTGGGAATTGAACTCAGGATCTCTGGAAGAGCAGTCAGTGCTCTTAACCCCTGAGCCTCCTTTCCAGTCCCATACATTTGAAAATATAGAGGAAACAAACCATTTTCTAGGACAGCTTGTATACAGAGTAAGAACCTGTCTCAAGGGAGCAAACTAAACCTGTTATAGAAATAAATTGGAGCTGTTGATAAGCCAAAATTGTAAGAAATTTTTGGCAATTTCTTGTTATTAATGACCCATTAAATCTGACTAGTGCTGCAGATGGGTCCATGGGTGTGTGGGCATCCACAGGGGTGTGAGTAACCTGCCAGTAGCCACATTTCCAAAGAAGAATGACAAATGACAAGACAGCATGAAGTTGGGAGGGAGAAGGAGTGGAGGCACTACAGGGAGCTGGTCACTGGAGGTAGTGGTGGATGGATATTGCAATACAACGCTTAGGAAAAAAACAATATAAAAGAAACCCAAACAACAAAAAGGGAAATTCTAGCTAAAAATACCGTATATAATGGCTTCAAATACTCAGTAATAAAAGCTGTACGAAACTATGCAGATAAATTAATCCTTAATGGGAGCTGCCGAATTCAGCCATTAACAAGTACTTACCTATCTTACAAAGAAGCAAGGTACAGTCCTCAGCACCCCCTTCTGGTTGCAATAAGTACCTGTAACTCCAGCTTCAAGCAATCTTTTTTTTTTTCTTAGATATTTTCTTTATTTATATGTCATATGATTTCTCCTTTCTCAGTTTCCCCTCCAACAAACAAGCAAAAACAACAAAAACAAACCCCTGTTGCCTTCCCCCTCCCCATGCTTGCCACCCCACCCTCTCCCACTTACTGGCCCTGGCATTCCCCTACACTGGGGCACAGAACTTCACAGGCCAAGGGCTTCTCCTCCCACTGATGATCAACTTTGCAATCCTCTACTATACACATGCTGCCAGAACAATCAGTCCCACCATGTATAGTCCTTGGTTGGTGGTTGAGTCCCTGGGAGCTCTGAGGGTACTAGTTAGTTCATATTGTTGTTTGTCCTATGGTGCTGCAAACCCTTCAGCTCCTTTGATCCTCTTCTGACCTTCATGGAAATTGATGTGCATAGGTGCTTTCTAATATGCACACGCATGTGCATCAATAAAAAATGAAAATAAACCTAAGAACCTATTGTTTAAAAGAAATTAATCCAAAACAAGTAGATGATTTAAAATCCTAGAAAAATTACCATAAATACTGTGGTTCTTTCTGCCCTTGTGGATCAATGGCTGATAATGTCAACAAATGGGGGAGGTGGAATTTGGATGCCCTGTGAATGAATGACCACACTGAGACTGGCTATAAGGAAACAGATAAACTTAGTGTCATAAAAATTACTTTTATTTTAGCATCAGGAAGATTGAGTTTGCAATCCTGGAAATAGTCTTGTCGACGTTCTGGTGGGAATGACACACCGGGTTGCTGCCAGCAAGATCCTCCAGAGCATTCTTTAGAGGGAGAATCACAGGCTTCAGTTTACTATCCTCTAAGGACCATGGAGGGACTCTCCAACTCTCGCCTGCTTAAAACAGGCTAGCCTTAATGTCAGGACATGTATTTTGAATCTATGCAAGAGGTTCCTTCCTGCTGTGCTTAATTTCTGAGTCCAGTGCTGTGGCAAAAAGAGATGCAATGTGACACACAGTGCAAAGAGCATGTATGGTTTTCATCAGCACAAGACCTTGTGTAAATTGTCTTGCTTTTCCTAGTCAGGCAGACGAGCTCCACATCTCTAAATGGTTTTATGTTAAGCTGTGAATAGAAAATAAAGTTACATTTTAAGTTGACTAACATTTTGCACATAGGGCCGAATGTATCCAGGTGAAACAGAAAAAATTTCTGGTATTTAATTCTAGTTTGTGCTAAAAGGAATATTTATTAAACTGATAATGTTAATGGCCTCCTGATACTTCTATTTTGATTCCAACTTTAAACTACCTTGATGATTATAATCATAATTTAAAGGGAAATGTCAAATCTTTAAAATGTTTCTAATAATTTACATAAATAAAAATGATAGCATTCCACACATCTAAAATACTAATTTGTTCTGGGGACAAGATAAATATCAGATTTTCCTTTCATTGATTATGTAGCCATAAGAACTGTGATATAACCTACCTCTATAAAAAACAAATAAATTGAAGAAGAGATTATTAAGCGAATAAGACTTGGGTGATGATGATTAAATTGGGGATGTGACCTGCCTTGTAAGACAGGCCATTAAGGAATGAAACAAAGTTTTAAGTAGTTAAGAATCTTCCAGACAAAAGCTTTGTCTGATTGCAATAGTCAAATGTCTAGCCTAGCTCTGATTTTTCTGTTACCAAGGAGAAAATGTATTTAAAAAAAAAATCATGATTGGCACGTGTAACTTCATAGTTTGGAATATAGAAAATAAATTATGATATGTGTCAAAGTTTGTTTTATGTTCTTGGTTTTCGTCTTGTTGTTGTTGGGGGTTTTGTATGTTTGTTTATTTGTTTGCAATTGCATCTTTCTTTCTTACCATGACTCTTCCCTCTCCACCCATGTTTCCATTATTCCAGAAAATCAGGGAGAAGATCCAGAGCCTTTGTTCTGCCACTGCCACCTGATAAAGGCCAATAGAAAGCTCAGGGTTTTCTTTGTTGAACAGTGATACCGGAGGCAGAGACAGCATAGAGCAGGAAGGATTTAGAGGATGCCCACCAGGCCTCTCTGACTCACACAGAGATGTCTGCTGGTGAAGAACCCATCAGAGTGTTGAACCTGTAGCTCATATGATCCCTCAGGACTCACAGTACCTGCTGAATTATTACACCCTGGAACTTCCCAGGCCAGCTGCATGGCATGCTCCATTGGTGACCCAACTGGGTATCCACCTGATGAAAAGCAACAGCATTCCCAACTTATTTAATCAGCAGCTAACTCTAAGGAGGGTTTCTGTTTCAGATCTACACACTTGAGACTTTCTTCCCAGCCATATGGTTCTCTTTCTCTTTCAATAGAATTACTCTATTATTTTCCCTCTCTTTAGAAAATATTTCTCCATATTCAGCCCAGGGAACAAACAGCATTACTGTCCAGGACCAAAGGTTACCTTTTTGCCTATACCACTAATTCAGTTACAGTTTGGCATTCTGATTGCAGTGAAGCACTGGAGAGCCATGATGAATGAAGCCAAGCAAGGGATTTTGTATTTATCTGACATGATAGTGGATTCAGACCCACCACTTGTCTGGCATACTCACTATCTAGCTGCCTTGATTCTGTTTTCTTCTTTCAGGTTTCATTCTTCCTACCTATTTTAGGGCAACACCTGTAATTAAAGCCTTCCCCTTTAAGTCTACCCTTCCAATCTAATGTCTAGGTGGAGGTCCATTTGGTCCTTTCATTTTAAAATCTACATTAGACTCTGTATAAGTTCAGAACACCTCATATGGCCCATTCATCTGGTGGTTTGAAATAGTATCCACTAAACTTTCTATGTGTATCACTTGCATATCTTTCCCTCCTGGTCCATGTTCTTAGTTCTTCCTCCTAGTTCTTAGCAGCCCTCTAACTATCCCATCAGCAAGGAGTTGAGATGAACTCTTCTTGTGTCTTCCTTGCTCATTTCAGACTCATTTACAATTCAAATATGCATATCATCCCCTGTGTGAGTGAACCCCATTTTCTCCCTTCCTTACTTTCTACTGTGTTCTTATGGGTTAGGCTGCCTGAATCACTTGTGATATTCCCTGTCATGATCATACCCCTATAGTTCCAGTGGCACATGCTCTGAGGTGACTATTCTAGTAAGTTAAATAAGCTCTCACAAAATTGTTTGTCCTTTTTAAAACACGGGGACATTTCTCTTTATTGAACTACTTAGTTTCTATTTTAATCCTAAAATCTTTGAGTTTCATCATCTAGTCCTTGTCCTCAAAGTGGGATTTCCATTCCTATTTACTGTGTTTGGTGGGACAATATTTCCCAAAAGATCACTGACAAATAATAAAGTCTAATCATTGCAAGATATTTCTTTTGAAAATAACTTAATTTTATATCCACAATGAATCGTTTTCCTTCATGTAGATTTATGGTTTGAAAATTGCTAGTGCTCAAAATGCTGAAGGAATTATCCAATTTTTCTTTTATTTATTTATTGTTTTTCCTCTTTATTTAATTTATTTATTTATTTGGAGAGGACAGAGTTTATTTCATTTTATATCTTACAGTACGTTAAGAATGGTAGTAAGGAAAGGAAAGCAAACATGAACTTTGAGTCAGGCACTGAAGAAGTCATGAGGAATAGAATTACTATCTTTTTTAGACTGGTTTCTTATTCCAGCTGTTCAGGGATGGCACTTGCAATAGTAGAAAGGAAGGAAGGAAGGATGAAAGAAAGAAGGAAAGAAAGAAAGAAAGGAAAGAAAAGAAAGAAAGAAAGAAAGGAAAGAAAAGAAAGAAAAGATAGAAAGAAAGATAGAAAGAAAGATAGAAAGAGAGGAAGAAAGACTTCTCTCAAAGAGTCAGCTCCTGGTTCGGTTGATTCTTTGTATAGTTCTTTTTGCTCCTACTTAGTTGATTTTAGCCCTGAGTTTGAATATTTCCTGGCATCTACCCCTCTTGGGTGTATTTGCTTCTTTTTGTTCTAGAACTTTCAAGTATGCTATCAAACTGCTAGTGTGTGGTCTCTCCAGTTTCTTTTTGGAGGAACTTAGAGGTATGAGTTTTCCTCTTAGCACTGCTTTCATTGTGCCCATAATTTTGGGTATGTTGTGCCTTTATTTTCATTAAATTCTAAAAACCCTTTAATTTCTTTTTTATTTCCTCCTTGGCAAAGTAATCATTGAGTGGGGAGTTGTTCAGCTTCAATGTGTATGTGGGCTTTCTGTTGTTTTTGTTGTTATTGAAGACCAGTCTTAGTCCATGGTGATCTGATAGGATGCATGGGATTATTTCAATCCTCTTGTATCTGTTGAGCTTGTTTTGTGACCCACTATATGGCCAATTTTGAAGAGGATACCATGAGGTGCTGAGAAGAAGGTATATTCTTTTATTCTTTTGTCTTAGCATAGCGTTCTATAGATATCACTTAAAACCATTTGGTACTGTGTCGCTGTTTCCATGATCTGTCCATTGCTGAGAGTGGTGGTCTGTTGAAGTCTCCCACTATTATTGAGTGCGGTGCAATGTGTGCTTTAAGCTTTAGTAAAGCTTCTTTTATGAATGTGGGTGCCCATGCATTTGGGGCATAGATGTTCAGAATTGAGAATTCTTCTTGGTAGATTTTTTCCTTTGATAAGTATGAAGTGTCCTTCCTTATCTTTTTTGATAACTTTTGGTTGAAAGTCAATTTTATTCCATATTAGAATGGCTACTACAGCTTGTTTCTTAGGTCCATTTGCTTGGAAAATTGTTTTCCAGCCTTTTATTCTGAGGTAGTGTCTGTCTTTGACACTGAAGTGTGTTTCCTGTATGCAGGAAAATACTGGGTCCTGTTTACATATCCAGTGTGTTAGTCTATGTCTGTTTATTGGGGAATTGAGTCCATTGATATTAAGAGATATTAAAGAATAGTGATTGTTGCTTCCTGATATTTTTGATGATAGAGGTGTAATTATGTTTGTGTGGCTATCTTCTTTTGGGTTTGTTGAATGAAGATTACTTTCTTTTTGTAGGGTGTAATTTCCCTTCTTGTGTTGGAGTTTTCCATCTATTATCCTTTGTAGGACTGTTTGTGGAAAGATATTGTGTAAATTTTGTTATGGAATATCTTGGTTTCTCCATCTATGGTAATTGAGAGTTTTGTTGGGTATAGTAGACTGGGTTGGCATTTGTGTTCTCTTAGGATCTGTATGACATCTGCCCAGGATCTTCTAGCTTTCATGGTCTCTAGTGAGAAGTCTGGTGTAATTCTGATAGATCTGCCTTTATATGTTACTTGACCTTTTCCCATTACTGTTTATAATATTCTTTCTTTGTCTTGTGCATTTGGTGTTTTAACTATTATGTGACAGGAGGAATTTCTTCTCTGGTTCAGTCTATTTGAAGTTCTATAGGCTTCTTGTATCTTTATGGGCACGTCTTTCATTAGGTTAAGGAAGTTTTCTTCTATAATTTTGTTGAAGATATATACTGGCCCTTTACGTTGGGAATCGGTGTTCTCTTTTATACTGATTATCCTTAGCTTTGGTCTTCTCATTGTGTCCTGGGTTTCCTGGATGTTTTGGGTTTGGAGCTTTTTGCACTTTCTTTGACTATTATGTCAATGTTTTCTGTTTGATCTTTTTCACTTGAGATTCTCTCTCTATCTCTTGGTGTTGCTTGGGTCTATGACTCCTGATGTCTTTCCTAGGTTTTCTATCTCCAGGGTTGTCTCCTTTTGTGATTTCTTTAATGTTTCTACTTTTACTTTTTGATCCTGGATGGTTTTGTTCAATTCCTTCACCTGTTTGGTTGTGTTTTCCTAAAATTCTTTAAGGTAGTTTTGTGTTTCCTCTTTAAGGGCTTATACCTATTTACCTGTGTTCTCCTGTATTTCTTTTTTTTCTTTAAACTTTTATTACATTATGATGAGAAAAGTTACATGATTTCAATTTATCTGAATTTGTTAACATT
>NW_022196914.1:45603144-45628909 GCF_008632895.1 Mastomys coucha | reverse complement strand
AGCTGTTCTGAAAACCATAGTATAGTATAAAGACATGAAATAAACAATACTACTAATAGAGAGGCTGAAATACGAGAAGCAATATTGCGTCCTCCTCGGCTGGCAAGAAAGATGCAACCTGAGCTCTTCCTTTTGCAGTTTATTTCAGGAATCTTTTAACAATGTTTCTCCCTCCTGCTTCTCCCTCCTGCTCCTCCTGCCTGCTTTTCCTACTTCTTGCTTCTGCCTTCTTCTCCTGCCTCTCTCAAACCATTACTTAAGCTCCGCCTTCCGGCCCACCCTCAGCCCTTGAGTACTCCCAAGCTTAGCCAATCCCAATGGGCTACGTGGCAAAAGTGGGTAGGTCACCAGATGCGAAAGCAACCAATGGCAGCATGCTTAGCCAAATGAGGGCTTGCTTATGAGACCACTCGCTCTTGGAACAGCTCTCCACAAAGCAAGATTTCAAGACCCTATGTTGTACATAGCAAGACACTGTCACAAACAAACAAGATGAAAGTATATATGGATTGTACAATGTTGGACTTACTTCTCCAATTACCAAATTAGAGAGACCATTGGATGACAATCAACAAATTTCTAATTCCTCATATTTTTGGATTTTAATCGATTAGGATATGTTGGTAATATTAATTTTCATATTAAGATATTAACAAAAGTAATTGTCACTTCCTGTTGTTTTTGTTGTAATAGGTGAAATTAGGCTTGTGTGGATTTGTTGAAAGCTTCCTTCCTGCTTCTTCTAGGGTGTAGTTTTGCTCCTTATGTTGATGTTTTTCATCTATTATCCTTTGAAGGGCTGGATTTGTGGAAAGATATTGTGTAAATTCTGTTTTGTCATGGAATATCTTGTTTTCTCCATCTATGGTAATTGAGAGTTTTGCTGGGTATACTATCCTGGGCTGGCATTTGTGTTCTTGTAGGGTCTGTATGACATCTGCCCAGGATCCTCTAGCTTTCATAGTCTCTGGTGAGAATTCTGATGTAATTCTGGTGTAATTCTGATAGGCCTGCCTTTATTTGTTACTTGACCTTTTCCCCTTACAGCTTCTAAAATTCTTTCTTTCTTTAGTGCATTTGGTGTTTTGATTATTATGTGTCAGCAGGAATTTCTTTTCTGGTCCAGTCTATTTGGAGTTCTGTAGGCTTCTTGTATGTTCATGGGCATCTCTTTCTTTAGGTTAGGGAAGTTTTCTTCTAGCCCATTACACTGGGAATCTTCACTCTCTTCTATACCTATTATTCTTAGGTTTGGTCTTCTCATTGCATCCTGGATTTCCTGGATGTTCTGGATTAGGAGCTTTGTGCTTTTTGCATTTTCTTTGACTGTTGTGTCAATGTTTTCTATGGTGTCTTCTGCCCCTGAGATTCTCTCTTCTATCTCTTGTATTCTGTTGGTGAAATTTGCATCTATGACTCCTGATTTCTTACCTAGGTTTTGTATGGCCAGGGTTGTCTCTCTTTCTGGTTTCTTTATTGTTTCTATTTCAATTTTTAGATTCTGGATGGTTTTGCTCATTTCCTTCACCTGTTTGATTGTGTTTTCCTGTAGCTCTTTAAGGGATTTTTGTGTTTCCTCTTGAAGGGCTTCTAGCTGTTTACCTGTGTTTTCTTGTATTTCTTTGAGGGTCTTATTTATATCTTTCTTAAAGTTCTGTATCATCATCATGAGAAGTGATTTTATATCTGAATCTTGCTTTTCCGGTGTAATGGTGTGTCCAGGACTTGCTATGGTGGGAGAATTGGGTTCTATTGATGCCAGGTGACCTTGGTTTGTGTTATTTATTTTCTTATGCTTGCCCCCGCCATCTGGTTATCTTTAGTGCTACCTGCCCTTGCTAAATATGACTGGAGCCTGTCCTTCCTGTAATCCTGGTTGTGTCAGAACTCCTCAGAGTCAAGCTGTCTCTGTGATCCTATGATTCTGGGATCCTGTGATCCTGAGCTTGTTAGATCACCTGGGAGTAGGACTTCCTCTGTGTGTTGTGGGACTGGCTGCAGAGCTTGTGCCCAAGGTCTACTCTGGACCCCAGCCCAGACAAACCAGAAGGAACCTGAGTCACTGGGCTGGTGGAGTTCCTGTGTGCCTGGTCCCGCTGGTCCCAGTCCCAGTGTTCGGACAGGTGTTGGTTCCTCCTCACCTCTGTTCCTGGTTGTGTCAGAGCACTTGGGCGTGGAGCTTCCTCTGGGTGTTGTGGGACTGGCTGCAGAGCTTGTGCCCAAGGTCTACTCTGAAAACCAGCCCAGACTCCTGTATTCCTCTAACGGAGTTATTTATGTCTTTCTTAAAGTCCTCTATTATCATTGTGAGATGTGACTCTAAGTCAGAGTCTTGCTTTCCTGGTGTGATGGAGTGTCCAGGGCTCACTGTGGTAGGAGAACTGAGTTCTGATGATGCCAAGTAGCCTTGGTTTCTGTTGCTTATATTTTTGCCTTTGCCCTTGCCTCTCACCATCTGGATATCTCTGGTGTTAGCTGGTCTTGATTGTGGTTTGTCCTTCCTAAAAGCTTGCATGTTAGTAGTCCTGGGAGACCAGTTCTCTCCCTGAGGAATTTGGGTTTGGAGAACTGTGGCACATGCCAGCTCTGGAGTGCAGACAAAAACAGGATCCTGTTCCTGGGTGTTCCTTGGTGTCCTGATGATTCTGGGCTCTTTGGTGCCTCTTGGGCCAGGAATTTGAGCAGAAGTGGTGGTCTTACCTGTGCTCACAGATTTGTCAGCACTTCTGTGAGCCCAGTTCTCTCCTGATGGTATTTGGTTATGGAGAGCTGTGTCACAGGGACAACTCCAGGTATAGAAGGAAACTGAAAGAGCCTGTCCCTGACTATTATTCTGTTCCTGTGTCCTGAGGGCTCCAGGTGAGTCCCTTGGAGAAGAAGTGGTGGTCTTACCTGTGCTCACAGTTACCTGTGCACACAGGTGTGCCTACACTCCTCAGAGACCTGTTCTCTCCTAGTGATATTTGGGTATGGAGCGCTGTGGTACAGGGCACAGAAAGAAACTGGAAATTGAATCATAAAATTTTAATCTAAAAGTTATTTAGTTTGTACTAGTTATTCTTGTCAACTTGACACAAATGCATTCATACTTTGGGAAGAGGAAATATCAGTTAAATTGCTTCCATTAGATTATCCTGTGTTCATATTTATGGAACATTCTTTTGATATCAGTCCATAATGTCAGAGGGCACAGGTAATATGGACAGTGCCAATGGAGGGTAGTTGGTCACTGGTAAATCAGAAAGTCCAGCCAGTCATGGGGAGCAAGGCAGTAAGCAGTGTTCCTCCATGGCTCCTGTTTGAGTTCTGCCCTGACTTCCCTCTGTGATCTAATATGAATGGGACATATATGTGAACTAAATAAATCCTTCCTATGAAATTGACTTTGGCCAGGATTCTATCATGGCAAAGAAACACACTTAGGACATAATTAAGCATATTAGTGCTCTAAGCCACAAATCAGCCCTTACCTATGAAGTAAGAAGCTTTATGCTGTCAAATCCTGTAGCTAATAAAATTCCAAGTAAAACATAACAAGTCATGGACAGGGGTTAAATGGAAACAATAAAGTATATGCGATCTATAAAATAGGAGAAAAATAACTATTTATCTATGGATACTTGTGCTTTTAGTTCAAACATAATTTTTACTTTAGAGTTAATTTCATAGTTTTGTAGTTTTGTTTGGGCTTGAAAACAATTTCTACGTATCCTTAGACTACTTAAGATAATGGATTAGCTTTTTATTACTTAAGACTGACATATGACCAAATTGACTTTGTCTACACACAAACATTTCTGAGCTTAAACAGATTCATGTAAGTCCTGACATAATCAGAATAAACTACAATCTCCTCACTGTAAAAGTCTCCCCATGTGCTTCGTCTTTAGATTCAAACCTTCCACAGTGATTAACCTTTGGAAAACACTCCTTTCTTTGCACCATAGTTTCAGTTTTTCAGGCAGATTATGAAAAATGAAATCATGTAATACCATGCTGGTGAAGTTTTTTCACCTCAACATGTAGTTGACATTCATCAGTATTGCTGTGGTTGTCCAGAGTTCATTTATTTTTATTGATTAATAGTTGTTGGCAGACGTTTGAGCCATTTCCAGAGTTAGGCAATTATATGTACACTTATTGCAGACATTCATGTGTGTGTTGCTGTTCTGTTTTCAAATCACGAGTTCTTAGTTCGCCAGGTTACTTTAGAAATGGGAAAGTTGGGACGTGCTATTGGTTCATGTTTGACGTCACAGGAGCTGTTAGTTCTTCTTCAGTGCATCTGAGTCATGTTTGTGTTCACCTGGCTCAACTGGTTCTAACAATACATCAGCACTCTATGTCATCATATTTTTACAATTTAGACATGTCATAGAATATAATGATGTATAAGTGTGAATTTACCTTGCACTTACTTAATAATATCTACCATTTTGTTACATATCATCTAGAGATAATTTTGGTTAATTATTACTTGAAATATTTTTCTCATCTTGAGCTTTTTAAAATTTTACTTTTTGCTCCTTCAGTTGTGTTGCATTTTAGAGTTCTTCAGAAATACATTCTTTCTTGTATTTTGGGATGTTTGCTCATGGCATGTAACTTCTCTTTTTATTGACAATTCTTTTAACAGAACTTTTTGTTGTTGTTTTAATGAGTCCTTTCATCTCTTTTTTCATTAATGGATTGAACTTTTGGATTAGATCAGATTCTAGTGTCATATTACTAAGGCTTTAATTTTAAATGCTTTTCTGAAGTTTTGCTTATATTTTATATTAGGATTGTTGATGTATTTTGAAATCAATGTGGATAACTTGGGAGGGTCAGTGTGCCATTTTGTTTAGAAGATAATGGTGTTTCATTGCTCCATAGTAGTTGTTGGACTGATTAGCTTTATCCATTGAATTATCTTTGCATACTCATCTATGTGTTCATATTATACAGTCTGTTTTCAGAGTTACTATTCTGTTGATCTCTGTGTAGTATCTGTATAAGAATATATGAGGAACACACACACACACATACACACACACACACACACACATACACACACACACACACACACACACACATACACACACACACATATACTATAGAAAATAGTATAGATTTTCTATAGAAAATCTTAAAATTGGGCTTTGTACCCAAACTCCTCCCAGAGACCCTCCCTTCAGTACCTGTCATACCTTTCAGGTTTTTTTTTTTTTGTCATATTCTTTAAAATTTACAAAATATTTTAACAATAAAAATGAGTATTATAAAAGTTGTTTTGTATAAAACAACAATCAATTGAACAGTCTTATGTAAATGCTTGTCTACAGCAATACTGAAAATGCATACATTTTTCTCAATATAAATTTTAAGTAATTCCAAACATATTGACTGTATATTTTAAAATAATACACCACTACTAGTTTTTTTTTTAATGAACATAAATAAAGTCTTTTGTTTGTTTGTTTTGTTTTGTTTTTAGTGGAGCTTAAAATCTTGGCTCTTACTGTGGTACTAACCCAAAACAAGAACAATTTTTAGACATTGGAGTTTATTGTAGTAAGGCTGTACTTCAATGACCCTTACATCACTATTTACCTCCATAGTAGCTAAACTAAGAGTTGACAGTTCTGCTGTGCCAAGGAATGAATTATAGACACAATTTTTGGATACAGATTTCCTGCTATGGTCAAAGCTTTTTGACTTGAGAGATTGTCTTCATTCTCAGCCCACAGGGAACAGGTTACATTTGTTTAAGAAATGGTGTGTGTATTAAGCTGGTCTATCCATGAAGTCATTCACCAACTGTTTCAGTGAACAATGGTTCTGCTTTGAGGATGGCACAGACTTTAAGTGAGGGTAAGAATCTGGTTCATTGGCTGTGATGATTTTGAAAAGGTCAAATCAATTTTCTTAAAGTACAGTATGTTGGGAATCTAGCAGAGAACTCAGATAAAAATCAAGATGCCAGCAAGCATATAAATTGTTCTAGTGACTCTATGGAGGAATCCATCAGTTTGTGTGCTCTTTAGTTCATAGTTGTTCTCCTCTTTTCTTGGTCTGTCCTTTGTGAACTGTAAGAGCAACAAACACTTTCTGGGTATTTCTTGCAGTCCTCTGTCTCTGTGTGCATCTTCTATCCTCTTATTTTCATGGTGCTATCAGTACTTTGGCTCACTGAGATGATCTAAGACAATATGTCTATTTCCATATCCGTTAACAGAAATCTTATTTCCACTTTGCCATGTAACAGAAAATTCTTGTGGTCTCTGGGCTTTAGAATGTGGTGAAACCCTTGAGTGAGCAGTATTTCGCCTGTCACCTCTGTAGCTCTGAAGCTAGTATAATAAAATTGCTGCTTATTTTAGTTTTCCTCCTGGCAAGTACTTAGAGTTACAGAAATGTAAATGATTCTTCCATGCTGACTTTGAATGTTCTGATCTTGCAAAACTTAATACCAAAAGCTGTTTATTTATTTGTAGATCATTTAAACTAGTAGACAACCATATAATGAGTGAGAATGAACAATTTCATTTCCTTTTCATCACTGCGCTTTGTAACATTTTTCTGGTTGTATTGGATGGTACCTATAATGTAATTTCAATTAGGAGTAAAAATAGCAAATATCTTTGTCTTATTTTAGTATTAAGGGAAATTTTTTTGGTGTTTAACACCTAAATTTGGTATTAACTATGACTTTATTTGTAAATACCTTTTGACAGGTTGAGGAAGCTATCCTCTATTTGTAATTTGTTCTATATTTTCAAGAATACATATCAACTTTTTGTCAAATTCATTTTCTATACAAATTGTATATTAATATCCATATTTGTTCTTAATTTGCTAGTATAATGGATTCTACTGTATGAATGTAAATATACAACTAGTATTGTTTTAACTAAAGTAGGTTGGATTTGCTTATATTATTTTTCACACATTACTCCATTCTGTTACAGATATTAATTGAGAATTATAGTATATATGCTTAGAAAAGTTATTAATATATAAATATCACCTCTTATAGCTTTTGTCTGTGATGGGCACTGTATTGGATTTTTTTAATGAATTAGAAATTTCTTCTAGTTTCTGTTGGGTTCCTCCCTTCTGCCTCATCTCCAAGCCATTGGAGTTTGCAACTGGAGACTCACCTCACGCCTGCTGTGCCTAAAACAAAGGGCCACTACTCTGAGTTCCACCTTCCAGGATTCCAGAGAAAAGTAAGCCTGCTGGCTGACAAGTCTGCAGGCTGAGGACCTTGTCAAGTGTAAATAAACTGACCGCCTGAGGACATCTGCTGTTGACCTCCTCCCCCACCATGCCTCCTTCCACTCCCTGGAGTCCAGACCTGCGGGACACCCTGAGCCGCCACCCTCGGGGGTGGGCACACCCAGCAGCCCGGCTTCCCTTTGACTCTGGTTGGACTCTTCCTGGCTCTTCCCACATTGCTTACGTTATGCAAATATCATTATAACCTAGAGATTCAGTTTTGCTTTCTTGTATATAAATGCTGAACCCCAAAAGTAAAGGCAAGCCTTGATTGGAAACCCTCAACTTGGCTTCCTGTCCTTTTGTTCTCTAACTCTGTGTTTTAGGTCTCCTTTCTCCCTTCGGTGGAGACAGAACCCAGTTCATGAAACTGCGGGACAGTTTCAAGTTTCTTGAGCAAATATATATTCCTATTATTCACATTAGAGACAAAATTATTTGGCTCTATGATGTTTATTTCTCTAGTGACTATGAATAAAATAATCATTTTTTTAATGTATGAATGTTTGTGGCTCTTAGTGAATTTGTTTAAGACTTTCAAATCTCCAAGTTTGTTTGTATAAAACAGCACATATGATTCATTTATATCTCTAAGTCTGAAGTGATAGTGCATTGATGATTCATTCCTTCATCTCTTTCTTTCTCCTTCATGGTTGGCCTTTCTTTTCTTTCCATCCCCCTCTTCAATTCTACTCCCTCACTCGCTCTGTCTTTGTGTGTATGTCTTTCTGCCTCTTTCTGCTTTTGTTAGTTTGGCTAGAAATATATTGGTTTTGTAGGATTTTTCTGTAAGTTATTTAATTATTTCTCTTATTACTGATCTTTGTCCTTTCAAGTCTTTGATGTCTGTTTGGACTGATATAATTTACTTTTATAGATTCTGTCTACTGTATGTTTCTCAGTTTATTTTCCTCTCCTCTAATATCTTCAGTTGGAAACTTAGAGCAGACTGAGAACATTCATCTCTGTTGTGAGCACTTACTATTTGCAGACATCCTTCTGACCACTGTTTGGCTGTTTCTCATGAATTTTGATTCTTTGTATTTTTATATTTGTGTACTTTAGAATATTTACTTAAAATTTCCTGTTCATGTCTTAGATTTTAAATAAAAGAATTATTTTATATATTTTTGTTAACACCTGTTTTCAATTATGACATTTTGCAGGTTTATTTTTTATTTTTTTAGCTTTCCTCCTTCCAAGATATTATTTCACTTTTTTCCTAAATGAAAGCTTCTCTAAATCTACAGTTTATCATTTATATTTATTTTTTTAACACTTTATGTGTTGCTCTGTTGCTTTCTGGATTTCATAGATCAGCATGAGAAACTGGTTAAATTTATTTATTCATTTATTTTGCATCATTACTTTCAAGACTCTTCCTTTTTAGTTTATAGAAATTCTCTTAACTGTGTCTTGTCATATGCATATTTTGTTTTGTCCTTGTGCTTTTAGAAAGGATCTCATTATGGAGTTAAGGGTGCCTTTGAACCTAAAGTGAAACTCTGGCCTAACACTGGAGCTATAGGTAGCGCTATAGGTAGCATTTCATAGAGAATTTTGAAACTCTATGTCTGCACTTTTTTTTTCTTCAAATTTTAGAATTTTAACTCATTATATACTCAAAAATTCATTTTGCATATATTTTGTTCTGACTGCTTCAAGGTATGTTTAACATAGCACAAAACATCATAGGACTGACTCACTAGTGTCTGGGTCTCTAGCTTCTGAAAGTATTTTTCTGTCATTCAGTGGATAACTTCTACCAATCTGTATTCAAGTACATGGAAGATTCCCTGAATGTTGTCACTCTGAGAGGCCAAATCTACTCCATCTTGGGACTGACCTCCATTTTAGAAGAAAAAGGGCCTGAGGCCTTAACCATGCAGCTGAATGCAAGCTGCACCCAAGTTCCAGGAAGAGACACATAACTTGTCTCTGGCCCATACCCCAGAGTTACTGCCTAATTACTTCCTAGCAACAGTCAATCAGGACCAGTCTGATAGTTCCAGATGTACTTTCAGACCATTTGTGGTTGTTCATGGTTTTGCTTCAGAGCCCACCTATCGCCTTCAATATTCATTTAATTAGATGTTTATCAGGCTGGACACTCTGTCACTTGCTCATCATTTCCTTTAAAACCTTGTCCAGCTGAGGGCTCAGGACTTCACCCTCCCATCCTGCTGCTTCAGATTCAGCAGTAATTCTGCTCTGAAAAGAGACCTAAAATAATTTGTATTTCATGGTCAAAGTGACTAGGTGGATGCCCTGAAAAGTCACAGTCACATGGAGCTGGAAGACGTTCCAGGCCCCAATAGGGAAACCTAGGTGTCTCAATCTGGGTTGGACACAGGCTCAGAGAGCTGTGAGCATCTTCTGTCTGATTACTTCTGTTTCCTCCTGATGGCAAGGAGAGGACGAATGTTCTTGTGTTTATGTGTGGAACCTTGAAAGGGAGTGTGGTCCTTGGCTGAGCCAAGGCTAGAAGCCCAGGAGACACTGAAGGGACTGTAGGAGCTTTACCTGCTCCGGGGCACCAGGTCCCTGTTACTTAGTCCCCAATAGATTTGTGGACATCAGTCATGTAAGAGTAACAACCCAAGCCACTCCACATGTAGAGGACCTGACCACAGGTCACATAGGCTCAAGACAGAGATCTCCATTTTATTGAGGCAGGCCATTCTGATCTGCAAAATGTGGTTAGTTATCTTTTCTAATGTCAACAGAATCTGTCCCCTAGTCTCAATATCCTTAAAATGGATAAGAAGCAATTTTGGGGGGGAAGGAGAGGCAGTCCTTTAATGGGGTGGGGCACAAGATGGTAGAACTTTCATCCAAGAGCCACAAGAACTGAAAGCCAGCATGACACAGCAGGCTTTTTAGTAACAATAGTGGAGAAATGGCACAGGTGAAGGGTTGGGCAGTCAACAATTCAGCTCTGGTGAGCTCTGCCATGCCCCACTGCCAGCATCTGGGACAGACTAGCTCAGGCATGGAAAATGAATCAAAGTCCAGAGGCAGGAGCCCACAAAGCAACATGTGAGGCTGTCAATGAGGGAATCCCGCATGCTGGTGGCAATGGTACTAGGCTTGGCTTCATTTAGCTTGAAGATGCTCTCTACCACTGACAGTTCTGCGCTGGTTGTGTCCTGACCACAGAAAGCACACCATTCATTCACTACCATCCCAGCAGCAATCAATCACCTCACTCCCTCCGCTCGCAGTGCAAGCCACAAGGGGGACCTGAAGAAGGGAGGACAACTCATCCTGGTCCTCAATTGAAGTTTTAGGGTGCACCAGACCTCCCAGATTACTGAAGACACAGTAGCTCCCTACTAACACCTGGTCACCAACTATCTGCCTGAAGACTTTGACCTTGAGCACATCAGCCAGGATTTATTCTGTCTCCCTGTCCAAGTCTGGGTGGACCAAGGCCACATAGTCATTGCAGGTGGTAACATTGCCAAGGGCCTAGAGCCGCTCCTCTACCCGCCATATCTGCAAGGAATACGGAAGGTTGTTGCGGATATGCTGCAGATCCTGGTCGGTGGTGTTGTTCGGTAGGTACCAGGAGCCCATGTCTGTTCCCCACACACATGCGCCTGATGATTTGGCAGCAGGTGATGGGTGCATGCACCGCAGGAATGGTATCAGAGAGCTCACCCTCGAATACACTGTAGATCTTCTGATCCTCCGATGGCCACCAGACAGTAGGTGTTTGTGAGTTTGGCGAAACAACCGGCCTCCCAGTTGTTCTTGGACAATGCTCTGACCGCCATGAAAGAAGCCTGGGGGCTGCACGACTGTGGGTTCTGGGCCGACAGATCCATTCAGAGCCTCCTCGAACCTTGCCCTCTTGGGCACCTCAGATCCGGAGTCGTGCCCAAGAATACCTCCTGGCTCTCCCCTGCCCGGAACTGACCTCTGCCGCCCGGAGTCCCACCAGCTCACCCTACGACTCCGACCTCTTCTCCAGTAACTAGCTTTCCCTGGAGGGCTTAGTGAATAAGCTTTCTTTCTCAGACATTCTTCCCTGTAAACGGTATTTAATCTCAGGCTCACCCTGAGAAGTGGTGTATGGTTTTACACATCCACTTTCCGCCATGACGATAAATGTCTTAAAACCATGGACTGTCTCTTTTCATCGGGATCTGTCGGGAGCCATGGAGAAAGCCTTCACTTACAGAGCCACCATCTAGTCTCCCGTAGAAGGCTTCTCTGTGCTCCCAGCCATGACCACCACCAAACTCAAGCCAAGGCGAAGCCTGCAGTCAAGTAAAGGACAATCACCGTGGGACCAGCCAGAACTCCCTCTTTCCCCCCCCAACAGACCCACCTCCATTCCCCAGCTAGATCTAGCTCCCGAAGATCCCCGCTCCATTGCTCCATTCTCAGTTCTTCCGCTGCTTTCAGTGGCACACCTGGGTGTCTGAGAGCCTGAGAACCAGAGGGTGGGAGCCTCTTTGAAGGCCCAGGGACCCCCAGCCAGCTCCAGCTGTCCTATGCCTCAGACTGCGCTTTCCCACTCCAGGAGCGGTGTCCTGGGGCTTCCCTACAGTCCAACACCTGCCTTGCTACAAAGTAGCACAGTCAACTCCCTTGGTGTCCTGCCTCCCCAAGTGACTGCCCTGTGGCAGAGCAGACAGGGACCCAGAGCCCTACATTTATGTTTGCTGTTTCTGTTACTCTTATCTGTCTTGTTAGATGGTCACTTCGAATTTGACAGATGCTTCAAGGGCCTTCAAGTACACTGGAATTGCTTCTTATCCATTTTAAGGATATTGAGACTAGGAGACAGATTCTGTTGATATTAGAAAAGATAACTAACCACATTTTGCAGATCAGAATGGCCTGCCTTCAACACCAGCTGATCCCTGAAGGGGTCTTTTGGTCCAAAGGATTGTGAAGATCATTTTTTTAAAACCCAAATTTGGCCACCCAAACCAAGTACCTTATGTGGTGGTCTGGCAAGCCTTCCTAGAGGATCCGCTTTTTTGGCTTAAAACTTTTCTCCTCAGACAATAGGCAGAAGTTTTTGCTTGGCTAGCAAAAAGCCAAAGGATTGAAAGAAACACTGGACCACTGGCCTCTGCCTGCACTATCCCTCTACCCGGCCCTCCATCTCGCTGTGTCAGGACTGTTGGTAAGCCCAAGAGTGAGCTTGGATAAAGACCCTAGTGCGATTGCTTGGTGGTCTTTTGGGGTTTGTGAACACTTCCGAAACAGGCACAACACTTCCATCATAGTGCTGAATTTTTCCCTAAAAGTTCGATCATGTTGTTGTGCTAATTCATGAACATTTTGATTTCATTTGTCTCAGTTTTCACTCTTGTGTTAACTACACATTAAAGAAACTTAGCAGGGCACTGGAATACATTGATGTCTCACTAAGAAATTGACAACAACAACAACAAAGTAGTAAGGACATCTTGGAGTAGTTTATTAAGTGCAGACCCAAATTTGAATTCTTGGGCTCTTTCCCTGTGCTTTTCTTCTGTCTGTAATTTGTGGTCTGTATCCTTCTGGTGCGTGCATGTGTGTTTGTGTGTGTGTGTGTGTGTGTGTGTGTGTGTGTGTGTGTGTGATCTATCCTTGCTCATCTCTTGTGCCTGTCCCTAGCAAAGAGCTTTGCACAGAAAATATGGTAGAGGAAAAACTGAGTAATCTCTTTTAATAGAACATTTTAACTGAGTTTTATAAGGGAGGAAGTTATTTCATAGACCCAGAAGAGCCCTGTAAGCTACAATAGAATATTAGTTACTCTTGACCTATATTCATGTGTCTTTTGACATTTATCAGATATTTGCTGTTCAAGGCTTTAATTATCCTGTTGACTGCCTTCAGCAGATAATTGCCATAACATACATATATACATATAATATTCTGAGTTGCAGCACAGAAGAGCACATCGTTTAAGGTTAAAGTGAAACATTTTGCTTAGGTTGTGAAAGTTGATTACATAGGCAATCAAAGCATAGTAAGGTGGTTACTTTGTCCTCTTAAAGACAGGTTAAACTTAAACAGGTAGAGTACCTCTAGGCTAGCAGTTTGACTACACAGTCATAAAAAATCTCAGGGTATGTTGTAAGCTGTGTTCAAGGCTTGTCAAAGATTCAGTCTCTTCAAAAGTGAGAGGTATTTTAAGAAAAATGTATAACCATCCATCTTAAAGATGCTATGATTCAAATAGCTACTATTTCATTATTCAGATTTTTATCTTCCAATGTTTCAAGCATATTTTTCCTCTCAGAACTCAATTCCTATGGTTAACAAAGTATATTGATAATTTTAATATCAGGATTATTTTGGTAACATTACTACGAAGCGTTTCTGTAAGAGATGGTTGGTCATTTGCTGAGTAATTTGCCTCTCTTCAGCATTGTGCTATGAAGCTCCAGAGTACGCTGTCACCTAAGTATCATGCTGTTTAGATTGGGATTGTTTCCTAGGATTGTTTAGTAGGCAATCAGCTCTGTTAGGCACTGCCTATGAGTTTTACTTGTGTGTGTGTGGTTTCAGTGTCATTTCTGGCTTTAAATTATTTGCAATGATATTCCCAGATGTGAAATGTATACTAGTTGTTGATCTAAAACCTGGGCCATGGTTAAATGTTTAGTTCTGCCCTCTTTCTATGATATTCAGGGATCATATATACACATGTGGTTAAGGAATGCGCCTTTTGTTGTGTACAGGACCAACTTTACAAGATTGTGTCTTTGGAATTCCTCCTCTTTTCAATCTCTCCAAACATTTCCAATCACCATAAGCACTCCCCTGTCTTTCTGGACAAAAGATGGAGATTAGGTTCTATGATTCTACCATGGATTTCTTTTGTCCAGGGAGAGAAGGATGGGAGAGAGGGAGAAAGGGAAACACAGGAATGAGGAAGGAAGAGAGAGGGAAAGAGAGAGGGAGAAAGGAGATAGAGAGAGGAGAGGAGAGGACAGAAAGGGAGAGAGGAAAAAAGGGAGAGAAGGGGAGAGGGAGGGAGGAAGGAAGAGAGATGCAGCAATTGAAATAGAAAAAGACAGAAATAGATAGAAAGAAATAGAAAGAAAGAGAGAGAACCAGAATATACACCATAATATGGTCCCCATGTTCTTAGAGTCCTCTGGATTGGAGGAGCTCTCTTTTGTTGATGCCTGAGCAGTTTCCAGTTTCTCATTACTCTCTCCACTATTGCTGATATGAATGATAAGAATGAAGACAGAACACAGAAAAAAATCCACACAAAACAAAAGCATGTATTGCCCTCACTTTTTTTGTTCTTGGAGATTTTCATTTTTATTTTATATGTGTGATAGGCACTTTTCCTGAATATATATCTGCATTCATGTGCATGCAGCACCCAAGAAGGTAGGAAGAGGGCATCTGATCCTCCAGAACTGGAGTAGAAGATGGCTGTGAGCTTCTGTGTGGGTGCTGGGAGCCAAACCCAAGTCTTCTAGAAGAACAGCCAGTGCTCTCGCCCACTAAGCTGCCTCTGCAGCAACATGCACTTGATAAAAGTGTTCATTTTTTCAGTGTTCATAGCAAAAGTAGAGATTTCATCGGGATGTTTCCCTTTCTGCCTATCCAGAGCACATTAGTTGATGTCAAGCTGTTTTTACCTTCAAGCCAGTAAAGAGAGAGAGAGAGAAGAAAATCTGTGAACACAGCCATTTGGTAATTATATTGTTTATTTCTCTTTTTAAAATTGTATCTATTTATGTGTGTATATGAGTGTACACATGTATATTCAATCATGGTGGATTTATGGAAATCCGATGGTAACAGCTTGCATGAATCCAATCTCTCCTGCTACCATGTGAGTCCTGGGTACTGAACTCAGATTTTCAGGCTTGGGAGAATGCCCTTACTCTCTGAGCCATCTGCCCTTCATCTTCTGTGTCCTTTAAGTATTTTAACCCTTGCTGTACCCTTTAGCATGTATTCAGTTGCCTGCGTCCTGTGGGTTGCTTAGAACTCACTGAACTTAACTGTGAATTTGATCCATTTATGACCAAACAACATTTGTAGTGAATGTATCTATTTATTATATTCTGTCTATTATCTCCTTATCTTTAGCAATCAATAAAGTTTATGATACAGATTTTAATTTGCCAATAGTTTTACATGGCAGTAAGCCCTAAAAATGCATACATTTGTCTAGTAGGTATAACGCCCTGGGTTCAGTGCTCAGTGCTGAAAATAAGAACCAAAGCATTGATCAAGCTAGTGATGAAGGACAACAAATACTTAATTCCATGTGACTCCATAGCACAGGGCTTACCTTATCAATAAAGAGACAGACAGTTTTGAAGTAAGCAAAGGCAAGTCTTACGACCGACACCTTTCAAACCTTTGTGGTTTTAGAAAGAACTCCCTGTAACCATCCCAGCTGCACTCTGAAGAAAGTGCATATTGCAAACAGCAGTGCACTGGAACCCCCAGCATGAACCGCTTGCTGTTGTTACAGGGAGTGAAATGAGGATGTACTTATCAGACTGCCCGGACTTTGAACAAAGTTAAAAAGCCTGGCAGCATCCCACCCCCTGCTCAACAGTGTGCTGCTGGACTCAGAAAACAACTTCGCTCCTTGAACCATGGCTCCTATGCCTCCCTGTTAACCAGAGCAAGTGCTCATCATTATTTTAAAAGCTGGAGAAGAGGAGGCGGGGAGTAAAATATCTGCTTCAAGTATTTTTTTTCCAAAAATAAAAAAGACAAAAAATAATATTTCAGTGCATTCTGCACTCTGAAGTTCAACGCTTCACAATCGCCTAATTGTTCATCAGCCTCACAAAGAAATGCCTTTTATTTTCTCCAGGCACTTAGAGATGACTAAGTGTCACTTAGTCAATTGCCAGAACAAAGAAGTCAATTTATGGATCACATTTTCTCTGTTTCGTTATTCTTAAAAATAATTCACTTTATTGGTTTAGTGTTCTGGAAAGGTGAGGGATTGACAGGCCCCAAGTACAAAAATATCCCAAAGATTCAGGTTGCACACACACATTTCTGCTTAAAGCAAGGGGTGAAAAGGTAACCCCTACCACTCTCTCACTTGAGAATGACTCTAAAATTAAAGCAATACTACTAATTCCTGACTTCATCCAAGCATATTGCTCTCACTTAAGGTCATATATCCACATTTTCCTTCCACACCAGTCCTGTTGATGAATTTAACCATAGCTCTGAAGGCACATAAAGTACTAATTTAGCATTATGACATAAAAATTCTTTTTTTTTTTCTTTTTGGAGACAGGGTTTCTCTGTGTAGCCCTGATTGTCCTGGAACTCACTCTGTAGACCAGGCTGGCCTCGAACTCAGAAATCCGCCTGCCTCTGCTTCCCAAGTGCTGGGATTAAAGACGTGCGCCACCACTGCCCAGACATAAAAATTCTTAAAGATAATGTTTGTACCTTTACTGTGATCAAAAACAATGTTATCATTGGAGAAAGTTAGAAAACATATAGAAATAAGGTAAACTTTAACTTACTCATAGTTCTACAGAACAATATAATATCTTTCCATTAATGTCATCATGATTTTGTGTATGTATCTCTATATTAACAAATTATAACCTTATTAACATCATATAGCATTATTCACATATAAACATTTACAGAGTTCATCAGAGAGTTTTCTAAAGTGATGTTTTAATTTCTAAATTATTCTCCACACAAGGGTCTATAAAACCAATCCAATCTTGTTGAACAATCAAATTATTCACAATGGTGTGGTTATTGTAATAGCCCTGGAACACCACCCTGGATACATGCTTTTCTATCTATCTATCTATCTATCTATCTATCTATCTATCTATCTATCTATCTATCTATCTAAATTTGCTTATTCCCTAGGGATAATTTCTTGTGATGAGTTTATTTTACTTAAAGTATGAAGAGAAATCACTGAGCCCAAAATTTCTAACCCACTATCCTAATAGGAAGGCTTGTTTATTTTGTATTGACTATTCAACTTGTTTTTCATTTTCGGATATGTTAGACAAGGTCTCGTGCAAACTTTGCAGGCATGAAATTCATTATATAAACCACGTTAGCTTCAAATTCACAGAGATATGACTGTCCCTGAATCCAAGAATTGAATGATTATAACATTTTATATGGTCAAAATCTTAGTTTAAAAATCAACGATCATGGGTTCCTTAAGGGCCAAGCTATTTCATTTTTCTGTAAGGTTCTATACAATATTAAATCTACCACTAAAGAAAGTGTTCATAATTATTAATTTTTATAGTTTTCCATGTTCTTTATCTCTTTTATGTATCAATAAATTTATTAAATAGTGTTGTTACTCCAAACACACTAATATTAGAGTATTACATAAGAGTGAATTCACATGGCCACATGTGTCCTTCTATAGGAAACTTCACTCATGACTGAATAAGTAGTGATGCTCATTTTAAAAGCAAAATGAAGCATAACTTACAAATTGAAAAACTTGAGGTATCTGGTGAAACATGGAGAAGTTTGGAGAGAAGAGAAATAACCCTTCTGATCTCTTTTAATTACTTACCCAGTGCGATGAAGAATTAAAACTGCTGAGTACAATCTCTGGTCACAAGCAGAATTATCTCATTGTATTCAATCTATTCTTTATTTTTAACGCAGGAGGCTTTTTTGTATGCAGAGTGAGCACAGCCACAAACTGTGATTAGAAAAGCTGCTTGTTTAGCAGTTTCAAAGAGAACCAACATGGCAATCAAACATGGAAAGAGCAGATGGAAAACTTATTTTAGGACACACAGCAATAATAGAGAAATTAGGGAGCAATTAAAACAGGAAAAAATCAGTTTGGGTAAAATTGAATCCAAAGTTATTTCAGCTCAGTTCTTAATTATGTTTATTCTTAAACCAAGGTTTGAACTCAGAAGAGTAAAATATGGATGTTCTCTCATCAAGAAAGGCACAATGCAGTATGACATGTAGTGGTACTCATAACAGTCATAAAGACCTGCGCGATTAGTCAATGCTAACACTTAATTGTAAATGATCAAATTACTTGGAGCTGTACTTAGATTATCAGTAGATACCAGCTGCCACTACAACTTGTATTTATCCTTGAACATTCAAAAAGTTAGCTACTTTTAAAATTCAAATCTGCTTACTTTTTCAATTTAATGATCCCTGTGTATGAATAGTATGTATGTACTATTCTTTCAGATGACCTGAATTTGGTTTTCAGAACTCATATCAGGTGGCTCACCACTACCTTTAATGCCAGCTCCCAGAGATCCAGTAGTCTCTCTCTGGACTCTGTAGGCACTGTCCTCAAATGTGTCCTCTCTCTCTCTCTCTCTCTCTCTCTCTCTCTCTCTCAAACACACACACACACACACACACACACACACACACACACACACCGAGTCATGTGAGTACAGATAAAACAAAATCTTAAATGTTTATATATACAGAGAAGTATAAAGACCATACTAAAACTTTCCACATATCCTGCACTTATTTTTCTTGTTCTAATATTTTACATTACATTAATTTAAGAGAACTAATCACTCAAAAAAATTCTACATGGTTTGTCTTGTTATGACTGTCCTTGGTTGTTAACTTGAATATATCTGAAATCAACAACAGTCCAGAAAATGAGGGCACACCTGTGGGAGATTTTTTTTTTTTTTTGCTTGGTTTGAAGTAGATGAATCCTCTTCTAGTCTGGACCTTTAAGAGAGGAAGGCACATGGCTTTGATCCAGATCTTGAGGGAGTGGCTATAGTCTAACTAATCAAACAATGGTGGGCAATGAAAGGAAAAATCCAAATATACAGAAGCTGCTCATTCCACAAACCTGTATATCTCAGCTGTGTGTGTGTGTGTGTGTGTGTGTGTGTGTGCATATGTGTGTGTGTGTGTGTGTATTAAAAAGATTCATTCTATAAGTTGTACTATAGAGAACACTGATGAATATATTTCTCACATATGGATCCTAACTACAAAACTTCAATTTCATATGCTTAACTTAGAACACTTAAAACAGTCGGGAGATAATAAAGGAATCATTGAAAGGAAGAAATGTCTAGATGAACAAAAGTTGTGTGAAATAGAGCAGGAGAATGCAGAGGGTAGACAAGCTTAATCAAGTATGGAATGAGAGTTAGGAATACAGTGGAGAAGAGAGAATAGGTGAGGAGACTGTGGGGCTGGGCAGATTAATCAAAGTGAAAGATCGAGGAGAAAGCTATATGAATACCCACTAATTTATAATTCCAGTAGAAATAAAAGTTAAAAATTAGAGGTGAGATACTCTACATCACTAGAGTATGCTGTTCCCAGAAACTACTCTTTATCAGACAAAAATCTCAAAGTCCATCCTCAATGACTGACTCCTTCCAGCAAAGCAAAGTACTTAAACCTCCCTAAATATTACCACAAACTGGACCAAGTAGGCAAATGCCTGATCATATAGGGGGCATTCCTTTCAAAGCACCACAGATACTTTTTGTGAGTTGTTCAGAAAAGCCTCAGAAACTATTATCATTACTCTTGGTTGCCCAAGTAGAGTGAGGTAATAAGGCTCCACTTCTAAAGACACTGCATACTTTGGTTATAAAATAGAGAGAAATCAAGACAGAAAAGTCATCTTTGTTGCATAACTTTAATGGTACCAGAAGGCTGCTATGGCAAACAAGTCGTAAGGGCTGTTACTGCAAACTAACATGCCATCTTATGAAGCAAGATGTTCTCACTGACACAAGGTTGGCATGACTATTGTTTGGATAACTACTTTCTCTTGAACTTGGTTTGAAGCCTGCTCTGCTAGAGGGATTATATTTCTAGTACTAAAATCCAAATTTATAAAAAAAAATCTCCTAAGAAACTCATAGAGCCTAGATGGGATTTTCTATTTTTGTTTAGTTGAATTAACATAGCACCAAATCGCCTTATTGATGTCTACATCTATGAACAGTGTTATTTTCTCTAGTAATCACAGAAGCATCTTCTTGCAGTGAATGCAGTGAATATTCATGGTTGCTCAAGTCGGTGAGAATACATGGCAAGTTTGCACAACCCTAAACTGGGCATTTACATGATCCCTAGAAATGTGCAGGGAACACTCCATTAGAGAGTAGAAAGCATGTGAGAGCAGGGAGAAAGGAACAGGAATGGGAAATACCACTGTCAGGGTATGACACAACCATTGCAAACATAGCTCACAACACTTTCATTTGTCAATAATGGGCCTTCACAAGATGATCACTCATTAGTCAACCATGGGTCTGTGATGGATCATGGACCTATCCCTGATCCCTGCTGAATTATGGTAACTGATGGATTCTTCAGGAGGTACAGTCATTGCCTTCACTGTACCAAATGATGAGTCTGCCCAGCTCAGTAAGATAGTTCCAAACCTAAGACCACACAAATGGTACAATGTAAATCAGTGGACCACAGAATAAAACAAAAGGCAGGAATCTTGGAAAGAGACCTGTATGGAAGGGGTGAGGTTAACAGTAGTGACTGTGAGGTAAAGAAGGCAAGGTGAGAGAAAAATGTGATACACTCTAAACAGTTTTCAAAAATTTAATTAGTATAAATGTGAATTAAAAGTTATAAAAGATTAAATTCGACATGAATGCCTATAGAAAAATTTTGAGACTTTCAACATTGAAGAGAAGTCAACATTGTCTAACACTATGGAGATATCACACAATGGAAATATCCAGTGAATTTAAAACTGAAAGACCACTCTGGACAGGCAAGAAAGCAAAAAATGAACTAGTAGTGGGTGCCTTTTATATTTTAAAAGAATGTACTTTCTGAATATTAATAAAGGCAGTTAATTATTTTCTAAAATGTTTTTATGCTAGTTTTAAAATGAAATATGAGCCAAAAATCACATTCATTTTATTTCAATTACATTTTTACTTATTTAGGGATTTTTGTGTGTGTGTGTGTGTGTGTGCATGCATGTAATTGTGATGGGAGGCATGTGCTGAGCCATCTAACCAGTGCCAAATTGCTTATGAAAGGATTGGATGCTTCCTAGTTTCACATTTCTAGTTGTATCCTGTTCTACTCTACATAAGGGGATAGATAAAGATGCAGGACACTGTTTGTTGTCACTGTTGACTATATTCGAGTAAATTATTGAAAACATCCTAACCCATCAAAGTTTTCTGAGTGTCCTGGTTAGTTGTATGCCAATTTGACACAACTTAGAGTAATTGAGAAAAAAATTCTCAACTGAGAATATTATCTTTATAAGTTTAGTGTGTAGGGAAGCCTTTTGAGTGTTTTTTAAAATCAGTATTAGGTGGTGAAATGTCCAGTCCATTGTGAGTAGTGCCAACCTCTGAACTGATGGAATTGGATACTTCCATCAAGAAAG
Organism: Mastomys coucha; assembly: GCF_008632895.1. Classification (NCBI taxonomy): domain Eukaryota; kingdom Metazoa; phylum Chordata; class Mammalia; order Rodentia; family Muridae; genus Mastomys; species Mastomys coucha. The sequence continues at coordinate 45,607,302 of NW_022196914.1, read as the reverse complement.
CAGACTAAGCAAGGCACAGGGAACAAGCCAGTACACGGCAACACCTCAGCAGCCTCGTGTCAGTTCTTGCCTCTAACTTCCTGCCTTGAGTTCCTGTCCTGACTTCTCTGGATGATGCATTACAAGCTGTAAGATGAAATAAACCTTTTACTCCCCAAGCTGTTTTTTCTTATTATGTTTTAATACAGCATTGAAACCCTATGTCAGGCAATCCCAATTAGAATTGGTAGTGAAGGAAAGAGAATTTTTCCAAGAAATTGTAATAATAAATAAATGTAAGGATAATTTCCCATTGGCGAGTGTTTGCAGTTGTCTGGCAGTCATGTAGGTTATAGCAGGTGATTTGTTCTGCTTGTTCTGTCTTTGTTTATCCTTTCCCTATATGTGTCACTTGCCATTACACTACCCAGAGCTTTCTTAACATTTACCTGTACATTTTGGCCATAGAATTTCTAGTTACTATGTTACAATTATTGTTTCATTTTTCATAACTTCCAGCTCTTAGCTAACATTTACCAATCATGCTTTTGATTCTAAGAACACAGAAAGCACACTTGTTGTATAGATCATGTCTGGGAGTTCCCTCAATTTGTGGAACTCATTTTTTTGTTGTTGTGATAATTGTTTGTGTCGTTGTCTTCTCTCCTATCTGTGTTCAGCATATTGCATTTTAAAATGATCTACAGAAATGACATAAAGCTTCATTGGGTAGTCTGCCTTCAGAGGTAATTTTATTTTGTTCTTTCCCAGCATTTTGGGGCATTGCTAAAACAAGTTTCCTTAAGTGAGTTTCACAGTCTGGGTTTTTCTACAACCCAGTTGACTTACAGTATGACTGCTGCAGTTCTACCAGACATTGGGTGGCTTTCTGTACCATCGTCCCCACTATCAATGTACTCTGCTAGAGTCTGAAGGCAGGGCACTTTACTTAACAAGAACGCTAATATGCCAACCAAGCTCTAGTTTGGTTGCTCTGTCTCAGATGAACTTTCTGCATCTTCCTTCTAGATGTGAAAATCTCTTCAGAAATGGAGGAGCCAGTCTCCAAGACCATATCGCCTGCCTCTGCAAGCCCTGCTTTATATGCTTCACAGTCAACTTGAACTAACTCATTGTTTTCTGGTAGGTGGCATGTTTTAAGGTGAATTTCTAAGCTTTATATCTTTCTGTTTCTTCCTTCAGAAAAATAATACAAAACTACATAATTGGGCCTTATGAGGCAAAATGCAAAAAGAAACCCAAAAACTAAAACTTGTTGTAGCCATGCCCCAAAATGCTGGGCAAGAGTAAAATAAAATTACTTCTGAAGGAAGACCACCAAATTAAGCTTTACATCATTTCTGTAGATAATTTTAAAATGTATTATGATGAATACAGACAAAGAGAAAGAAGAGAAGACAACACCACAAACAAGTGATAAGTCCTCCTCTGATTGGTTTCACTCAGTTCTTTGATTGAAAGTACTTACTATGATATTTTTTTAGTCAAAAATGGAACAAAATAATCCATCTTCTAAAACACATAGTCTATTCATTAGGCAATGCAGTACATTTAATCCCAAGGAGCAGCAAAACTAACAGAAACTAGCTCTTCGAATTACATGCATCTGCTCTATGAACAGAGCATCAGACAAAATCAAGCCCATTATTTCTATAGTTATTTATATCTCACTCTTTTCTATTCATATAAATAAGTATCATTGATTCTGCAGAAGTTAGTGTGTGTGGCTGCAAGTCCATTACTCTCTGATTTTTCTTTTGAGGGCTTCGCTTTATAGTTATTAATGCATATTAATTGTTCATACAAATAGATTTCACAGTGCTGTTTCCATACATGCATATATTGCTGCTTTGCTCACACTCACCCTCCCATGAACCTCTCTTATCTTCCTCTCTCCCAGGTGTCCTTACTTTACCCTAGTAGCTCATCTATTATTTTTAGCTTGAATTTTTTATTTCTGTCTTCAGAATCCAAAAAGTAGAGAAAGCATGTGATGCTTCTTTTTCTGTGTCTGGCTTTGTTCACTTCAAGCTGACCATTTTGAGATCATGAGTTATTTTTAAATGTCTTTTAAAATTCCAGTTTAACACATACTTGAGAAACATTTTTATTCTAGCTGTTACATTTATTGCCATTTTGCTAAAAGTATAATCTTGCATAGCCAGATTATTTTGTCAGTGTTAGAACTGTTAAAACCAAATGGCTATTTCTTTTAATATTTTACATTTGATTAAAACTCTTCTTTTACGTTGTTAGTGGGAATTTATCTGTAAAATATTTAAGTCTTAAAATTACTAGTTTTCAAAGATAATGGTAAGGAAGATGGTGTTTGTAATGACTAAGAATATGAAACTTACAGATATAATGTCTGAATTAAAAACCACTGTCCCTGAGGAAACTTCTTTGAGCACCTGATTCTTTGTTTATAAAGTAAAGACAGTAACTTTGGCTAATGTGTGACTCTGGGGATTACCTGATACATTCACACATGCAATATGAAAAGTATATTATTACAATATAGTAACTATATTTCAAGACAAAGAGGATTTAAGGGGATTTTAAAGGATAATGATAAAAAGGACAAATTTCCAATAACACATTTCAAAATACTAAGAACAAACCCTAAAGACATGTAAAGCTAAATCCAACAGATAATTCATATGAGGAGGTTTACAAGGTAACCCTTCCCAGATACATTGAACTCTATATTTTATAACCATTAAATATATTTTTTCCTCCCTTAATTTATGTTTTCTTTAAAAATGCTTCTAATTTGTTCCAAAGCCTATCTGCAGGTACCAATTGTCTGTGATTGACATCACAGGGTAAGATACTTGCTGCATGAAAATCAGGTTTTAGAAAGCAAGGTTTTTACAGCAAAGGATCTCTTCATAAACTCCTAGAGCTTTCTAACAACATGTCAATGGCAGGTTTATGTCACATGTTCACAGACGACCCACAAGTACATATTTGCTAAATACTATGGTACTGGCTGGGTGTGTGAGAGAGGAATCTTGTGACAGGGTAAGTAAAATCCTCTGTATTTCATCATGATGAGTCTCAGGAGGGAAAAAAAAAAGAGAGATAGAGAAGGATAGTCCAGCTGAAAAAGACCTGCATTCTTTAGTGAAGACATTTACTGTCTGCTGGGAATCAGGGATACCCAAGTATCAAGTAGAGAACATTTCTAAATCAAGCCTTGTTAGGAAAGATGACTGCCTGGTATGGACTTCGGGAAATCTTCACTTCTTCAAGTCCCCTATAACCTGACTGATACCTGAGCCCTTCAGATATGGAAGGCAGATCTGGAGAACATAGTTTTTGGAGCTAGAATTAGAATTTATGTATTTGGACTTCCTGATGTTTTAAATCTATGGAATGCTTTACTAAAGCCCAGAGGTTGTCTCTTCATAAGGGATGACTAAAGGTATCGTTTCTACTACTAGATAGATGGAGGTGAAAGAGGCCCCCAGAGACAACTGAAATGATCCGAGTCACTCAGAATCAGATATGAAATCTGTCTGAGTTCTGAGAGACCAATTTTTAACTATCATTTTAGAGATGAGCTGATCACCTAGTGATCCAAAAATTCAGAAAAAAAACAGCAAAAAATTTTATAAGGATAATCATTCATTCCCTTTAACACTTGGAGATTATGTGAACTCTCTCCTCTGCTTAAGATACTCAAACACCCAAATCCCCCAAATTGAGTAGCCAATATGCTACTGGATAGTTTAAAGAGATCATAGCTATGAAAACTTGACAGAATATAAGCTGAACATCAACTTGTGATAATAGTACTAAAGGGGAATTATGAGATGGTAGATAGAAGGGAGAATGAACATTTATCTTTAGACTAAAATAATTGCTTATTAAACCAGTACACATTTTGAGAAGTCCTTCAAGCCAATTTCCTATAATGAATGGGTATGAGATTTTGTAAGGAAGAACAGAGGTACTACTGTAAACCTGAATTATTTATAAATTTGTGACATCTTTTTTTTTTTTTTGCTTCAGCTGCTGTTTATTGACATTCAGGTGGGCACAATAGCAACAGGCCTGGAGACTGCAGAATACAAGGTGGGGAGTAGAGGGTCTGCAGTGACAGCAGTGGAGTGCACAAGGAGGAGTGGGGAGGCCAAAGCTGTTGGGAAAGCA
>NW_022196914.1:45602478-45602790 GCF_008632895.1 Mastomys coucha | reverse complement strand
TTCAGTACAGCATCCTTACACAGCACAGGGAAGATGCCGCGGTACAGATGGGCCTGGCGAGCAGTCTGAGGATTGCGAGTCACAGCAATGATAGGAGCCCGAGGGCGGTACCTGGCCACTTGGTGAGCACTCCTGCCCGACTTGGTGAGCACGATAATGGCCCCACTGCAGCACTTGAAGGAGGCCTCCACGGCGCCCACGGCGGTAGCTTCTGTGGGGTCGCTGGTAATGAGCGCCAGGCGGTGGAGTTCCTCGAATAGCTGCAAGTGGTAGATGGCAGCCTCTGCCTCTCGGGCAATCAGGTGCTGCATG
>NW_022196914.1:45582505-45601495 GCF_008632895.1 Mastomys coucha | reverse complement strand
ATGATGCCAGTGTTGCGGGCTGTGATGGGAGCAGAGTCAATGTCCAGGCGGCACATGTGTTCCAGGAATGTGTCAGACATGGCTGCATGGAGCTGCTGGGTCTGAATGAAGGCAGTCCCTGCTTCGCTGTGTGGCTTCGGCATGGTTTCTGAAGTCCTGGTTTCTGAAGTCCTCGGGCATACTTTGGTTTCTGCTGCGATACCTAAAGCGGGCATCTGCGAGTCGCGACGCGTAGCTGCTGTGCGGGAATTTGTGACATCTTATACATTTGGGTGCACACATGTGCAGATGCATGTGTGTGTGCACGTGTGCACGTGTGCACAGTCATCCACCCATCCCCCCCGACACACACGAGTGCACAAACCTTTTACTATCTGTGCCAGGTATGTTAAAACAGGAGAAAAGTTCATTAGTTTGTTGTCCTATTGGATAATCTCCTATTAGCTGAAGTTATGAATATCCAAACAGTTGGAGAACTTGGGAAATAGACATTTCTGTAACAGAATACTGTAGATATGACAATGAGACACTTCTATCATGTAAAGGAAAAAAGGTCATCTAGAATGAACAACCAATCTATATTTAGTGTGCAGACGTGAAAAGTAGCATAGTTTCAAAAATTAAAAAATTCTCAGAGGTTCTGTGAAACAAAATAGGAAGAGCAAATGTCATTTAAAAAGAGAAGATTTTGTGTAAGTTTGTTTTTATTATTACACAAGGTTACATAAGGCCATTTTGTATATATAAAGCATTTTGGGCGTATTCCTCCAATACCCTATACTCTCTCTCTTCACAGACCTCCCTTCTCACTCTCAATACTTCCCTTTGTTCCTCATTTTGTTATCTGCTTGCATGTCAACAGTACATGTAATTTTAAGTATCCCTAATCTACCTCTCACATATGAGAGAAAGTATGCAATATTTTTTGATACTGATTTAATTTACTTAAATTGATATATACAGTTACAGTCTTTTTCTTGCAAATGACATGACTTAGTTCTCCCTTATGGTTGAAAAACATCCATTCTGTACATAAATCATTTTATCCATCCTTTTCTCTGTTATAGGACACCTACATTGGTTTCATAACTTAGCTATTGTGCATAGCACTAAAGTAAGTACAGATGTATTAGAAGCAATTAAACCAGAGTTGGTTTTAAATGTTTTGTTCTGGTTATTCCTGTGGCCCTGATTTTCTTTTTGAACTCTGTCCACAAGAAAGAAAGGAGAAGGAGGACAACAAGGGTGTTTCACAAGTATTTTCTTTTCTGCTTCTGCCTAGAAGGAGAGCTAAAGTGCTGTGAACTCTGATAAAAACTACTAGGAAATGTAAGTGTTTGAAAGTAAACCAAGAAGTAAATTGAATAGAATCCAGGTACTTATCCTTGAAGCTCTTAATAAATGGATATTTGTACCAGCTAATCTCTATTGGTATGTGTAAGTGCATGTGTGCATCATGTGTAAATATGTGTATTTAAATTTCCTATAAGAAGATAAACTGTAGAATATCAGTAAATTACTTATTTGATTTTTCACTAAAGATATGGATACAGTTTTGATTTAAAACATACTATAAAATGTTTGGCCTAAACAGAATTAAAACTAGAAAGGGATCATAAGAGGGGAGCAAGATAGTTTAAGGCAGAAGGGATAAGAGGCAGAGGGTGATGGAATGCAGGAGACATGAAAGCAGAAGAAGAATCTACCTGGAGAAGAGAAGGCCAGCAACAGGGACATTAGGAGACTGGAGAGAACACTGAGAGAGCAGATAAAGAAAAACCAAGTACATTGGAGTACATCTATTAAAGTGTCATGATGAAACTCTGTGTGACAACTTAAAATTGAATTAAAAATAAGAGTCAGACTGTCGCTGTCCAGCAGCAACATACAAACAGTAGGTTACCTGGAATATGAAGTTAGAAATAGATAGGAAAAGATAGAACTTAAAATTGAATTAAAAGTAAGAGTCAGACATGCTGTGGATTGGAAAGGTTTTAAAAACTAAGTACTATTTCATATTTCATAGCTCTCATTCAAATATGAACATACTAAACAGACAGACAGAGAGTGATGTCCTGGTGAGGTTTCTGGCAGAGGGAGAGCCTGAAACACACTATGATGGACATTTTTCACCTGTCTCCAAGCAGTTGGTTTCTCTGTGAGAATGTCAACACAGAAATGTGACACCATTTGTAAAATTATACTCACACACACACACACACACACACACACACACACACCCCTTTATAAGCTTATATATATGTGTGTGTATATATACATGTTCATATATATTTACATATATATGCATATGTATATATGAATATGTACATATAGTGTGATGTTAAATTTAGTAAGTAGTGTCAATTAAAAACTTTTATAGGAAATAAGTTTTTATTTAAAAAATTGATTATAAATTTCATGTAATAAATTGATTGATGAAGGTTTTGTTGTCTATAAATATTCATTTATCTTTTTTGGTAACATAAAGCTCAAAGAGTTGGCTTCATAAGAGTTTCTAAGACTTCTAATGTAAATGAAAAATATGCTCAACTTTATCTCTTCATTAAACCCTAATAAGAACGTATTAATATCCTTTTAGGATTTTGTCGGGTTCACACAACAAAAGAAACTGAATAGGTTATGCATCTGGAAATTATGAATCCATAATTCAAGCAATTAAGCAGTCTTAGAAGCTTTTGTTTATTTCATTTGGACTAGGCTATTTTGATATTTTTACAGAACTCACCCCACTGACTAAGCTGATCTCTCCTGGAACAGATGTAGGATGAGAGATCTGAGGAAGCCATGGCCTAGGGCAGTTTGGATTTGGCTTATAAATATTTTAAAATTGTCAGAAATACCCCAGAGTTGTACAAGGGCCAGAGTTTAAGAGATGCAACTCAAGCAAAGGAAAGAAATCCCACTAATGATATCACGAATTGGACAAAGGATAACATTAATGATATCAACTTACATTTCCCTCCGGCATATCATTGAGGAAAGTGTATGTGTGTTAGGTATATTTTCTTTGAATATTGAAATGGCTTTCTCAAGCAAGCCTTAGCTTTGCTGCAATCAAAAGCATAGGCAAGCTTAATAAGACAATGAGTAACCTTGATAGAAATGTGTTTCAATTTTAATTTGAACACTGGAAATGTTTTGATATTTAAAAATTGATTCTTTTCAAGAAGGTACAAATTTGTAGAGATAAGGAAGTTTAATAAATGTCAACTGTTTGCATATTGGCTTATCATTGTTTCATAGAAGTTTTTAATTTAAGATTCTTTAATTAAAACCTTTAAGGAATGACCAATCTATCTTCTGTATTATATACTAAGTCAATTAAAATGAATTGTGTGATAAGAAAAGGAGATTTATTACTTGTAATCCATTAATTTTACTGCACATTTTATTATGGGTATATATGGATATACTAATTAACAAAGAAATAATCAGTAGGCAATAACAGAAATACAATTCCTAAGATTTTACCCAGCTCACTGTTAATTCTGGATATGACAGTGTCATTGTTTCCAATCCAGTTCTGGAGCATAGCAAGAGTCTTAATGGGAACACATAGTTTCCAATGAACAAATGTCTTTTAGGGAAAATATGTGTCTATGAACATAAATGTACACCATGAGGAGGAGTATTCTTATGAAAATCCAATGAGTAACCTGAAGACAAAAGAGCCATGAGAGTTGTAATTAGACAAAAATAAGTTCAACAAAGAGGTCTTCAAAACATTTTCTAGGTAAACAGTGTCTAGGTTGGGAGTAGTCCTTATAGTGTTGATAAGTAGAGCAATTGTAGATTGTAGGAGTTGCTTTGGATAGTTTTAACTCAAAAGTTTCTGGAAATTCATTAGGTTTCTGGCCATAATAACAAAGTCATGGTGACATGAAAACTTGAAAATTACTACTAGGATGATAAATACTCTCTAGTAGGTGGGAGCTGTCACAGAAAGCATCACCTTATTATAGCATAAGTTTTGAAACTATGTACTAGAAAATGGACAAAAAGCTTATTGGATATACTCCACCATTTTAAACAATTTCTACTTTAACTCAATAAATGAAAAGTGAAGAAGATACATGATATTTTCTTTTCCAAACTTGAATGCATACATTAGATATTTTAATTTTTAAATATTAATTTTAGCTACATATATGCATTGGTACTCTATGTTAGGGATTAGGTATACATGTGAGTGCAGTTGCATGTGTGTGCCAGTGGGAAGTGTCAGACCTCCCAGAGTTAGAGTTAGTTGTAGGTGACTGTGAGCATCATAATGTTGGTTTTCAGAGTCAACCTTCAGTCTCTATAAGGGCAGTAAGTGTTCTTAAGTGCTGAAAAAATATCTCTGTAGCCCTGCATATTGTTTATATAAAATGGCCCATCTCAATATATGTGACGAGTTCTCAAATAGCTATAAAATTCACATTTTAAAACTTTTATTGGGATGTATTTGTTGTGTAAACAAATTTAATGGGTTTCATTATATTTTTGTTCAGATAGATATACTTTACCCATATTCACTCCCTATTGCCCTCTTATATCTCCCTGCCTCCACTTGAAAGTCCCTTTTCTCTTCCCAAATAGCCCCCTTCCATTTTCATATCATTTTATATATATACACACATATATACACAGACATGTATATATATATACACACACGTGTGTGTATACATACACACATATAAACACACATATATACATTACACATATATACATACACACATATTTATACATATTTATAAATATGATTTTATGAATACATATGATTTACTTTTTTTTTACTATTTTTCAACGTGTCTTTCAGACAATATTGTTGCATTTGAATTCCAAAATCAAAATCGTTGGAACTTAAGGCTGCTGATCCAGAATCTTTTTTGGCCAAACGTTTCACAATATTTAGTTGAACACACAATAAACTATCTCGAACGTTGCAGATCCCTGTAAGCATTAAGGCATCGGGAGAGCAGCATCAAGCTGTCAGTCTTAGTTACTTGTGCTGGATTTAAACACCAGAGGATCAAACCTGAAGGGTTTCAGACAGACACAGAGGACATAGTAGCCTCGTGTTTAGTTATTTTATCGAATTATATTTTTATTATAATTGTTTCTTCTTGCTCTCCTATACTTCAAGAATCTATTCAGATAAATGTTTGTGGGATAAACAAAGCTGACAAACACAAATGGTGCTATCTTTTGACGTTAAGGTAATTATAGAGCATTCTGTGATAAAAATAGACAATAGTACAAAAGTAATATGATTAAATAAGACAATTTAAAGCTGTACTTCACCTAGCCTTTAATATTTTACTCTTTTTCTTTGTTACTTCAGAGCTATGAATTTCAAGATTTATTTGTAACTCTTCTCTATATTTTCTGCTGTACATAGTATTTGTGGGCTATGGCAACCAATCCCCTTGGGCTTGCTTTTACTTTAATTTGCATAAACACGGGCAGCATATGAATATTCAGTGAGTGGCTTTGCATTAAGTAAGTGCCCTTAATCAGCTTTTCTGTTCAGTTTTATTGGTTGCATGCACAGTCAGTTATTTCATCCAGAAAATCTGAAAGCCCTACAAACTAACCAGGTAAGGATTGTAATTCCTTGATGCATTTAATGAAAGAACATTATCATTTGATTACGTAGGTTCTGGAGAATGCTAAAAGCATGGTGGTCCCCCCTCCATCGTGTGTGTGTGTGTGTGTGTGTGTGTGTGTGTGTGTGTGTATTTTTTTCCTTCCCTGGTGGTCAGGTGGATGCATGATTCTCTAATTTGCATAAACATCAGTCTATGAATAATTCATCAGGGTTATTTTAAACACTAGGTTTCTACTTTAGATGGCACTAGGATACTCTGTTTGATTGGCTGGATGCTGTTTTCATCACCAGCAGAATTCCTATAACATGAAAGCACCTAAAAAAGCTGAGTTAAATATACAGTATTTGTTTTTTGAAAAATGCCCGTTATCTTCTCAAAGCAAATTGTACCATTACCCCTCCTCTTCCATTAGAGCTTCAAGCTTTTCATGATAAATATATTACAAGCCGAAATGTGGCTGTTTATAGACTTAACCGGAGTCTGTGATTTCTGGAGAATGGGGTAGCAGCTGTAGTCTTCTGAACATGCATAAACATGAGCAACATGTAAATAAGAAACTGTCACATGTATGCATATGGAGCTCTGAACAGCTCCATTGCTAGGATCCATCTATTTTCTTTATCAAAATCTCCTCTTTGAATGATAACTTTGAGACTGTTTCATCAATTTAAAAATGTCACAAGCAATTATGGTAAAAGATATGCATATAATGAGCATATATGGCCTGACAAATTATTTCTTGTTGAATATGTTATTTATAGTTTCTTCGAAGCCCACCTAGAGATTTTAAAAATTGCTATTTTTTTCTTTTTTTGCAATACAATGGCTACATAAGAAGTATTAATCAAGAATGGCCAGGATAATTAATTTAGGTATTAAGGTGTAATTCACTCCCATAATTTACTCAAAATAAGTCATGCCTCTCTGTATGCTTGTGGAGATATGAAATATAGGATCAAGCAATTCTTTGTTAGTCAAGTGAATATTTGCTGTTTGCTTTTCTCATGTCAGACTCCTCACTTGCAAAGATTCTCACTGCAAATGTTTGAGACTCTGAAATATTGTCGATATTATAGTATTGCAGAAAATTGCTAGTGGAATTTAATTTTTAGCATATTCTAGTTTTGTTTTTTTACTCTACAGTGTAAGGTAGGTCAAATTAACATTTTGAACTGTCTATTAAGAAATGTGTGATCATCGTGGGTAATCAACTATGAAATAGTCTACAGTCACCATACTGTCTACAGATTGCAGGTACAAAAGTATCGAAGGCATCTTTAGGAATGAATAAACTGAAATAACTGTTGAGTTTTAATGTTCTTCATGAACTTTTAATTATTTATTTGCAAAGGTGTGAGTTGTAGATGGTTCTGGATGTAGAGACAGATCGGCTTCCTCTGTATTTAATGACACAACTGACATACTTCCTATTTTTTCTGTTTGAATTTTTTGGAGTTAAGTGAGGGTATGTTTTTATTTTCACTTTTTCTTCTCTTAAGTTTTGCTAGATTTATGTTATTAGTATTTATAAAACAATAAAATATGTGAACGTATTTTCATTTCATTTTGTTACCTGTTGTTGAAATAATTAACAAAAACACAAATAAGGAATTCAAAGACAAGTTGTTTAACACGAGAAGAAATGACAAATTTCTCTAAGAATTTCATGTGATCATATCAGTATTTATGTGCTACATGTAATTATGAGTGGTAATTTAAATCTCACATTTGCAATGTGCTATGTTTAATTAAAGTTTTCAGGATTCAGTAAGGATGCTATTTAATTATCAACCATTAAATGTTTACAACTGTAATAAACATCACAGAATCTTTATCATATACTAGACAGAAACTGTAGATTTGGAATCATTCAAGCAAAGACCATTGTTTAAACAATATCCTCTTATTTAATACCTTTCATATAACTGAATAAATATAGCCAATGGTTTTTTCTTTTCATTTGGTTTAAAATAGTCCAAATTACTTTCAAAACCAAAATGAGGAAACTATAATTTCACAAGACAGACCTATCTGTCCGTAGATAGAACTTTATTTATAATTCTATTTTAGGTATACAAAATTTTAAAAATAGAAATAAATCATTTTATCCAACTGTTTTTGATTGAATAGTCATGGAATGTATAGTTTAATGTGATGCATTGAGCTCTTTTATCTATTTCTGTTTATAGTTATTCATGGCAATTACTGAAATTTCTTAAAAAAATATATGTAAATGACGTAAAAAATAAAGATCTAGTGAGTTGTCATTAAATTTATCTTTTGTTTTGGTAAAAGATTCTTTCTAGTCATGAGTTATCTTGCCAACCCTCACTTTGTTCATTAGTATTTGTTTAACTTTTGGGTAGAAATTATTATGCAAGAAAAATTAATCCACAAAGCATTGCATTTCTAAAGTGGAAAATAATTTGCAATTTTCTTATTTAATTTTTTGTCAAAATATAGTTGGTGACTAAAATTTAATATGTAATGTAATCTAACTATAAACTAACCCTTGTTTTTTATCTTTTGGTTATATTTTTAATAATAAAGAGCTTAGTAATTATGGTTGTGCACTTATTGATAAATCCACTAATAATTAAAGAAAATTGCAAATAGTGCCTTTGTTTTGAGTAAAAACTGAATCAGTGTTCATGAAGTGTAGCCTTATACTCTAGGTGTGCATGTTCATATCACATGGTTCCTTGAACAAATCCAGGTGTCTGTGGAACACACTAGTGTTCTCAGTGACAAAAGACTATCCCACACAATTTTAACTCGCCTGGTATTGCAAGTGATTGACTTGAACACTTCGATGCACATATGTCCACCCAGTGCCCTCTGTCATTTATCACACAAGAACCCAATTCTTCACATGGCAAATATACTTGAAACTTTGTTTTAGTTTTCCTATATTATATTTACATTGAGAGGAATAAATTGCCTGGCTTTGCCAGCTTATGAATGGATTGGCTAGTTATGTTCATTACCATAGAGAAACACAAGGAAGAAGAAAGAAGGGTCTTATTTTGACCTTTTTTTTCCCTGATTGGAGTTTTACTTTGATTGACCAGCTCTGCTGGGTTAGATTTATGTACTCATTTTATTCATGGAATGAAATTCTATAAAACTATTGGGTAACTTAAATTTTCTTTTGTATTTAGATAATCTATAGTTTTTTTCTAGAAAACTATTTTTATTTATATTTTAAGGTAGCAACAAATGATGCTATTGTGATTTCTTACAACTAAAAATAATATACTTGATACACTCTTTTGTCAAGTATTTTGTATATTTGTCATTACATTTTATCATCATCATCATCATCATCATCATCATCATCATCATCATCACTATTGCTTTTAGTGTTTGGGGAAGCATTTTGTGTTGCCAGTCTTTTCAAAGGATCAGTTTGGGATTTTACACAGTATTTATACCATTTATTTATTCTTTTGTTTTGAAATTTTTTGTTTTTAAAACTATATTGCATCCAATGTCCTTAGAGGACACTTTTGAAGTCTTTTATGCCTAAAGCACTATTCTTCTATGAAAAGTGATTCTATTGCAGACATCAAGAAAATGCCCACAAAACATAAAATGAAATGGAACGTTAAATGCTAAACATTGATTTATTTATGTAGGAGCTCTCCTTTGTGTAAGGATTTACATCTCTAACATGTCCCATTGTTACAAGTAGACTGCAGACTTGGGATACAGTTTTACCTGCCAATTCCTAATGACAAAGTGATTTTTCAAGGAAAGGTCTTTTTTGTTTGTTTGTTTGGTTTGGTTTTTTATGAAATTTCAATAATGTGGTGAGAGCTTCTGGAAACAATTTGTCCTAAGTATTAGCTGCATGATATGGATGACCTAGAAAATATTGATTAAAAGTTCACATAACACATGAAATTATCTTACTCCAATTAAAAACACTGGAGGAGGCCTGCACTCTCTCTCCATACATATAAATTTATATGTGCTTATATACACATATAAGCATATATCATTTGTTATATGTAATAAATTTATTTAATTAATAAGCATTATTATATAACATATAGTAGACTTTTACTTAGCTTATATTATGCTTAATAAATATATTCAATAAAATATGGGTAGAGAAAGAGGGAAGGAGAGAGAGAGTGAGAGAGAGAGTGAGAGAGAGAGAGAAAGAAAGAGAGAGAGAGAGAGAGAGAGAGAGAGAGAGAGAGAGAAGAGAGAGAGAGAGAGAGAGAGAGAGAGAAGAAACCTAGCACTGAGGAACAAGATTGACACCTCCATCTGGTTGTGATCTTACTGTTCTTTTGTCTGTCCTTCCTTCTTTTCTTCCTTAATACTTGATTTTTGCTTCCTTAATACTTGATTTTACATGAGCCACTCATGTTAAAATTATCTCAAAGTCAGACAGAACTAATGGAAAATTATGTCAGGATTATAGCTCATTGTTTGAGAATAGTTTTAGTGAAATGAGATTCCTGCTACATTTTAAAATCAAGCTGAGTGAAAGTGTTGGTTAATAAGTGGATGCTCACAGTGTCACAGGGTTCCCAGCTGTATGAAGAGGAGGGCTTTCTTCCTCCTTCCTTACTGGCTTGCATTTGCTGGAGGAAGAGTGCTCATGTGTGCAGTTCTCCTAGCCTGCTAACTGGGATGATCTAACGAAACATGCCACTGACACTACGCAATAGAACTACTAGAGATTAATGCAAATATTTTTAAAGCTGGAATGTTTTGAAGAATGAATTTTATTAAAATCATTGTTGAGAGGAACATAATAACATTGACTGACATCTGTAGCATTAGATTTTCAGCTATAGGCCCTTTACACTTTTGATTCACAGCATACTGACTTGCATACTAATAAAGTTTCTGGCTCATTTATTTAACATAATTTTTCAAAGAAGAAAGTAATTATTAAAATGGTAGTATGTGGGATCCATGTTCTAAGATATAAAAAATAATTATATGCAAATCATACACATTGAAAATAGTTTTTCTGTCCCTGGTTATTTTTATTCCAATGTGATCAATTTCACATTTTCATTTTAGCGTGGCTTCAAGAGTAATTTTCTACTTACTCCAAAGTCTGTAAATTGTTTAGTTCAATATCCAGTTCCCAGATACTTGTGTCAAAATATGTCTGAGCTTGCGCCTATATTTTCACATGAAATTAGACCATTAAGCTGAACTTCAAATAACCAGTCTTATGATTCTTTTTCTCTGAGACTATCCAAATTCCTTTGCCACCAATTTTGAAGTCTTCTGGTCACAGTGAGAAAAATTTTGCCTACCAACAGACTACTTTAATAAGTCTTATAATATACCCCAGAGATGATTTGATTTCACTAGGAAAGAGAATATTGTCTCCATAATGGTTGCTTCTTGATATTTTTGAGGCAACAAATTATATTTCAGAGGTAGTAATATCAAGATTTTTGAGGGGCTTTACTTATAATTAACTTATAATACATTTGTGCAACCTGATAGCAATTTTATCTTACAGTAGATTTGAGTTACATGATAGAAGAGCCTGCAATAGACTCAAATCACAGACTAGGTCTTAGAAGAATATAAATATTTCTTCTGAAAAAGTTATATTTTATTTATAAAATACAGTATTATATTACCAGTATTTATATTTCATAAATCAAACACCTAATGTCATTTATCTTTTTGTTCTTTCTGTGAGATATGAATCATAATAACTTACTGTAAGTACTGAGGCTCACAGGAGCCAATCTATTAGGGGATGGTCAAGATAAAAAAAATTAGTTTGTTTAGCAATATTTATGTGTCAAAATTTTTAAACTGTATTTCTCTGTATTATCAAAGACAAAGCAGAATTTTAGGCCTTGATATGCATTTTCTTTTTACTCTCCAATGGAAATGCTAATCTTTGTTTATTGAATCCTAATTTCATTGAGATGAATTGTAATATTGCAAACAACAGATTTAGGTATGAATAAATAGTAAGAAATAATAGGTGACAATTCTTTTTAATATAAAAATGCCCAGGGAGTAGGGTGAAACAGAACTAAAGAAGACAAG
This sequence comes from Mastomys coucha, assembly GCF_008632895.1. NCBI lineage: Eukaryota > Metazoa > Chordata > Mammalia > Rodentia > Muridae > Mastomys > Mastomys coucha. The sequence goes on along the minus strand of NW_022196914.1, from coordinate 45,589,835 downwards.
AGAAGACTAATCGTGATTAGTCTTCCACAAGAGATTTGGGTTCTAAAAATAAGTAAAATTTTAAATCAAAATGGCTTAAGAACCTTAGGTTAAGACCCACACATATAGAAGTACTATAAGAAAATGGTATGCCTAGAGGTACTGGCTCATAATCCTAGTACTTGGGAGGCTGAAGCAGGGTGATAACAGGTTGGTGGCTGTCTGAACTACATAGTGAAAAATTTATTTCAAGAAATCAGGGCATGGGTTACAGATACCACTCCAGGGAACAAATATGTGATGGAGGAAAAGGAAAAATAGAAAAATGGAGCTGTACTTGCACTAAGAGAGGTAAACCTGGATGGAGATGGACAGTGTTGAGGACCAGGCTGATGTGAGTCTACTACCTGCAGCCACGTTCCAGCTGTACTACCTACAAGGACCACATCCGGTTCTCAGTTCCTATTTCAGCTGGGGTCTGTGTTGGTTCATGCTACTACCAAAGATTACAGCTTGAAGCCATGTTTATGTCTGTGGGCTGTGTTGCCTTTTGGGGCCTGCAGAGCCACCTGAGTCTCAAAGTAATGTCCTCTTCTATTTGGGCTTTTCTGGGCCCATGGTCCTACTGCAGCCAGGGACCATGTTAGTGATTTGTTCTACTTTCAGAAACAATGAGGAAGCACATAATCTCGACTTTCATTGACTGTAAAGAATAAGAAAATTATATTTTCAGGGATATTCAGGATTGCATAGTTGAAAAAGAGGGACCTAAAAGGCTTCTCTGATAACCCCTACCTCCATCTCCTCCTCCACCCCATTCCCAAATCCCCAAAAAGTAGCATCCTAAACAGGAAACACTCAACGAGAACTCTTAAAAAGTGTGAAAGAATGCTGAAGTTATGTCTCCACAAAAGATGGCTTCAGGTGGCATACAGGAGGGGAGTAACACAGTTCTCTTTAAGAGGCAGGTCACAAAAAGTTTGACAATCTTCCAGAGAGTATATAAATAAGACAAATTGGACTTGTTTTCTTCCTCCTCTTCTTCATTTAATTTTTAATTTTTTGGGGGATAGGTTGGGAGAGCATACATTGAAGAATTGGAAAATGTGTGCGATCAGGATACATGATGTGAAATTCCTAAGGGATCAATTAAAATATTATGTTGAAAAATAAAGAAATCCAAGAACAAAACAGTTTTCAAAACCACTTGTGTAAATGTTATAAACCCATATTCAACAAGCACAGAGATGCTCACTAGTACTCACCGTTCAAGCAAGGAACATCTAAGACACTATGAGTATTACCTTGCACCCACTGAAGAGCAGAAGGCCAGAAAGTTGGCTTAGTTTTTTATGATCAATCATAATCCCCATAATATTGTAAATGGTAGGATTGATCCTAGATTTTTAAAAGGTTGTTATCAATGATGGTATTGCCATGACCTTTTTCTCAGCATGCTTGTCATTGATACAGGTAAAGGCTGTTGATTTGTGTGAGTTCATTTTGGATCCTGCCACTTTGCTGATAGTGTGGATTAGTTCTAGAAGTTTCCTGGTGCAAAGTTTTGGATTTCATGTATAATATCATATCATCTTTAAATAGGGATAATGTTTGTAGAGGTGTGTATATTGTAAAAAATCATTTCAAGAAAAAGTCACTAATTTGTGGTTTGGGGAGACACAGGAGTATTTGGATGGAGATTGAGATGGAAAGTGTGTAAATACAGTATACATGTATGAAACTCTCAAATATTTTAAAGTTAAAAATCCAAAAACAATAGCTGTCATAATATGCAGAGAGACAATAGACAATATGGTCCTTTTCTTCATACTCATGATATCTCTGAACTGATAAGTGACACTCATGTAAATGTAAATGTTGCTTTCATTTCCTCTGAGGAAGGGCTGAGGAAGGGTTGAGCCATATCCAAGCAGTCTGAATACACGGTTTGGGTTGAGCCTAGATTGTTTCCTTCTTTGTACTAACTATCCCTAAGACTAGGCCTGGAAGCTTCTAGCCTCCATACAATCTAAACTCCTATAATCCTGGACCTTGATGACGTCAGCTTTCATTCTCTGCTAACCTAGGCCTAGAATGGTTCAGACTTCAAGCTTTACTGCTTAATAAAAATCACTCTTTCCAGTTCTTTCTGAACTCTGGATGTCTGGAGAGCTGATCTGGCTCTAACTCCTCTTCAAACTGACTGATTCAATCCAGCTTCCCTTTCTTGTCTGCTCTTATGAAAGCTGGATGTGTCCTATCTACGAATCACTTTGCCAAATCTTTCTCTGATTCATTACTTTGTCTGCCCTTCAATTAGAAATCATTGTTTGGTATTAAAGGTGTGTAGTGAGAGCCTGCCTGTATTCCAGCCAGAGGAAATAAAGGTGTGTGGAGTATGTATTCTAGTCATATCTTACATTGGATGTGATTCCTTGCCACAGCCATCAAATTAGTAGAATAAAATTCTATCATGCTCAACAATATTCTACCCTTTGTTTAAACTAAAAACAAAATACTACAAAGGCCGCTGGAACATGACTCAGAGTGGATGAGTTTCTATAGTGACAGTTCCTTCTACATGCCATCCTTCTCTTCTCTCATATAAAGTGCTGGTCCCCATATCAGCTGTTGTCTACTAGAAAGTTAGTGGTTTAAGAGCTACAGCCTTCCTAATTCTTCCTTTCTGTCACAACTCAGAAAATAACCATTACTGGTAATTAAAAATTTTCATTCACATTACATTTTAAACTCCCCTGACCACACACATATTTTTTGTGATCTTAAGAACAGATTAGATAAAATGACCTGAAATGCTTTGACTTGCTCATGTTGCTCTAGACACATGGTACAATTAACACTGCACATTAGTGAAGTTGAACTGTTCTGACATAATACCAATATTTTAGATGAATCATTTCATTTAACTCTCACAATCCCATGGAGGTGTGTGTATGTGTGCTCACACACATTTGCATGATTACATACAAACAAGCACATGTATAAAAAATATCATCAGCTTATTCAAGGCCCCACAGCTAGTAAGTTGGATTTGTCTAATTTCAAATTTCATACATGTCATGTGGACACCTCATGCTAATATTGATCATGTAATGTTAATGCAATTATGTTATGTAGCCCAGGCTGTCCTGGAATTTCCTGTGATCCTTTTTAATTAGCCTCCTAAGTAAGAAGATTTCAGACCTAAGCCACCAGGCCTATATGAGTGCCATTATCTCAAAAGCAGAATTATACTGGGACTATTCAATTTGCATTTTTTGTTTTTGTTTTTGTTTTCAAGCAGGGTTTCTCTGTGTAGCTCTGGCTGTCCTGGAACTCACCCTGTAGACCAGTCTGGCCTCGAACTCAGATATCCGTCTGCCTCTGCCACCCAAGTTCTGGGATAAAAGGCATGAGCCACCACCGCCCACCTCAATTTGCATTTTTAAAACAATGAAATGAGAATAGACAGTTGGGTTCTTATATAATAATTACTAGGCAATTGTTCCATATTTCTTGTTTGTTTTCTGCCCAAAACTTGAAATAAAATTATGTGATTCCTGTGAAAATCATGATGTCCAGAATTCTGAACTATGAACTTGAATTCACTTCTAGTTAAAATAGTCCATATGTGAAATGCAAATCAAAACAACCCCGAGGTTCTACCTCACAACAGTCAGAATGGCTAGGATAAAAACTCAGGTGACAGCAGAAGCTGGAGAGGTTGAGGAGAAAGAGGAACACTCCTTCATTGCTGGTGGGACTGCAAGCCAGTACAACCACTCTGGAAATCAGTTTGGCAGTTCCTCCAGAAATTGGACATAGTACTACCTGAGAACCCAGCTATACCACTCCTGGGCATATACCCAGAAGATGCTCCAACATGCAATAAGGACACATGCTCCATTATGTTCATAGCAGCCTTATTTATAAGAGCCAGAAACTGGAAACAATCCAGATGTTCCACAACAGAGGAATGGATGTGGAAAATGAGGTACATCTACACAATGGAGTATTACTCAGCTATTAAAAACAATGAATTTATGAAATTCTTATGGAACTGAATAGATCTGGAGAATATCATCCTGACTGAGGTAACCCATTCACAAAAGAACACACATGGTATGCATTCTCTGATAAGTGAATATTAGCCCAGAAGATCAGAATACACAAAGTACAACCCACAAACCACAAGAAACTCAAGAAGAAGGAAGACCAAAGTGTGGATACTTCATTCCTTCTTAAAAGGGGGAACAAAATACCCATGGAAGGAATTGTAGAGACTAACTATGGAGTAGAGACTGAAGGAAGGACAATCCAGAGACCACTCCACCTGGGAATCCTTCCCATATTCAATCATCAAATCTAGACACTATTGTGGATGCCAGCAAGTGTTGGCTGAGAGGAGCCTGATATAGCTGTCTACTGAGAGGTTCTGACAGTACCCGACTAATACAGAAGTAGAGGCTCACAGCCATCCATTGGACTGAGCACAAGGTCCCCAATGAAGGAGTTAGAGAAAGGACCAAAGGAGCTGAAGGGTTTGCAACCCCTTAGGACGAACAACAATATGAACTAACTAGTACCCTCAGAGCTCCCAGGGACTCAACCACCAACCAAGGAGTATGCATGGTGGGACTGATTGTTCTGGCAGCATGTGTATAGTAGAGGATTGCAAAGTCGATCATTAATGGGAGGAGTGGCCCTTGGCCCTGTGAAGGTTCTGTGCCCCAGTGTAGGGGAATGCCAGGGCCAATAAGTGGGAGAGGGTGGGGTGGCAAGCATGAGGAGAGGGAGGCAAAGGGGTTTGTTCTTGGTTTTTTGTTTGTTTGCTTGTTTTTTTGTTTTTTGGTTTTTGTTTTTGTTTTGTTTTGTTTTGTTTTTTTTTTGGAGGGGAAACTGGGAAAGGAGAAATCATATGACATGTAAATAATGAGAATATCTAATAAAAAAGGCTGCTATGAATATAATGAGGCATGTGTCCTTATTATATGTTGGAGCATTTTCTGGGTATATGCCCAGGTGTGGTATAGTAGAGTCCTCAGGTAGTACTATGTCCAATTTCTGGAAGAACTGCCACACTGCCAGCTTGCAATCCCACCAGCAATGGATCATGACACCAAGCACTGATCTATTAATTTGTTTGGTACTGAATAAATTATTGGAATCTAAGCATTATGACATGTGATGGGGGATATAACAGTGATGGAAATGAATATAATTTATTTTTTCATAGATGTCCCACTTTATATTTTCATTTTTGGTAGTTTGTGAACATTTGTGTTATAAACTCAGTTTTCTCTCATACCTTTTTCCTTAAAAAAGGAAGCTTAGTGGTATTGGGTGTCAAAGCACTGAGACGAAAACTACTTCCTAGCTTCCCTCTGACGTCAAGTTATGATGTAAGATACAGACAGCAGGGGGTGAACTGAGTTTTCTAGGAAAGTCCTTTAGATACAGGGCACATTCTTCTGCTCTAACTCCTTCCTCTCTACTGCCCAGAGCATGTGCCTGATCAGTAAAGCTGAAGCAGCCATTCAGAAATCATGAGATCACTTGACGTTCAAAACTACATTCTGAAATTTTGCTGCCGAAATATGAAAGGAGTTTGGTTCTCTGGTAATATTTCAGTGACTTCATTAGGTTAAGAAACTTAAGCTTTGACTCTTACTTAATCTTGTCTGCATGATAATTAAAAACACTGCTCATCTTATTGTGTCTATTATTTGTAATTTATCAATGTTTTCATAATTTTAACAGGTTTATATATGTAAAGAAAATATATAACTTTTAATACAAATGTAAATATATAGACATACTATATTCAAACCCATTCTTGCTTCTTTTCAGCTAAATTATCCATGTGTCCCTAGTATATTAGTTTTACAAAGATCTCTATTGGAGAAGTGTTTTCAGATATATATTTAAAATCATACCTAAAAACTCTACTGCTAAAGAGAACACTTGGATATCTCAAAGAATGTGGAGAAATCAAGCTGGTGTCTCCCTAGAGAATTCACCAATAGTGACTAACAATCATAGTACTCCTATTCACCACTACAAGGGCAGTCATCAACCCAACTGCAAAACTAGTGAGGTACCCATTAAATATGCTGGAGCAATAATGGAATAGATGATGTGGCATAACTGATCTTTGATCACATTTATTCCACTCCTTGAAATAAAACCCATACTTGATACTGCTAGGGTGGCCAAGAACCTGAGGCTGGATAGGCCATGGGCTTAGGGGAAAATCAAATTCTATCAGACTTCTAAATAGAACACAGCAATACCATAACTCTTAATAATATTCTGGCTGTACCAATAAATCAGTGTTTTACTCAGCAAAGAGTCTTCTTGCAGTAGTTTGGAGCTAACACAGAGACTTACAACTGATCAGTGTACAGAGAATGATTTTGTAGAAATCAGTTCTAAATGAGATGTCTTCACCAAAGCTCTTCCCTCAGGGCTCAGGAAGCTATGCTGAGAAGAAGATAGAAATATTATAAGAGCTAGAGGGGGAAGAAGACACTAAGAAGCAGTACTTTCCAGAAATAACAGGACTGACTGATGCACACATGAACTCACACAGATTATGGCTTCATGCATGGTAACTGTACAGGTTCAAGTCAGATGGGATCACAGTTAAGGGTGGGGGAAGTGGACACACGCTCCTATCCCTAATCAAGAAGCTACCTGAAAATTGTAATCTACTTAGAAAGAAAAAATAGTTATATACAGATGTTTCATTGGTCTATTAACCACACTTTAGGGTAGGTTATATGCTTAGAGGTATATAGGTAACCCAAAAGAGAATATTCAATAAAAAAAATAAAGAAAGCAGGCTGAGCAAGGCAAAGGGAGCTAGCCAGTAAAGAAGCAGAGAACTATCTACCATGGTCTACGCCTCCGTTCCTCCCAGGGCTCCTGCCCTTGTATCTCATAGTGGGCTGCAATTAAAACATGCAGGTCAAATAAACCCTTTCCTCCTCGAGTTGCTTTTGAGGTGGTTTGAATGAGAAATTCCCCATAGGCTAATCTATTTAATGTTTACTTTCCACTTGGTGGGATTGTTTGGTAAGGATTAGGAGATATGGCCTTGTTGGAAAAATTGCACCTTTGTTGGAGGAGGTCTGTCGCTGGCAGTGGTTTTTGAGATTTCAAAAGCCCACCTCCTTTTTGTTTTGTTTTGTTTTTGTTTTTCTAGCTTTGATGGGGACAAAGTCGACTCTGTCTGTCCTGGAACTCAGTATGTAGATAAAGCTGGCCTGTCAGGTGCCAGGATTAATGGCATGAGGCACCAATCCCAGCTGTTTATACCATTTAGGTTATTTACTCTCTCTCTCTCTCT
>NW_022196914.1:45570938-45582495 GCF_008632895.1 Mastomys coucha | reverse complement strand
TCTCTCTCTCTCTCTCTCTCTCTCTCTCTCTCTGTCATTTATCTGTCTCCCTCCCTCCCATTCTCTTTCTCTGCCTGGTGGTTGTCCTCTCAAAATGTAAGGTCTCAAATACTGTTTCAGTATCATGCCTGCCTGTCTGCTGCCATGCTTCCTGTTATGATGATAATGGAGTCATCCTCTGAAACTATAAGCAAAAGCCCCAAATTATTTTAAATGATTTTTAAAATAAGTTGCCTTGGTTATGATGTATCTTCACAACAATAAAAAATCACTAAGATAGTGTTTATCATATTAATAGAAGCAAACCAGGACTGGGAATAATAAGCATTGTTTACTTCAGTCAACATACAGAACTGAAAGAATCTCAAAATAATAATAACCCTTTGGCAGGCTCAGATATTGCAAAGGTCTTATTTAAACCTGTGAAATCACAACCTTCCTAAAAGCAGTTGGCCTCCCACTTGGAAGATCTGTCAGAGGATAATAGAGCCTTAGTGCCTTTCTGTAAGTTTATCTTACCAGTGACTAATAATGCATGTAAATGGATAAATAAGAAACTGAGACAGAAGAAAGAAATAATATTTTCATGAAGATCATCATTTTGTAAACAATGTAAAAGAGCTGAATTCCAATTTTTAAAATGTTGATGTTTGTCTTTATGTTACCTCAGACTGTCCTCTGGCAACTGACAATTTTAATTATACCAAGAAAAAAATTTAAAAATTTATTAAACTTGAGAGGTGAAACTGAAATTATTTTCTTAAAGTATGGTGCTATATCTTATTTGAATTATCAGGAACCATCACAAATGTAGACATCCAGAGAAAGAAATGCATATCAGAAAATTGGCAGCTTTGTGGCTGTCTTGAAAGGTAGAAGTAAGACATATATTTTTTTTAAATACCAGAAAAAGGAGTGAAGCATCCCAAATGCAGAAACTTAGTGATTAAGCATGTTGTCAATAGATTCTGACAGTAAGCATGAGTTGACAGTTTGGGCATCTCATATATAGACATGATTGTGTTAGACAGATAAACATTCATTGTCCAATTTTCTCATCAGGTTTGTGAGTTTGGCCAGTCCTTTTATAATCAGCAAGACTTGGATTTTAAGGGTATTTATTGTTAATTTAATTGGGGGCATCTACACAGAATATGTCTTATCTTATAGTGAGAGATGAGTCAGTGCATGATACAGACAGAGTATAGACAGGCAGACATTGAAACAAGTGTGGAAGGGTAAGATACAGTTTTACATTGTATAAAATTGTTGGCTTAGGGTTATTATTTTGTTTTGTTTTGTTTTTTGCATGATAGGGATTAAATGGGTTTTTTTTGCAATAATAAAAATTAAAAACCCAAAGTGAACTAGTGAGTGAAGTAATTTAACAGAAATATCTTGGAGAAACTCAAACATTTATTCCCTGTTCCCATTATAAATGGCTGTGTGGGGAACCTCTACAGATGAAGCATTTCAAATAACATGTGAGATTAGGTTTGAACCTCTTAACTTGAGTGATGCTGGCAGGTTTACCAGGGAGAACAGTGTAACAGCTGTAACCAGTGTTTGTCAGTTAGCTCCTGTGTCTTAAAATAACTCAGTGTTTGAGCAACTTTGACATGCACTTAACATTGTTCTTCATTTCTCAGGGCAAAGAAACAAGATCAGTAATATCTGGAACAAGTAAAGCCAAATATGGAACTGTACTTGGGTTCCTTTGGTCCTTTCATACTCCTCATCTTCCAGTGTTAGTGAAAGGGTACGTCTCTTCCATTGCTTAGGTTAAATGGCCACACAGGAAAACAGTTCGTTAAAGGGAAGAAATACCAACCTGTTATGAAACTCAAGCAAAAGGAACTTTCTCAGGGTGTTTTGGAATCTCTCCCATTTGTAAGAATTATATGAATATAAGACTATTTTTATACTATTCATGAGATTAATAATGAGGAGTAGGGTTTTATCCTACAATCCACTTTATAAAGGGAGATTTGGGGAAGAAGCATATAATTACATAATAGCATAGTATATAATAACAATTGTTGATGACATTAAAAATGAGACCCTGAACAAGAAGCTCAACCTCTGAGGGCTGGAGCCTGGTCTATATTGAGAATGCTCCTTACTGAATTTGTCCACTTTTCAGTCAGTAAAAATGCTACCTTCATTCTTTCAAGCGTTCAAAAGAGGCACAGTCTCTCTGATACATCATGACCAGAGGAACTTCTGTTGCCTCATGAAAGGTAAAACAAAATTGTGTTGATAAAAAAACTTTCAAAGTTTTAAAGCCTTGTGTAGCACTAACGGGTAAGGTTAAGATTAGCGATGGAAGAGGTTATCAGTCTGTGAGTAGGAAGGGAAACATGGGAGAGGTTGGAGGGAGGGGATTTGGGAGAGTCTAGAGGGAGAAAAGAGAAGGGTGAAAAGAAACTTAATTACATTTTAATTAAGATGTACTAAAGGGCTTTGACAATTGTGCAAATGTATTGAATGGATAAAATGTGATCCTAATCGAAGTACAGTTGCTTTCACCTCCCAGAACTCAGCCAACCACTAGGCAGACTTACACTAACTGAATTTGAGTTTCTGAATTTGAGTCTTCTTTTCTAATTTATTTCCTTTTTCATATTCACATACAGTTTCTTGAACTTATTTGTAACATGTATAGCCACAAAAACAACACTTATTGTTCTAAAATTAAATAACATCTAATTAGCTTAAACATGTAATTGATCCTAGAATATTAAGTCATTATTTAAATTTAAGGAAGATAATTTTTGTGATTGCTGATGAAAAAATAATTAACAGAAAGTTGACATATTTCTAAGCATGTATTTGAAGTGTGGATATTTGCTTCTGACTCCTATATTTTAAAAAGATGCATACCTTTGTTTTTGTAAATATTATGAAGTAAACATAATATACTAATATATTCAGCTTCTGGCTATTATAAATAAGGCTGTTATGAACATAGTGGAGCATGTTTCCTTGGTGTATGCTGGAGCATCTTCTGGGTATATGCTTAGGAGTGGTATACCTGGGTCTTCAGGTAGTACTATGTCCAATTTTCTGATGATCCTCAACAGAAGAATGGATACAGAATATGTGGTACATATACACAGTGGAGTACTATACAACCATTAAAAATGACTTCATGAAATTCACAGGCAAATGGGTGGAACTTAGAAATATACCATCCTGAGTGAGGCAACACAGTCACAAGGGAACACACATGGTATGTAGTCACTGATAAGTGGATATAAAGAAAAAAGCTCAGAACACTCATGATACAACTTACGGACCATATGAAGGTCAAGAAAATAAAAGACCAGAGTGTGGGCCTCTCCATTCTACTTGGAGTGGCGAACAAAATTATCATGGGAGGTTGATGGTGGTGGTGAGGTGGTGGGTGGAAGGAAGAAATGGGAGGAGACAGGCAAGATGTACATAGGGTCAGGAACTTGTACAGAGGTATGTAGCAATGGGGGATGGGAAACGAGGCTAGACACCACAAAGTCTCAGATACCAGAATAACAAGAGGCTCCCAGGACCCAATGGGGATGACATTAGCTGAAATACTAAACAATGGGGGTGGGGAAGAACCTGTAGAGACCGTATCCAGGGGTTAGGAAAGGCCCCCAGTTGAGAGATGGGGCCACCCAACCTTCACAAAAATTTTAACCTAGAATTGCTCCTGTCTAAAGAAAACGCAGGGACAAGGAGTTGAGCCGAGACTGAGGGATTGCCCCACCTGAGGGTCCATCCATGTTCAGTCACCAAACCCAGACACTTGCTGATGCCAGGAAGTGCTCAATGTCAGGAACCTGATGTAGCTGTCTCCTGAGAGGCTCTGTCAGAGCCTTATAGATTCAGGTGTGGATGCTTGCAGCCAAACATTGGACTGAGCACTGGAACCTCAATGGAGGAGTTGGGAGAAGGACTGAAAGAGCTGAAGGGGTTTGTAATCCCATGGGAGAAAGACAATATCAACCAGCCAGACTCTTCAGAACTCCCAGGGACTAAACCACCAACCAAAGAGTACACATGGAGGGATCCATGACTCCAGCTGTATATGTGGCAGAAGACGGCCTTGTCTGGAATGAAGTCAGACCACAAAACAGCTTAATAATGGAATAAGAGAAGGTGGCTAAATTAAAATAAACCCACACTTCTATAGCAAACTAATTCTAGACATTGGTGCTCTAAACATAAGGTCAGAGCAAGAGCATATTCCTCTTCTAGTAAAGCTAGAAAAACTGGATATTTCCATGCAGTAGATGGAAACTTGGCACCATATCTCTTACCTCATTCTAAAACTAAATCAGTGAGAATCAAAGATTTAAATGAAGTATCTATCACTCTGAAGTTTCAGTGGGGAAGCAAAGCCTTTCAGAAAACAACAAAATTTTAAAAAGTAGAATTACATTAAACTAAAAAGCTTTTGGACAACAAAAGAATTAACCAGGAGAGGAAAGAGACACCCTACAGAATAGTGGAAAGGATTTGACAGATATTCAAAAGAGCAGTGATATCCTGAATACAGAAGGAACACTGAATATTTAACATCAAAATAAATAATTTAATTGATGTATAGGTGACTTTTTTGAATATATAATTTGAATATATATTTCTGAAAGAATAATTATAAGTAGCCAAAAATGAATGAAACATACCATGTCTGTATATATATATGTGTGTGTGTGTGTGTGTGTATATATACATATATATAATTATCATGATTATATTATCAAAACTACAATTAAATTAAATACCATCTTTTCTCCAATTAGAATTACTATTACTAAAAAATAAATAAATGTCTAAAATACGTTGAAAAAGATATGAATTAAGTGGAATCACACACTGTTGGTTTGGAATATAAATTAATCTAGGCTATGGAAGGCACTGTGGAGATCCCTTGAAAGACTAAAATAAGATGCGATCTAGTGATGCCACTTTTGGCTTTATATGTAAAGCAAATGAAGTCAGCACACAAGAGAGGTATCTCATGTTTCTGTGTATGTGTCAATTGTTCTTGCTAAGGTGAAAAGCAAACCAGCCTAAGTGCCCACTAACAAGAAAATGGACAAAGAAAACATGGCGGAGTATCACAATGGAATATTATTCAAGTATAATGAGAATGAAATACTGTCATTTGTAGCAAAATGGATAGAACTATAGGACATCATGGTAAGTGAAATACCCAGATACAAGTTGATAAGTGTCACTTTTTTTTCTCTATGTGGAAGCAATAAAAGCCATCCTAAAGTAGTGGTATCAATACTAGGGACTGAAAGTGTGGCAGGGGAGGGAGAGATGGGGACAGAAGCATAGATGAATGGGATTTGTATGTTTTGTGTGCATGTATGGAAGTATTACAGTAAATCCTGTTTCTTTGTAAAATCACTACATGTTAATAAGTTATTGGTAGAGTAAATATGAACATTTTTTATTGAACTTATTTATTCACTTTACATACCCAAATCACCTGCCTTTTCCTCAGGATATCCACTCATGCAGATCCTCCCACACATTCCACCCCCTTCCCCTTCCCAGAGGTAAGCCCTCTCTGGGAGTTAGCCCTCTACACTATTCCCCATCCCAAACATTAAGTCTCTGCAGGACTAGGCACATGTTCTCCCACTGAGTCCAGACAAGGTGAACTATTTAGGGGAATGGGATCAACAGGCAGGCAGGCACAAATTCATGGACAGCCCCTGCTCCTGTTGTTGGGGTACCCACATGAAGAGCAAGTTACTCATATGCTACATATATGCAGGGGGCCTAAGTCCAGCCAGTACTCATTCTTTGGTTGGCAATTTTGGCTCTCGGAATCACAAGGGTCCTGGTTAGTTGATTCTTTTGGTCTTCTTATGGAGTTCCTGTCCTCTTTAGGTCCCTCAGTCCTTCTCCCAACTCTTCAATACAACTATCAATCTCCATTTGATGTTTTGATGTGGGTCTCTGTCTCTCTTTCCATTGGCTGCTGGGTGGAGCCTCTCAGAGAACAGTTATGCTAGGTTCCTGTCTGCAAGCATAACAGAGTATCACTAATAGAGTCAGAAATTGGTTCTTGCCCATGGGATAGTTTTGATTTGAGGTAGTCATTGGTTGGTTATTCCCTTAGTCTCTGCTCTATCTTTATCCCCACACTTCTTGTAGGTAGGACACATTTTGGGTCAAAGGTACTGTGGGTAAGTTTCTGTCCTTAGCCCTTCCCCAGGAGTCCTAACTGGCTAGAGGAAGTGGCCACTTCAGGCTCCATATCCCCCACTGTTAGGAGCCACAACTAGAGTCACCCCTATAAATCCCCCTAGAGCCCTCTACCCATCCCAAGTCTCTGGCTCCTCCGAAAGATTGCTCCTTCCACCTCCAATTTCCCTTCTCTCTCCCCTACTCTCCCTAAAACTGATCCCCCCAACTCCATGTTCCATCCCCAATCCCACCCAGTTCTATGCTTCTGTTGACCTCTAATATTTATTTTGTTTCCCCTTCTAAGAAAAATTCAACCATCCTCCCTTGTTATTTGGCTTCTTTAGGTCTGTTGATTATAGCATGGTTTTCCTGTACTTTATGGCTAATATCCACTGGTCAGTGAATACAAACCATGTGTGTTCTTTTGTGTCTGGTTTACTTTACTCAGGATAATAGTTTCTACCTCCATCCATTTGCCTGCAAAATTCAAGATGTCCTTGTTTTTAATGGCTAAGTAGTATTCCACTGTGTAAATGAACCATATTTTCTTCATCCATTTTTGGTTGATGGACATCTGGGTTGTTTCCAATTTTAGCTGTTACAGACAAAATTGCTGTGAACATAGTTGAGCAAGTCTCCTTGTGGAATGGTGGATCATCTTTTGGGTATATGCCCAGGAGTAGTATAGCTGGGTCTTAAAGTAGAAGTAGTCCCAATTTTCTGAGAAACTGCTAAATTGATTTCCAGAGTGGCTGTGCATGTTTGCACTCCCACCAGCAGTGGAGTAGTGTTCCTCTTGCTCCACACTCTCACCTGCTATTCCTTGAGTTTTTGTTCTTAGCCATTCTGATGGATGTAGGTTGAATCACAGAGTCATTTTGATTTGCTCTTCCTTGACGACTAAGGACACTGAACATGTCTTTAGATGCCTCTTGACCATTCTAGATTACTTTGTTTAGAGTTCTCTGTTTAGGTCTGTACCCCATTTTTAAATTGTATTATTTGGTTGTTGGTTTCTAATTTCGTGATTTCTTTATTTTGGTTATTAGACCTCTGTCAGACGTAGGGTTTGTGAAGATCTTTTCCTAAGCTGTAGGTTGTCATTTTGTCCTAATGATCATGTCCTTTGACTTGCAGAAGCTTTTCGGTTTCATAAGATCTCATTCATTGATTGTTATCTTAGTGCCTGAACCATTGGTATTCTTTTAAAAGAACTTCTCTTCTTGTACTGATAAGTTCAATACTATTCTTTTTATTATGTTAGATTTATTGTATCTGGTTTTGCATTGAGGTCTTTGATCCATTTGGACTTGAGTTTTATGCAGGGAGATAAATATGGAACTATTAATAATAGACCCATATTTATTCTAGGTGCAGACATTTAGTTAGAACAACACCATTTGTTGAAGATGCTCTCACTTTTCCATTGTATGGTTTGGCTTCTTTGTAAAAACTCAAGAGTCCATTGATGTGTGATTTATTTCAAGCTCTTAGAACTTACTACATTGACTATTTCAATTGGATTTTCCAAATTTTAGAGTACAGGCTTTGAAGCAAAACCTAATGATTCTTTGAATTTCCCCAGTGTCCATTGTTATATCTGCCTATTTCTGCTTTTGTTAATTTTGGTACTCCTCCTTTTAGTTAGTTTGGTTAAGGGTTTGTTTATCTTATTGATTTTCTCAAAGAACCAGGCCTTGATTTCATTGATTATTTGTATTGTTCTCTTTGTTTCTAACTGATTGATTTATGCCCTGAGTTTATTTCCTGCAGTCTACTCCTCCTGAGTATATTTTCTTCTTTTCTTTAGAGCCTTCAGGTGTAATTTTAATTCACTAGTGTGAAAATTCTCCAATTTCTTCATGGAGGCACTTAGGGCTATGGACATTACTTTCCTATGTCCCATAAATTTGGGTATGCTGTGCCCTCATTTTCAAGGAATTCTAAAAACTCTAATTTATTTATTTATTTCCTGGCCCAGAGATTATTGAGTAGAGAATTGTTCAGTTTCCACAAATACGTAGGATATCTATTGTTTCTGTTGTTGCTAAAGTTCAGCTTTAATCCATGGTGATCTGATAAGATGCATGGTGTAACTTCAATCTTCTTGTATCTGTTGAAACTTGCTTTGTGACTGATTATATGGTCAATTTTGGAGAACGTTATGTGAGGTACTGAGAATGGTATATTCTTTTGTGTTTGGGTGAAATGTGCTATAGATATGCTAGGTCTATTTTAATCAAAACCACTGTTAGTTCCATTATTTCTCTATGTAGTTTCTGTCTCAATGGCCTGTCCATTGGTAAGAGAGTAGTATTAAAATCTCCCACTGTTATGTGTGGGGCTTGATGTGTGATTTAAGCTTTAGTAATATTTCCTTTATGAATGTGATATTCTTGCATTTGGGGCATAGAAGTTCAGAACTGAGATGTCCTCTTGGTAAATTTTCCTTTGAAGAGTATGAAGTGTCCTTCCCTGTTTCTTTTGATTACTTTCAGTTGAACCAGTGTCTCCAGAGCTCCCAGGGACTAAACCACCAACCAAAGAGTACACATGGTACGACTCATGGATCCAGCTGCATATGTAGCAGAGGATGCCCTAGTTGGTCATCAATCGGAGGAGAGACCCTTGGTCTTGTGAAGGCTCTATGCCCCAGTGTAGGGGAATGCCAGGTTCAGGAAGCAGGAGAGGGTGAGTTGGTGGGCAGGGGGAGGAGGGAATGAATAGGGGTTTTTTGGAGGGGAAACCAGGAAAGAGGAGAACATTTGAAATGAAAATAAAGAAAATATCTAATAATATATATGTGTGTGTATATATATATATATACACATATATACATATATATGCATATATACATGTATATATATATTAAGAAAGTGTCTTAGTCAGGGTTTCTATTCCTGCACAAACATCATGACCAAGAAGCAAGTTGGAGAGGAAAGGGTTTATTCAGCTTACTTCCATATTGTTGTTTATCACCAAAGAAAGTCAGGACTGGAACTCAAGCAGGTCAGGAAGCAGGAGCTGATGCAGAGGCCATGGAGGGATGTTCCTTACTGGCTTGCTTCTCCTGGCTTGCTCAGCCTGCTTTCTTATAGAACTCAAGACTTCCATGGCACCACCCACAAGGGGCCCTATCCCCTTGATCACTAACTGAGAAAATGCTCCACAACTGAATCTCATGGAGGCACTCCCCAACTGAAGCTCCCTTCTCTGTGATAACTCCAGCCTGTGTCAAGTTGGTACACAAAACCAGCCAGTACAGAAAGTCTATTTTATTATATAATAGAAAGACTATACCAACTTATTTCTTAGGTCTGCTTGCTTGAAAAACCATTTTACAGCCCTTTATTCTGAGATAATGTCTATGTTGCTGATGTGTGTTTCTTGTACACAACAGAATAATGGATCAGGTTTACACATCCTTTCTGTTAGCATGTGTCTTTTTATGGGGGAATTAAGCCCACTGATGTTGAGAGATATTAATAATCAATGATTGTTACTTCCTGTTATTTTGATATTTGTGGTGGTAGTGTGTGTGTGTGTGTGTGTGTGTGTGTGTGTGCGTGTGTGTGTGTTCTATTGGGTTTAATGGTATGAAATTATTTATTTTTCTTTATTGTAGTTAGCATCATTAAGTTGGTGTTTTTCTTATAGCATCCTCTGTAGGGTTGGGTTAGTGGAAAGGTATTGTTTAAATTTGGTTTTCATTATCAGCGCCCATCTATCCTATACAGCAAGACTTGAATATTCCAATGCAGATTGAACACAAGAAAATGACCTTAAAACTAACTTTCCGAAGCTGATGAAGGTCCTTAAAGAGGAAATTTTTTTAATTTCTTAAAAAATTGAGATAAAGGCAAATAAAAATTGGAATAAAGCAATAAATTTTTTAAAAAATACTTCCTCCAAAAGCCAAGAAAATAAACAAACAGGTAAAGGAAATATTTCAAGACCTGAATATGGATATAGAAGCAAGAAAAAAAAACATAAACTGAGGGAACTCTAGAAGTGGAAAATATAGGTAAATGAAAAGATATCACAGACACAGCATTGCCAACAGAATACAACAGATGGAAGAGACAATCTCAGATATTGACTTGATAGAATAAATTGGTCAAAGATCAGTCCATTGGCCAAAGAAAATGTTAAATATAAAAACATTCCTGATACGAAACATCATGGAAATCTGGGATACTATAAAACACTAAGCTGTCCTACAAATAATAGGTACAGAAGAAAGAAATATATCAGCTTAAAACTCCAGAAAATACATTTAACAAAACCATAGAAGAAAAATTTCCTAACATGAATGACATTTCTATAAAGGAACAAGAAGCTTATAGAACACCAAGTAGATTGGAATAGAAAGAAATTCCCCATTCCACATAATGATCAGAACACTAAACATATAGAACAATAACAACAAGAATAATAAATGTTTCTAATGAAAAAGACTAAGTAACATTTAAAGGCCGACCTACTAGAATTACACCTTACTTCTCAACAGTCAGAGGGCCTGAATAGACACTAAGAGACCATGGATGTCATTCTAGACTACTATATCCAGCAAAACCTTCAATCATCATAAATAAAGGAAGTAAGGTATTTCATCACAAATCAAATTTAAACAATGGCTATCCATAAATCCAGCCCTATTGAAAGTGTTAGAATGAAAACTCCAACTAAGGAGGCTGACCATAATCACAAAAACAAGCAATAAATCTCACACCAACAAAACCCAAAGAAGGGAAACACACACACACACACACACACACACACACACACACACACACACTGCATCACACTATTATCACCCAAAACAAAATAACAGAAATTAGCAATCTTTCATTCGTATTAATATCTCTCATTATCAATGGGCTCAATTCCACAAAAAGACATAGGATAACAAAATGAATAGGAAAATAATATCCATCTTCTGATGCATACAAAAAAGACACCTCAACATCAAAGATATGCATTACCTCAGGGTAAGAGATTGAAAAAGATTTTCCAACCAAATGAACCCAGAAGCAAGCTGTTACAACTATTCTAACATCTAGCAAAATCTATTTCAAAACAAAATTAAAACAGATGGAAAGGACATTATATACCTATCAAAGGAAAAAAAATGCACGAAGACTTCTCAATTCTTTTTTTTTATGATGAAAAAAGTTACATGATTTCAATTTATCTGAATTTGTTAACATTTAAAAACATATTTTAATTAAATAGATTTGAATCACATTCTTGTTTCCCTTTTATACCACCACTCCTCCCAGAGACCCCCTTCAATACTACAATATCTTTTTTGTCATATTCCTTAAAATATATAAAATATTATAACAATAAAAATAAGTATTAT
>NW_022196914.1:45568658-45569960 GCF_008632895.1 Mastomys coucha | reverse complement strand
TTAGGTTTGTGTGGATTTGTTGAAAGATTACCTTCTTGCTTCTTCTAGGGTGTAGTTTTGCTCTTTATTTTGATGTTTTCCATCTATTATCCTTTGTAGGGCTGGATTTATGTAAAGATATTGTATAAATTTTGTTTTTTCATGGAATATCTTGTTTTCTCCATCTATGGCAACTGAGAGTTGTGGAGAGCGGTAGAGTTGGAAAGGCATTTGCCATGGCAAGATGGCGCCTACTTCCGCTGTCAACTCCTGGTAAACAACTGCTTGTGCATGTGCATAGAGAACTGTTTGAGCATGTGCGTAGAGTGAAAGATGCCTAGTCACGGCCCATCCCAGGGCATCACGTGGGGTGATGAGCAAACAGCCAATCATGGGCGGACACGCCGCACTGTGGTGTATATAAGCAGTGCTGATTATTGGCTTGACCCCTTTTTCCCTCTGGAAGAGGGCAGTAAACATTGCTGCAGAAGGATCCTAGTGTCCACGTGTCTTCTTATTAGCGAGACGACTGTGCGAGCCACAGCTGGTGCCGAAAACCCGGGACGCTCGGGACGCTCACAGAGAGGGTTCAGAACTGCAGAACAAGGTAAGCTCTGAGAGGCATGCTGCTTGATTTTAATTCCTCCAACCCTTCCTCAAGGTTAGAGAGCTCGGCCAAAGCTGCAGTAATCATGCTAGTGGCGCTTGTTACAATGTCCATTTGGCATTTGATACATTCTTGCCTGGAGGATCAGAAATGCTGCACCTCTGTAGCGTAGGGACAGAGGGCACTTGAGGAGTTACAAGATAGCATGTCATAAACAGAGTGTAATGGGAGAGTGGGGGCTAGCCAGAATAAAAGGGAGAGGAATAATGGGAGAGTGGAGGCTAGCCAGGATAAAAGGGAGAGAAAAAAGAGAAAAAAGGGTATACCCAAGAGCACAGGCCCTTCTGCTCAACCTGCGGAAGTGAGAGATAAGGGAAAGGATGCCCTGGGAGAGAAGACTAGAGAAAGGGATGGAGCTTCGAGACGGAAGTCCCTCTACCCAGTTAAGAAATTGGAGGCCCTCGAGCTTGATAGCTCTGAGGAATTGAGCCCTTCCGAGGAGGAGGACTTGGAGGGAGAAGCGGCTCGCTATGAGGAAGAGAGGTATCATCCGGATGAACATTTGCAGCCTCTCCAGAATTGAAAGCGAAAGGGAGCGAGAGATCAGAGCCGCAGAACGCTTTATGCTGTCCCGCCTGCTCTTCTGGGTGCACCCCTCCACCCCCCCCATCCCCCCCACTCCACCCCCGCTGTGCACTGATGGACTCTGTTCGGAT
>NW_022196914.1:45567070-45567212 GCF_008632895.1 Mastomys coucha | reverse complement strand
ACTCAGACCTTACACACTGGTGTCTAGTCTGTTTGTCAAAAGCCTTTAATCCCATAACCTGCGAGGCAGAGCCAGGCGGTGGTGGCACACGCCTTTAATCCCAGCACTTGGGAGACAGAGGCAGGCGGATTTCTGAGTTCGA
>NW_022196914.1:45566628-45566976 GCF_008632895.1 Mastomys coucha | reverse complement strand
CTATACAGAGAAATCCCGGTCCGTGGCACCTAAACAATGGAGAATATTGATATTGGATATTAAGGATTACTTTTTTTCCATCCCTCTGTGCCTCCAGGATAGACAAAAGTTTGCATTCAAAATTTGGACAATTTTGTCACCAGATGGGAGTGACTCATGTGACAGGTCTTCCCTATAATCCTCAAGGACAAGGCATCATAGAGCGAGCCCACCGTACGCTTGTCATATTTAATAAAACAAAAAGGGGGTATTGAGGAGGCTTTGCCCTCGGTGCCAAGAGTAACCATTTCTATAGTAGTCTTTACTCTTAATTTTTTTAATTTGGATGATGACGGGCATACGGCTGCT
>NW_022196914.1:45565663-45566618 GCF_008632895.1 Mastomys coucha | reverse complement strand
GGAGGAGACAAGAGTAAACTCTTGCGTGCCGTTCCAGTGTTTGAGGATGCTGGTGCTGGCCGTGTCTGTGCTCCAGTGGAGTGCACCCCTATCGGGGAGCTTGCTGAGTCAGTCGGCAGGTGTGGGCCTGGGTTTTCCCTAGCGGCCATTGAGGGTTTGATGCCCATACCCTGGCTTACGGTGGAGGCCGTGTGGGTTCCTCAATGGCCCCTATCCTCTGAAAAGCTGGAAGCTGCCACAAGGCTGATTAAGGAGCAGCTGCACTTAGGTCATTTAGAACCATCCACCTCGCCCTGGAACACACCCATTTTTGTTATAAAAAAGAAATCGGGGAAGTAGAGACTTTTCCATGATCTAAGAGCCATTAATGCACAAATGCGGCTGTTTGGCCCTGTTCAATGAGGCCTGCCACTGCTCTCTGCTTTGCCTAAATGCCACGCACACTTTGCATGACGGTAGTATTTGAGGCGAAAGCTTCAAGGAAAGTCAGTCTCCTGCCTCCGCATTGTCGCCTGGCACCCCAAACTCAGAGGTGGACCAGATATGTCCTCGTACTAGTGTGCTAGGAACTCACCAAGATATCATTTTTTTTAACAGCTAACAAAAGAAAATTCAAATATTGTTTTCTGACCTTCACCAATGATTCAAAGTCCTTTCTGACCTTCACCAATGTTTCAAAGTCTGAGTCAAACCCTGGGTTGGAATGTTAAGCCATTCAAACTATTAGCTTCCAGCATTGGGGGCAGGGAACTAAAGCTTACAGAATGAGAGCACTATCCCAGGGCAAGATCAGGTGAAGTTCTCATTCTTAGTCAACATAAGGTAGGCCATATTAGATTTGCAGCTGAATCACTCCTAGGAACCAGCTTAACAAGTGTTCCCTGGGACTAACCTCCACTATCCCAGAAAAATAACATAGTTGAGGAACTTTCTTAGGCCCACCCAGTCTGTAACC
>NW_022196914.1:45552776-45564297 GCF_008632895.1 Mastomys coucha | reverse complement strand
CTTCCCTTTTAACTAAAACAAAAGGGGGAGATGTGGAGAGTGGTAGAGCTGGAGAGGCATTCGCCATGGCAAGATGGCACCTACTTCTGCTGTCAACTCCTGGTAAACAACTGCTTGTGCATGTGCGTAGAGAACTGTTTGCGCATGTGCGTAGAGTGAAAGATGCCTAGTCACGGCCCATCTCGGGGCATCATGTGGGGTGATGAGCAAACAGCCAATCATGGGCAAACACACCGCACTGTGGTGTATATAAGCAGTGCTGATTATTGACTCGACCTCTTTTTCCCTCTGGAAGAGGGCAGTAAACATTGCTGCAGAAGGATCCTAGTGTCCATGTGTCTTCTTATTGGCGAGACGACTGTGCGGGCCATAGAGAGTTTTCCTGGGTATAGTAGCCTGGGCTGGCATTTGTGTTCTTGTAGGGTCTGTATGACATCTGCCCAGGATCTTCTAGCTTTCATAGTCTCTGGTGAGAAGTCTGCCATAATTCTGATAGGCCTGCCTTTATATGTTACTTGCCTTTTTCCCCTTACTGCTTTTAAAATTCTTTCTTTGTTTAGTGCATTTGGTGTTTTGATTATTATGTGATGGGAGGAATTTCTTTTCTGGTCCAGTCTAGTTGGAGTTCTGTAGGTTCTTATATGTTCATGGCATCTCTTTCTTTAGGTTAAGGAAGTTTTCTTCTATAATTTTGTTGAAGATATTTATTGGCCCATTACATTGGGAGTCTTTACTCTCTTCTATACCTATTATCCTTAGGTTTGGTCTTCTCATTATGTTCTGGATTTCCTGGAGGTTCTGGATTAGGAGCTTTTTGCTTTTTGCATTTTCTTTGACTGTTGTGTCAATGTTTTCTAAGGTGTCTTCTGTCCCTGAGATTCTCTCTTGTATCTCTTGCATTCTGTTCGTGATGCTTGCATCTATGGCTCCTGATTTCTTTCCTAGGTTTTGTATCTCCAGGGTTGTCTCTCTTTCTGATTTCTTTATTGTTTCTATTTCCATTTTTAGATTCTAGATGGTTTTGCTCATTTTCTTCACCTGTTTGATTGTGTTTTCCTGTAGTTCTTTAAGGGATTTTTGCGTTTCCTCTTTAAGAGCTTCTAGCTCTTTACCTGTGTTCTCCTGTATTTCTTTCAGGGTGCTATTTATGTCTTTCTTAAGGTCCTGTATCATCATCCTGATAAGTGATTTTAGATCTGAATCTTGCTTTTCCAGTGTGATGGTGTGTCCAGGACTTGCTATGGTGGGAGAATTGGGTTCTGATGATGCCAAGTAACCTTGGTTTGTGTTATTTATTTTCTTATGCTTGCCCTCTGCCATCTAGTTATCTCTAGTGCTACCTGCCCTTGCTAAATCTGACTGGAATAAGTCCTTCCTGTGATCCTGGTTGTGTCAGAACTCCTCAGAGTCAAGTTGTCTCTGTGATCCTGTGATTCTGTGATTCTGTGATTCTGGGCTTGTTAGATTACCTGGGAGTTGAGCTTCCTCTGGGTATTGTGGGACTGGCTACAGAGCTTTCACCCAAGATCTGCTCTGGACCCCATCCCAGACAGATTGGAAGGAACCTGAGTCACTGGGCTGATGGAGTTCCTGTGTGCCTGGTCCCGCTGGTCCCAGTTACTCCCAAAGTTTTTTCTTAATGCCTGACATTGTAAGACAAAGAACCTCCAAAGATACCATTGAGTCGGTTTTGTGTTGGCCATCTATTGCTGGGCATGCAGCCTACCGTTAAGTGTGATTGGTTTCTCCAGTGAGACTCTGTTTTCATTTGCAATCCCCTCTCAAGGGGGAGCTATGGTGACCTCTCTGTTTTTCAGGGGATGCAACTGAGGCAAAGATCCCTAAATGATTTGCATATCATCACATGTCTTGCTTTAAAAGATGAAGAAATGAGGCTGGAGAGATGGCTTTGTGACTGTTCTTGTTGCTTTTGCATCGGACTTAGTTTCAGTTCCCAGCATCAACATGATATCTCAGAATCATTTAGAACTCTAGTTCCAGGAGATTCGGCACCCTCCTTTGTCCTCTTCAGCCACAAGATGCACATGTAGTACACATACATACATGCCGGCAAAAACACCTGTGTGAAGATAGTTGTTTTGTGTTGCTGTTGCTGTTGTTGTTTTGTTTTGCTTTGGCTTTCTCTTCACCAGACTAAGTGACTGACTTCTCAATTCTTAATATCTATGCTCCAAACACACACACATTCATAAAAGAAATATTACTAAAGCTTACATCACACATCAAACCTCACACACTATTAGTGGGAAACTTCATTACCCAACTCTCAGCAATGACAGGATCATCCATAAAAAAATTAAACTGAGAAGTAATGGAGCTAACAGTTGTTAAAAATCAAATGCACCTAAAAGATATCTACAGAATATTTCACCCAAACACAATAGATTATGCAAAATATTGACCACATACTCAGTCTCAAAGCAAATCTAAACATATCAAAGAATAAGGAAATAACCCCCTAGTATTTGACCAGATCGCCAGGAATTAAAGCTAGATATCAACAACAACAGAAACCAAAAAAAGCTTACAAACCCATGGAAATTGAACAATTCCATGTAAATGCATTTTAAAAACTTGCAGTATTTCTCCTTCTCCAGCTAGCTACCAAATGAATTAAGACAGAGAATACTAGATTAATTTCATCAAGATTTACCACACAATACCTAGACACCTATCTATTCTAATCCTCTAAATTAAAGTAGGTACCTCCCAGCCTAATCTTAGTGGTATTTGCATTTATTATTGTCAGCCTCCCTGGGCTTCATATGTGTTCTGTCATGATGTGTCTGGGACCATTGCTTTTAATGAATCATTGTTTCCTCCACCCTTTTTCTCCCCTCTCAAGGCTAGTGGAAGTCTCACCCTATTCTTTCTTCTGCCCAGCCATTGGTTGTTCAGCTTTTTATTGACCAGTCAGAGAATAAATGGGAGCAATGTTTACACAAACTTGAAACAGGAGATAATAGAATAAGCATTGTAATACCATGTCCAGAGTGCTACAAGATATGGTGGCAGAGAAATTCACACTTGAAGGATACAAGAATAATCCTTATACAGTGCACAAAGACATTATGCCAACAACTTCCTACTGAACAAATACTAGGTCAAGACAGAAATAAAGAAAAATAATTTAAAAATTTTTCTAGAATTCAATGAAATTTAATGCAACAACTTATCCAAACTTATAGAACAAAATAAACACAGTGTTAAAAGAAAGTTCATAGCACTAAGTGTCTTCATAAGGAAATTATCTCATACTAGCAAGTTAACTGCACTCCTGAAAGCTCTAGAACAAAAAGAAGCAAATGCACCCAGGAGGAGTAGAAGACAGGAAATAATCAAACTGAGGGCTAAAATCAATAAAATAGAAACAAAGAATCTATGAGTCAGCAAGTTGTTTCTTCGAGAAAATCAACAAGATAAAGAAACCCTTATCGAAACTAACTAAATAACACAGAAAGAATATTCTAATTAACAAAAGCAGAAACAAAAGGGGACATAACAACAGATACCAAGGGAATCCAAAGAATCATTAGATAGTTAAAAAATGTATACTCTTCAAAACTGGAAAATCTCAAAGAAATGAACAGTTTTATAAATAGAAACCATTTACCAAAGTTAAATCCAAATTAGATAAATAATTTAATTAAATTTATAACTCCCAAAGAAATAGAGGCAGACATTTAAAATCTCTAAACCAAAAAAGCCTAGGACCAGATGGTTTTATTGCCCAAGCCATACAAAGAAACACCCAAGAAAGAGAATTATAGACCAATTTTCCTCATAAACAGTGATACAAAAATACTCAATAAAATTTGCATACCAAATCTAAAAACGCATCAAGAAAGATTATCTATCATGTTTAAACAGGGACCATCCCAGAAATGTAGTGATGGTTCAACATATAAAAATATGTCAACGTAATCTACCATATAAACAAACTAAGGAAAAAAACCCCACATGATCATTTCATTAGATTAAAACAAAACAAAACAAAACAACAACAAAACAAACGAAATAACTTTGCTAAAATCCAACACCTTTCATGAGAAAAGTCTTGGAGAGATCAGGGATACAAGTACCATACTTAAACTTAATAAAGACAATATATAGCTAGTTGAGAGCTAACATCAAATTAAATGGAGCGAAGCTCAAAGCAATTTCACTAAAATCAGGAATAGGACAAGACTGTCAACTCTCTCCATTTCTGTCTATTTAATATAGTAGTTGAGGTTCTGGAGCAATAATACAACTAAAGGAAATAAAGGTAATATAAATTGGAAAGGAAGATGTCGAAGTTTCACTATTTGAAGATGTTCTGATAGTATACATAACTGATACCAAAAATTCTACTAGGGAACTGCTACACCTGATAACCACCTTCAGTGAAGCAGAGGAAACTTCTATTGCTGGTGGGAGTGCAAACTTGTACAACCATTTTGGAAGTCAATATGGAGGTTTCTCAGAAATTTGGGAATTGATCTACCTCAAGATCCAGGTATGCAAGTCCTGAGCATATACCCAAAAGATGCTCCACCATACCACAAGGACAGCTGCTCAGGTATGTTCAAAGCAGATTTATTCATAATAGACAGAAATTTGAAATAATCTAGATGTCCCTGAACCAAAGAATAGATCAAGAAAATATGGTACATTTACCCAATGGAATACAACTCAGCAATTAAAAACAAAGACATCATGCAATTTTCAGGCAAGTGAATGGAACTAGAAAATATCCTGAGTGGGATAATCCAGACCCAGAAAGATGCTCATGGTATGTACTTACTTATAAGTGGATATTAACTGCAAAGTACAGGATACCCATACTACCTACAATCTATAGATACAAAGAAGCTAAGTTACAAGGAAGGATGCTCGAATCTCACTCAGAAGAGGAAATAAAATAGACACAAGAGATAGATGGATGGAGGAAACTGGGCAATAGGGGATTTAGGGAATTGAACAAAAGTGCTGGTCAGGTGTGGGAAGAGGGGATAAATTAAAATTGCTAGAAGAGAAAAGGGAAATGTTGTTGTTGTTGTTGTTGTTGTTGTTGTTGTTGTTGTTGTTGTTGAGAATCTCTGGGATGGTACAGCCTCCTGGGAATCTGTGTGGATGGCCCTAGGTAACACACCTACCAGTGAGTGATATAGAGGCTGATGTGGTCACCTCATATAACCAGTCAGAACTTCCAGTAGATGGAGGGAGCACCACTGACTCCCAAAACATCCCATCCAAAATTTGTCCTGCCTATAAAATGTACAGGGATAAAATGGAGCAGAGATTGAGAGTATGGACAACCAATGACTGGTCCAACTTAAAATTCATCACATGGGAGAGTCAACTCCCTGACACTGTTAATGATACTCCTCTATGCTTACAGACAGGTGTTGAACATAACTGTTCTCTGAGAGGCTTCATGCAGTAGCTGATGGAAACAGATGAAGAGATACTCAACCAACCATTGGGTGGTGCTGAGAGAGTTTGGTGGAAGGATAGGAGGAAGAATTGATGGAGCCAGAGGGGTCAAGGACACCACAAGAAGAACAACAGAGTCAAATTACCTGGATCCCAGGGGTCTCAAAGAGACTGGACCACCAACCAAAGAGCATACATGGCCTATAACTAGGTTGCCTACATATATATAGCAGGTATGTAGCATGGTCTCCATGTGAGTCCCCTAAAAAGTGGTGGGAGGATGAATGACTCTGTTGCCTCCTTTTGGATCCATTTCCCTTAGATGAGCTGCCTTGCTGACCTCATTTGTGTGTTTAGGCCTGCTGCAACTTGATGGGTCATGGCTGTTTGGTACCCATGGGTAGGGAGCTTCTCTTCTCAGAGGAGAAGGAGAGGGGTGTAAGGGTGGGAGTTAAAAGAGAGGAGGGGAACTTGCTTTGATAAAAATATGAAGTGAATAAGTAAACAAAAGGAAAACATTAATGGGCTGAGACAGAAATCATGGAAGGAAGACCCTTAAAAATACCCACAAGCAATATAAAATATCTTGGGGTAACTTTATCAAGCAAGTGAAAGACCTGTATGATAAATACTCCATGTCTTCAAAGAAAGAAACTGAAGAAGATAACATAAGTTGGAAAGATCTTCCATGCTCTTAGATCAGTAAAATTAACAGAGTAGAAATGGTCATTCTACCAAAAGCAATCTACAGATTCAAATAATCCCCATCAAAACTCCAACACAATTCTTTACAGATCTTGAAAGAACAATACTCAACTTCATGAAGAAAAAAAAAACTCAAGGTAGTTAAAACAACCCTGTAAATAAAAGAACTTCCAGAGATATCATCATCCCTGATTTCAATTTGTACTACAGAGTCATAGTAATAAAAACTGCATGGTATTGGCATAAAAACCAGCTGGGTGATCAATGGAATCCAATCAAAGGCCTAAATGTAAATCTATCTATGGTCACCTGGACGTTGCTAAAGAATCCAGAAATAAACAATGGAAAAAGAAAGCATCTTTAACAAGTGGTGCTGATGTAATTGAAAGTCATTATGTAGAAGAATGCAAATAAATTCATATTCATCACCCTGCAAAAAACTCAAATGGGTAAAAGACCTTAATGTAAAGCCAGATATACTAATTGTAACAGAACAGAATGTGAGGAATAGCCTTGAACGAACTGATACATGAGACAATATAGGCTTAGATTTTTCAAAAGCTACTTTAATATTGGTTCTCAAATGCTTCAATTCCTCTTCTATCCCATCATCCCAAGGTAGGGGAGAAAAAATGATAAATAGGACAAGGACCCACTAAGATGTAGTTTTTGGGGTAATTCGATCTCCATTAGTCAGGATACCAACAGTCCAGTTCAGTAGCATCAGAATACCCAGAGTCCACTTCAAAAGTGCCACCAAACACAAATCAGCAATGATGGCAAGAAACTTACTGCTGAATCAAGACATCAAGTCATTAGGAATGATCAGTTCCAGCCAGAATGCCAGCCATTCTCTACCCTTCCTCTCTCAGTGAAGTGAAGATCAGTAAATACTCAGGACCAACGAAGAGCTGCACAGTCAGCTATGCAAATTGCCCTTACCTATCCATTGAGTCCTATTTATATACTTTCTCAACATCACGTGTCCTTCCATGGGACATGCCTCAGCAAAACACCACAGAAGTCTGCATCACATGACACAACCAGAAACTTCCACTTCAAGACAACTTCCTGAACAGGGCATCAATAGCACAGGCACTAAGCTTAACAATTAATAAAATGGACCTCATGAAACTGAAAAGCTTCTGTAAGGCAAAGATAATTGTCAATAAGACAAAATGGCAGCCCACAGAATGGGAAAGGATGTTCACCAACTTCACATCTGACAGAGGACTAAATATCCAAAATATATAAAGAACTCAAGAAACTAGACAAACTAAATATTCCAATTTTAAAAAGAGTTTACAGGTACAAACAGAGAATTTTCAACAAAGGAATATATAAAGGCTGAGAAGTGCTTAAAGAAATGTTCAACATCCTTAGCCATCAGGGAAATGCAAACCAAAACAAATTTGAGATTCTATCTTGCACCTGCTAGAATGGCTAAGATCAAAAAGACAAGTGAGAGGTCATGCTGCTTAGGATGTGGAGCAAGGGAAATACTCTTCTATGGCTTATGGGAGTGGAAACTTACACAACCACTTTAGAAGTCAAGAGGCCAGTTATTCAGAAAAATGGAAATTGTTCTACAAGACCCAGCTATACCACTCCTGAGCATATCCTGAAAGGACACTCCCTCCTATCACAAGGACATTTACTGAATTATGTTCAAAATAGTTTTATTTATAATAGCCAAAATCTGTAAACAACATAGATGTCCCTCAACCAAAGAATGGATAAGAAAAATGTAGTAATTTACACACTGGAGTATTACTCAGCTGTTAAAAACAATAACATCATAAAATTTGCAGGCAAATGGATGGAATTAGAAAAAAAAATCATCCTAAATGAGGTAACCCAGATCCAGAAAGTCAAACATGTGTACTAACTTATAAGAGGATATTCACAATAAAGGAAATCATCCTATAGTCCACAGACCCAGAGAAGCTAAGAAACAAGTATGCAAGGATCTCCCCAGGAAAGGGAAATAGAATAGATTTTGCAAGTGGAATTGAGAAAGGTGGGGCTAAGCACAAGAGGGATCAGGTGTGAAGGAGAGGGATCAGGTAGAGGGAAGAGCATGGAGAGAGGAAGAAACTACTAGAATTGAAGGGCTTTTAGGGGAGGCGTGGAATACTATACTAGTATTCCATGGAATCTATGAAAGTAACTCCATGGAATCTATGAGAGTAACTCTAGCACTCTAGCAAAGACTCTTAGCCCTGGGGGACAGGGAGCCCAAACTGGTCATCTCTGTAACCAGGAAAGCCTCAAGCGGTGGGATTGATATACTAATCCAGCAGCAAAATCTTTGACCTACAGTTTGTCTTTCCTGCAGAATATTCTGGGAACAGAACCTAGCTTCTTCTTCTTCTTCTTCTTCTTCTTCTTCTTCTTCTTCTTCTTCTTCTTCTTCTTCTTCTTCTTCTTCTTCTTCTTCTTCTTCTTCTTCTTCTTCTTCTTCTTCTTCTTCTTCGTCTCCTTCTCCTCCTCCTCCTCCTCTTCCTTCTTCTTCTTTTTCTTCTTCTTCTGCTGCTGCTTCTGCTATTTCTTCACTGCAAGAGAGAAAGAGAGTGAATGTGTGTCTGGGGGGGGAAGAGAGGGAGAGGGAGAGAGAGAGAGGGAGAAGGAGAAGGAGAGGGAGAGGAAGAGGGAGAGGGGTCATTGAACGAGAGAGATTAGGGACACACCAGAAGAACATGACTCACAGAATCAACTGACTCATGGGAATTCACAGAGATCAGGGAGACTGTAGGGATCTGACTTATGTCCTCTGCATATGTGATATTAGATGTTTTCTTTATTTACAATATCTAATTTGCCAGGTTCCCCTCCAAAAATAAAAAATAAAATAAAATAAAATAACAAAAAGTAAAACAAACCCCTGTTCCCTCCCCCTTCCCCCTGCTCACCACCCCACCCCCTCCTGCTTCCTGGTCCTGGTATTCCTCTACACTGGGGCATAGAACCTTCACAGGGCCAAGGTCCTCTCCTCTCATTGATGACTGACTTGGCCATCCTCTACTATACATATGCTTCTGGAGCCATGAGTCCCACCACTTGTACTCTTTGATATTCTTATAGGAATCCTAAGGGTGGGAGCGGGGAGGGGGGAGGCGGAGGCTGTCGCTGACTCTGTTGCCTACTTGTGGGACCATTTTCCTCCTACTGGGTTGCCTTGTCCAGCATTCATGTGATGATATCTCAGGTCTTATTGTAGTATAGTCTTTTTATGCTGTATTTGGCTTGTGTCCCCAGGAGTCCTGCACTTTTCTGAGAGGAAATGGGAGGTATGAGTTAGAGACTGGGGGAGGAGAGGCAGGGGATGGAGGAGGGAAAACACTGGTCAGGTTGTAATATATGAGAGAAGAATTAAAATATATACATGAAAAGCATGTATAATAAGTTCAGAATCATAGTTCTATTTCAGAAGTTTGCTTATCTTTTTGTTGATACATTAACCCGTTTAAAATGCCACAAAATGCCACACAGTAGTCAATGAAAATGTGACACCCATCTGACATCATCTATTCTCTTTCTAATGACAACTTTATCCTATGGAGTTTATAACTATTTTCAATGAGCTGGTCCTGTTGATGTCAAAGTTTAAAAAAGAAAGTACACACAAAGTGCAAACATTTTTACTATAGCTAACATAGAAGACCAGTGCCGACCTTTTTTTTTTGGTTTAAACTCTACCCAAGCACAAAGTGAATTGTTAAAATGGAAGCTAACATTTGCAATAAAATCAGAATAGACTACTCTGCACTCTTATTTATAAGAAATTGATACACAAGTCCCAATCATGTATCATGTAGTGATGGTAATAGTCATTCTGTGTAGTTGCCTCTTCTTGGGAGTAATGGAAGCATACTCCAGAAAATGTCTTCACTTCATGCTACTTGGCCATGCTTAGTTACTGTGCTTCAGTGTGAAGAAACACTTTTATTCAGCAGCTCTAGGCCCTTATCATGGTAGTAGCTTCAGTATTAATGTGTATCCTTCCATTTATTGTAAAAAGTAAAAGCGAAACAACAATGATGACAACAAAAACCTGTGTCAGTTTGTAGTTCTAATATTTCTTGTCAACTAGGGGTTACCTTAGCTCAGTGTTAATCTCATGCAATGATACCTGCCATTAGATCATATGGGGAAAGGAGCCACAGGGGGCTAAATGGTGTTCAGCTGTAGTTCCTGGTGCACAGCAAGGGCTTCTTTTACTTCCAGTCATTTTCTATTTTCAGACAGGTACTCAGTAGGGAGCTTCAAATCTTCACAATACTTTGATATCTCACAGAAACTGTGTGATAGAGGTGGGATTGAACATCTAAATCCTGTCAGTGAGCAGGTGTGTTGCCACCCAGGTATGAAAAGAAGCACTTCAGGTCAATTGATAACCACTTAAGGACCCTGGTGCCCTCCAGAAACCTCATCATCTATCTAATAACTTACTCAAGTAAGGAAAACATATGCTAAAGATTTGAGGCACAAACTAAAGGAGGCAGAGCAGGTTCCCTGGTGCTTGTGTGTAAACTGTGCAGGGGCCTGGTGTCCTGTGGTTAAAGGGGTGTGTGCATTTGTTTTAATGCTCTAGTGTCATATGTATATATATATACATATATATATGTATATACATATACATATATATATGTATATATATATAAAACCATCATAATTTTATTTTCAAAAGGACAATGGGAAGATGATTCTTTATCAGTCCTGTTCATTTCAAAATAATACCCTTGAAGCTCATAACTTAGGAACAACAGACTGATTCAAGCAACTCTTCTACAAAGAATTAAAATAATTATGAAATAATTATAAAATAAATAAATAAATAAACAATAAATGAATAAAATAATTATGAAAACTGTGCATGAACAAAACTTGGCAGATTCTTTTGAAAAACACTTGATTCTTTTGGGTATGGAGTAGTCTTATTACCAACATGGTTTTTTTTGAATCATAGCAAATTTCATTGGATTAATTTGGCTCAGTTTAAAGTCTATGATTGGTATTTTTTCCTTTTTTTAAAAAAATTAAATTACTTAAAATTTGTTTTTAAGTAAACTTTCAACAAATCCACACAAACCTAATTCTACCTCTTACAACAAAAGCAACAGGAAGTAACAATTACTTTTTCTTAATATCTTAATATGAAAATTAATATTACCAACATATCCTAATCGATTGAAATCCAATAATATGAGGAATTGGAAATTTGTTGATTGTCATCCAGTGGTCTCTCTAATTTGGTAATTGGAGAAATAGGTCCAACATTGTATAATCTATATATGCTGTCAGCTTGTATGTTTGTGGCTGTGTCTGGCTGTGTACAACATAAGGGTCTTGAAATCTTACTTCTCCTATCTCAGCT
>NW_022196914.1:45530862-45552430 GCF_008632895.1 Mastomys coucha | reverse complement strand
TGTGAGGGTCATTGAAGTACAGTCTTATTACAATGAAACCCAATGTCTAAAAATTGTTCTTATTTTGGACTTGAACCACAGTAAGAGCCAATATTTTAAACTCTACTAAATATAAAAGAAAAAAAAGATGCTGAAAATTTTTTTTGTTTTTCTTTTTTCTTTTTTTAATTGATTTAAGTTTTATTGCATTATGATGAGAAAAGATACATAATTTCAATTTATCTGAATTTGTTAACATTTAAAAACATATTTTAAGTAAATAGAATTGCATCATATTCTTCTTTCCCTTTTATACCCCACCTCCTCCCAGAGACCCTCCCTTTAATACCTGTCATACATTTCATTTTTTTATTTTATCATATTCTTTAAAATTTATAAATATTGTAATAATAAAAATTAGTATTATAAAAGATGTTTGATATAAAACAACAATCAATTGAACAGACTTATGTAGATGCTTGTCTACAGCAATACTGAAAATATATACATTTTTCTCAATATAAATTTTTAATAACTCCAAACATATTAACTGTATGATATTTTAAAATAATATATCACTATTAGTTTTTTAAAAAATGAACATAATTAGAAAAGGTCTGTTTGTTTGTTTGTTTGTTTTATTTTTAGCAGAGCTTAAACTCTTGGCTCTTTTTGTGGTATAAACTCAAAATAGGAACAATTTTTAGACATTAGAGTTCATTGTAATAAGGCTGTACTTCAGTGACCCTCACATCACCAAAGGATTTTACCTCCAAAGTAGCTAAGCTAAGATTTGACAGTTCTTAGCTGAAAGAATTGTAGGCACGATTTTTGGGTACAGATTTCCTGCTATAGTTAAAGCTATTTGACTTGAATGATTGTCTTCATTCTCAGCCCACAGGGAACAGGTTACATTCATTTAAGAAATAGTGTGTGTATTTAGATGGTCTATCCATGAAGTCATTCACCAATTGTTTCAAAGAACAATGGTTCTGCTTGGAGGGTGGCACAGACATTAGGTGAGGGTAAGAATCTAGTTCATTGGCTGTGATGATTTTGAAAAGCATTCATCTCAGAAAAAGAGTAACTTATAAAGTCCTCTTCTTCAAAATTGATACAATAATTATAAATGTCAAGCAAAGCATTCAGTCTCATTCTTTGTTGTTCTCTTACAAGCCACCTCCAAGATTAATTGTCTAAAATAAATAATTTTGAAATATGTAAGCTGTTCTGAAAACATAGTATAGTGTAAAAACATCAAAAAAACAATCCTAATAATAGAGAGGCTGTGATAGGAGAAGCATGATTTCAAGACCATTATTGGTACACAGCAAGACACTGTCAGGTACAAACAAGCAGAAAGTGTATATGGATTGTACAATATTGAACCTATTTCTCCAATTACCAAATTAGAGAGAACACTGGATGACAGCCAATAAAATTTCTAATTCCATGTTTTAAAATTGTAATCGACTAGGATATGTTGGTAATATTAATGTTCATATTAAGGGATATTAAGGAAAAGTAATTGTTACTTCCTGTTATTTTTGTTTTTAGAGGTAGAATTATGTTTGTGTGGGTTTGTTGAAAGATTACTTTCTTGCTTCTTCTAGGGTGTAGTTTTGCTCTTTATGTTGGTGTTTTCCATCTATTATCCTTTGTAGGGCTTGCTTGATTTGTGAAAAAATATTGTATAAATTTGGTTATGTCATGGAATATCCTGTTTTCTCCATCTGTGGTAATTGAGAGTTTGCTGGGTATAGTAGCCTGGGTTGGCATTTGTGTTCTCTTAGGGTCTGTATGACATCTGCCCAGGATCTTCTAGCTTTCCTAGTCTCTGGTGAGACTTCTGATAAAATTCTGATAGGCCTATCTTTATATGTTACTTGACCTTTCTCCATTACTGCTTTTAATATTCTTTCTTTGTTTTGTGCACTTGGTGTTTTGACTATTATGTGACAGGAGGAATTTCCTTTCTGGTCCAATCTATTTGGAGTGCTAGGTGCCCTGGCTATATCTGACTGGAGCCTGTCTTTCCTCTTATCCTGGTTGTGTCAGAACTCCTCAGAGTCAAGCTATCTCTGTGATCCTTTGATTCTGGGGTCCTGTTATCCTATGATACTGGGCCTTTTAGAGTGCCTGGGAGTAGAGCTCCCTCCGGGTATTATGGGACAAGCTGTGGAGATTGCGCACAAGGTCTGTTCAGGGCACCCGCCCAGATAGACCAGTAGAAACCTTTGCAACCAGATTGGCAGAGTTGTGTTTGCTTGTGTCCTGCTGGGATAGATTTTGTGTCCTCCTCACCTCTGATACTATGAACCTGGGCTTGTTAGACCACCTTCGAAGTGGAGCTTCCTCTGGATGTTGTGGGACTGGCTGCGGAGTTTGCACCAAGGTCTGCCTTCAAATTACTAAAAATCTTTGAGCAAAGGGTTTCACATTTCCTTTTAGATTAGGTCTTATTGATAATTAAGGCAATGATGGTTAGAGAATAGGTAATTTATAAGCTATATGGTATTCTGATATTCTATTTTACTATTCATGAAGTGAAGATAGTTATTGTCCTTGCTTCATGGAATGGCGCTTAAAAGTATATGAGAGAAACACCTTAACTTAATAACCAGCAGATCACATATACTGAATAACCTAAGTTCATTGTGTAATATTCCCCAAACCAAAAAGAAAATTTGAAGATGCATTCTTTCATATTTCTCTCCTTTTCCATATTATCCACAGCTGAGTTTTTTCTATCCTTCAATTACTTTTATTATGCTTATCAATAGTCACATAAAATTACCAGATGTGTTTTTATATAAAGGTGTGAACTTAGTATATATATACATACTATATTATACATATATAGTATACACACACATATATGTAAAATTCTGAATTGTACACCTTTAACATGATTTTATGAGTTATCTACTTAATTTAAGAAAGGCTCTATGAAATAAGACACAGTATTAGCACCTATTTTCCAGTAGAGACAACAATTTAGATACCATTTGAATTCAATTGGGCATCAATAAGAATTAGGTAAAAACCATCTTTCTAGTTCCTAACTATTCTATCACAATAAAGGTACATACTACTGTGTAAGTATAGACAAGAATGGGATTAATGAATTTGAGAGACTTGGGAAGAGAGTAAAGAAATGCAAGTGGTGAGAATGTCAGGAAAGTTCAGTTTTTACTGGCTTGACTCTAAATTATATGTAGAGATAAGAAGACACGCAGGTAGAGGTGGAACGAGGTGGATGCATACCTGGAGGGGTCAAAGGAGGATCATAGAGTGGAGATGACCAATTACACTACATTTATGTATGAAATTCTTAAATAACAAATAAAGACTTTTAAAGAATGTTTGATGGGTAGAGATGAACTATAGCTCAGAAACTGTTAGCAAAGCAGTCAGCCTTAATCAAAATTCAGCTTCTTTACATACAGATTGAGTATATGGATGGAAGGCATTGTGAGGAATTAGGGCATGTAACACTATTGCAACTACTCCTGAAATATATTAAGAAGACAAGAGATTTCAGGTATTATTTTTTGAAACTTTTACAATATTTTTGAAGCTTTTACAATTATTTTTTGAAGCTTTTACAATAGTGTATCATATGGGAAGCATTCATTGAATGCTAAATTGAAGTTTTATTTGCTGTAAATCTTTTAAGACAAAGGCTAAATAATTGTACTTTTATTTACATTAAAGGTGCTAGAAATAATTTGTTCATGAACATGTGTTTTATGCCCAAGGAAAACAGCCACAGAAATTAAATTAATGAGTCATGGGACTTAAAAAGTTTTTAA
Organism: Mastomys coucha; assembly: GCF_008632895.1. Lineage (NCBI taxonomy): Eukaryota > Metazoa > Chordata > Mammalia > Rodentia > Muridae > Mastomys > Mastomys coucha. The sequence goes on along the minus strand of NW_022196914.1, from coordinate 45,548,636 downwards.
AGACTTATACAACTTGAAGAATGTGCTCTTCACGTAGGTTTTGAAAGGTTTCATTTACAACAATGACAGTTTTGTCCCCAAAAGCTTCACTGATTGCTTGTAATCATTAAAATGAAGTGAAGGTTTGGTATTGCAGAGCTACTCGTACTCATTAAAATAAAAACGTGTAGGCCAAGATATCTTATTCTGGGGATTTTATAGTTGTAGGTCAGATATTAAGGGCCGCCAATGCCTCCAAATATTTATGTGTAATCTCCCTTCTCTTGTGCACAGCTCTCAACTGTGTTTGTCATTCTCAGTTGCAGATAGATGTGTTCATGAGATGAGCTCTGAGTCAGCTTGATCAGCACATTTCTAGGCCTGGATATTTAAACTCTCAAGTACATCTCTCCATGTTCTTCTCTTTTGGATAAATGGAATGGAACAATGCTGGAGACCTTTGAAAGCATTTACTGAATACTGCTCACCCCTGCTACATCCCTTGAGGCCCATTTTTTTCCTGGCTACTGAATCTTATGCCTCTGTCTCTTATGTAAACAGGAATTTTAAAAGGCAGCAGAAGTGGGTATGACGAAGAGACAGGGTGTATATATGTATGAAAATCTCAAAAAATACATCTAAAGCTGATTTAAAAGAAGAATTTTAAAAATAATAGCAGGAGCTATAAATAAAGTTTTGTTACAATAACTCTTTACTTGAAGCCCAGAGAACTCCAAGAGATCTGTTCATTGATTTCAGGAGTCTGGGAATATAGAATGCCTTACCTAGAATTTAGCATTTTGGACAACAAATTAGGAAGATGGTCAATACCTGACACAGGTTGTTTTGTGTCACGTGCTTACTATTACAGGTACCTGGAATTTAATTCATACTCAAGAAGATTAAAAAGTATGACAATAATAAACCTGTTTATGTAAATTGGTTTTTTAATGCTTAACACAGAGACAACTTTATTGAATCCCACAATAAATATTTTAATATTTATATTTGGAGACATGCATTTGTGTGTTGTATATGTGTATATTTCCATACAAATTAATGTATCGAAGTCAGATGTAGTTACCAGATGCCTTTCTCTATTGTTGCCTACTCTTATTTCTGAGACAGAGTCTCTCAGTAAGCCTACACGTGTGTAATTCTGGGCTGGTCCAAAAGTCTCTGGGACCCACCTGTCTCTCTTCACACCTTTCCAAGTCTTGGTGTTAAAGATGCCTTCTACCATGCCTGTTTTATAGTGTGTATGCTGGCTTTTAAGCTCTGGTCCCTACATGTGTATGGCAAGAAATTTACCCACTTCATCTTCCTAGGCCCCATTTTAAGTCTTTATGATGACATTTTAATGTAATTGCCTCCCACTGAGGTATTTGAAATTGTATGTATTCAAAAACAGTATGATGACAGGAAGTCCTCTCTTGAGCTTCATCAAAATGGCTCACACACCAAAATTTGTAAATTCTGTTTATATTCCCTTTACTTATGCAAATACTGAATTATTAGGTTCTGTTTTGATGATGTTTATGTTATTATACATATATATGTATACACACATATATATATATATGTATATATATATATGTGCGTGTGCATTCCTATGAGATTACTGTACCTTTTTCAAATTTTTGCCATTTATTTGCCTTTTAATTGTATGACATTTGATGTGTAGTATTAAATACATTTATATGTTCAAAGCTATAAATCCTCATTCTATGTGATCTTCAAGTTGCATTCCTGTTTTTTAAAAAATGTTTCCCAACAAATCAGTTCCAAGGCACTAATCCTACACTGAGAAAGGTGTAGGATTCCTATACAACAACCCAGTAATTCCAGTGTCTTAAATACTTATCCATATCTTTTATCTGAAATTTATTCTTAAACCCAGTTGGAATACATTCTATTCTCTCCTAAATTGTTTATTTAAAACAATATTTAATACTGTACTTTTAACCCCAGTTGCTTCACTCTGATTTTCAGAACTGTGTTTACATCAGTTAAAATGGTTACTTGCTAACCTTGTGTCAGGATAGGGTTTATTTTTAATTTAAATGTCTAATTTTTAATTTAATATTTAATGTCTACTCAAGCCAGTTTCTGCTTTGATAAAGATATATGTATATACTGTATTTATTAGTCAAAATAAATTTTATTTTAAAGTGACTTTGTTATTTATAAAAATGTTCTTCCAGGAATATTACAGTGTATACATTGACAGAATGGGAATTCACAATCTCAGGAAAGCCTTTTATTGCAAAACAATAATGGCTCCGGGTTTTTTTAGTGTATTTGACACCAAAAAAAAAAAACCTTTTAGTTAAATTTTATCCCCTAAACCATAAGTGATCGCACATGAGGCTTCTTCCTTTCAGTCATCGAGTAGGAAAGAAGAGTAGGGGTTGAGTTGGATAACTGCAACCTGAAACTAACTAGAATTCTTTCTAGATGTCTACCCTCAAGCAGGCTGCTCTTGCCTTGGCATCTTAGAGAAAGTTTAGATATAACTGCTACTTTACTGATCAACAGAGAATGAGATCATACACTTGATATCTTCTTAAAAACCACAAAACCATGAATTAAAAATAACCCACAGAGACAAAAAGTATCAAACCAAAACAAAATACATAACGTCAATTTATTGTTGGGCAGCCACTACTGTGAGTGGGCCCTGCCTCTGAGTGTGGTTGATACACCCAGTGCCACTCTGCTAAAGAGAACTGATTGCTTTTCTTTTCCCAGTAACTATTATTTGTTATCAGCTTACTTGTTGAGGTTGGGGTTTCGTGGCCCTTTCTGCTTGCTAGAGTTTTATCTGCTTTGAGCATTTTATTTTTTCAATTTTCGTTTTCTGTTATTTTTTAATTCTGTCTTTGAGAGGGAGAGGGAGAAAAATAGAGAAGCAATAGAATGGGGAAGAAGAGAAAGAGAGAAATTGAGAGCATTATCATTAAGTAGAGTAGGGAGATGGGGAGGATTTGGAGGAGTTGCAGAGGGGGAAAGTATCATCACAATGTGTTGTATAAAAATATATTTTTATTTATTTTTCCATGTTGTATTGGTTATTTTATTTATTTACATTTCAAATGTTATCCTCCTTTCAATTTCTCCTCCACAACCCCCCATCCCCATCCCCCACCCCCTGCCTCAATGAAGTTGCTTGCCCACCCACCCTTCTACTTCTGCTTCAGCACCCTAGCAATCCTCTATGCCTGGTCATCAAACTTCACTGGACCAAGGGGCTCCCATTCCAATGATGCCAGATAAGGTAATCCTCTGCAACATACACAGCTGGAGCCATGGGTTACTGCCCCCCACACCCCCATGTATACTCTATGGTTGGTGGTTTAGTCCCTAGAAGCTCTGGGGGGGGGGGTCTGGTTGGTTGATAGTTAGATAAAGGGGAAAATCTTTTATTTTATTATAGAAACAGAATGTTGAAATACATTACAGTTTGTCAAATTTATACATATCAAAGTCAAACATTGTTAGGTGTGAGTGAGAACAGAGTGAAGATACCTTCAGCAGGATTCAATGTAGAGCTATATTTCATTTCCTGGAAACATAGATATCTCATGGATACAGCAGATTACTTTAGCCAGAATCAGAGGTATAAGTTGCAATTAATAGGTCTCTAATATAAAATTACCATTTTGTATGTATGTCATTCTTTTATTTTATGCTGTGACAGAATTGCCACAAGTATAGACAAGAAATAAATGTTTTCTGTGACATGATATGCACTATTGTGGCTGTGTTTACAAAGTGAATTCTTTAAATAGTTTGTACAGGCAGATATAGATTGCTTTTTAAAAATATGGATAGTTTTTATGAACTAAGAGGGGATTTATTAAAGGAGCCAGTGTTCTATGGATTTCTGCCTGCATTACTCAGATACAGCAGTGCATGACTGTACATGAGCAGTGCACATGCAGCAGTCACAACACGGAGTGATTCTGCTCTTGAGAGGTTTGCATATTGGTGCTCATGTGTGCATTAACCATGTTAATTTTATAAAGGGGGTGCAGTATTTTGAAATGTGTATAAATTAGATCCTACAACTACACTTGGAAAATAATTCTAGTTTTTATGAACTATAAAAGTCATTTGACCTTTTTTAAGTGTAAAATTTACTTGTACTCTTTGGAATGAGAGTAATACTACAAGCAAGAAGGAAATGGTATCAATATATGTAATGATATGTAAGTATCAGGCAATAATAACAATAATTTGATAAAGTAAGAAACAATGGGTAAAGTTTAGTTGATGTCTAAACTTCACAACCAATGAGTAACAGTTCGCATTTATACTGAGACTTTTTCTTTGTTATTCTCTTCTGCAGTGGAATGTAAGCCATAGTTTAGTTTGGTTTGAAGCTCTATGTCCTGTACTCACTTCCTGTATATAGTATACATGGTTTTTGTTTTGAGTGGATGGACAAATTCTTTCTTCATCTTTGAGCAAATAGCTTCCAAAATGCAAAGTAAAATGGACATATTGTTTTGTAAGCCACTAAGTATTCACAAGTCTCAATCCAAGAACAGGAGAGGATTGCTAAGGCTCAATTTATTTCAGAAAATATTGAAATGTAACTTTATACAATTGATAGAGATAAAAATGTGAGAATCTTAATAGTAGATTGGAGAGACTTCAAATTACCACTACTTGTTAAAATTCAAAATGCTTGGAACCAGAAGTGGCGAGGACTTCAGATTCTGAATATTTTCTTAAGCATAATGAGATATCTTGGGGATGAGATTGACATCTAAACTTCATGTTCATTTATGTTTTTTGAATAAGTCTTATGCCCATAGGCTTCAGGAACTTATACACTATGTTTAGTGCCCACGTCCTTTACCAGATGGGGTCAAGAGTGGAATATTCTATCTGTGGCATTGTGTTAAGGTTAACAGAGTTTCAGACCTTGGCTTTGGGATTTTAGATTTTTAGATTATACATGTTCAGTCTATGTTAGGCTGTTTTTTAGTCTGCCAAGGATATCTTTAGTGGATGTTGTTGTATAGTAACCAAACTGACAAGACCATTCTCTTCTCTCCTTCAGGGAATGCCACCAGATATTATTTTTTCAATCTTTAATTGGTGCAAACAACACTACATAGAGAGGAAACATGAAAAGGAATACAACTAGTTGTGAATAATGCAACACTCTTGTTTGGTCATACAAGAAATTTTAAGTGTCATGCAGTTTTTGCATCATCCAGCTGAACTGAGCACAGGGAATCTTCCTAAAAACAGGAGGGATGACATATCATCTATCTATCTATCTATCTATCTATCCATCTATCTATCTATCTATCTATCTATCATCTATCATCTAATTGTCTGTCCTCTATCTATCTGTCATCTACCTTTCTATCATCTATCTAAATTAGATAGATATAGTGTATGTGTGTATACACATATGTGTAGGCCAATGGTCAATGCTGAAGTCTTCTTCTATCACTCTTTTCTCTTTCTCTCTCTTTGTCCTTCTTTCCTTTCCTCTCCTTCTTCTCTTTCTCCTCCTCTCCTTCTTGTCTTCTTCTGTTTTGAGACTAGGTCTCACTCTCAGCTGGCCTAAGATTTACCAATATCGGTCTACTCTGACCTCCAATGTTGAGATTGAAAGTGTGGGCTATCCTGTGTGTTTCTCCACCTCTAGTTTATATCTTGAGTTAACATCTTTATTGAAACAGGGACTCTCTATGTCAGCTAAACTCTTGTCTCTAACACACAGTCTTAGTGTCATAGAAAGACACGAATGGACCTAGGATTCAAATTAAGGTCTTCATGTTTACATAGCAATGACTTTAAATACTTAGTCTTCTTTCCAATTTTGTGAAGTGGGTCATCTTTAGTCATTAGTGAAAAAAATTCTTTAAAGGCTGCTGTTAAATTATCTGTGATCTTTTCAGACTATAAAGCCTTTTCATTTCTGAAAAGAAATTGAATAGCCCTTTGTCATACAGAGAGACAGAGTCTGTGACTCCACATCCATAAACAAAGCCATTTGCTTTTAGTGAAGAATGGTGGTGGCAGACTTGCATTTTATGCTTTTAAATTTTCTTTAATGTTGACTGATCTGGCCTACAGGTTCTCCCAGCATCCCTCAGTACCTACCTGACATACCCTCACTCAACCCTGAGCTTCCCAACTCAGGGGCTGGACTGCCTTTCCCTCAGAGCCTCTTTCCTATATAGACCAGACATTTTGCCAGCTCCCTATCTGTTTGCTCACGTCTCCTGTCTTTCTCACTCACCCCCATGCCCCATAGCTACTCCCCTGACCCAATCCTGAGTCTAACTAGTCCAACTAGTCTATCAGAATAGCAGGTTCATAATAAACCTACCTCTAACAAATTCTAATCTGGGCTGAATTGACACATTTCTCCAGTGGAGAAATAACACATCAAAATTGATCATACAGTCTAATCTATATTTGACTCTTAAAAAGCAGGTATTCAATACATGTTCTATTTGTTTAACCTCAGTAATTGTAGGTCTTTTTTTCTACTACTGTAAATGTGAGTTTCAACCATCCTGACTCCATCAAGTGCAAATACTATTAATAATTCTCAACAGAAATATTAAATTACTGTGATAGTTACCATAAGTCAGAAGAATGTGAAAATGTGAAAATCAAATCCCAAAGGGTAGCAATTCAGAGGAGAATAAAAAAAGGATGCATGTAGTTTAGAAATCTTTCTCAGCATACAGAATGATCGATCAATACTGCTTTCTGTTTCAGAGTTCATTTCCACTGTCTTCTCCAAAATAAATTCTGATCTGAGGCAAATAGTTTAAAGTGATCTCTTTGATGTGTCCAGTACTTGGTTCCAGTACTCACTTCTTGGTCAGCTGTCCAGAAAACAGTATAAAGAGACCAGGTTTCCTATAGGACTGGCATTTATGGTAGTTCAAATCCTAATACTCATTTTAGTCTCCATTCTATTTAGACAGGTTTCTACTTCTTTACCTGGTAAACTTCAGAGCAGACGTTCAGCATTTTCAACCTTTGTCATATGCTTCTTCAGCAGTTTAGAGTTCCTGCATGCTCCCAGGACAGCATAACATACTAAAATGGAAAAAGAATTGAAAACACCTTATTTTATAAAGTAGGCATAAAAGTAGGTGTCCCTAGTAGACTGTTAAAGTGTGACTTAAATACTATTGTCATTTAATTACACTTTTTCTTCTTACTATGATGATTAGTGGAATATTTTCTACAAATGCATTCTTTACCCTTGGCCCACCATATGTTTCTTCCCTTTTCGCTTATGCTTCTTTCATGGGCGCAGTTATGTTCTACATCAGAAGAAACCCCTCTTGCACAGAATATGTGTGGATGAGAGGAGACCCTCCAGAACACCACTGCCACCAGAGGAGAGACACTAAGCATTCTTTTTCAAATCAGAGAACCCCAGGAGATGTCTAGCATGCTTTAGACTGTTAAAAAAAAAGTCATTTTTCCTGTAGAAATATAGACTTGGGAGCCTGCTTTTGAAGTTCTTTCTGCCTGACTTTCCAGAGTTGTCTTCTTTTTCATTGAGAATATGTCATGTCTACTTTTTAAGTGGTTCTGGTGCTAAATCTTGGAGCTTGAAATGTTTCCTTCCACGGAAGATGTTGAATAGAGTCCAAAAAGTATTAGGCATAGCTGTGAGTGTATTATGTATTAAATAAGTTTTTATTCTCTTAAAATCACTTTCCAATTGCATAACCATAAGATATATGTGATTTCAATTGAAAACAAAACAAAACAAAAAAATCAAAAAACTACATTCTAATGGGCAAACAATTATTTTCAAAATTATCAATTTGCTTTATGTATTCTGTTTAAAGGTTCAGAATGCAGCAGTTTAAAGTGGTCTACATTTATTGTGCTGTTTGTAGATGGTATTTCAATGGAATTGAATTCTTTCCCTTGATATTCTTCTCTTAGTATTGACAGATGTTTGTATATCAAGAGAAGTAAGGAGGTAACATCTTATCATCAAATGTCTGGAAAAACCTTCATTCTGGCTGGAGATTTTAAAGTTCTATATAATGATAGAGAAAAGATGATTAGAAGGTCAAGGCTCTGAGCAAAACTACCTAGTGACTGCCCGTTTGTCGGCACAGTGGTTATTTCAGCTTCCTGTCAGTCGAGTTCCTTATCTACTAAATGCCCTCAGTTTTTGTCTGTAAAATACAGAAAGTCCTTGAGAAAATGCATTATGTGTTACATTGCAAAGTAGGCTTATCACTGAGAAGGGTGTGTTAAAGGGTTCATCTTCCATCTTTTGTGCTCATAAAACCAATCTGTGTTCCTGTAAATGTCTATGCTGCCACGGCTGTAAAGACAGATGTATATAGTACATAAACTGCTTTACTAAGTAACTGTGGTGTGCAAGAGTTCAGTTGCTAAGGAAAAAGAGTAAGGCTCTCTGATTTGTTAAAACTGTGGATATAAATCCTTCCACAGCCAAAGAAAGCAATTTTTCAGATGGAAAAATGAGACATGTTTTAGGGTCATGCTTCTATTTAACAAAACTGAAGCAAAGCTCAATATTCCAGAGGAAGGTCAGGAAAATAAAAAAGAAAGACAAAAGTAAAAGTGTGCATTTGTTTTACAGACTTATCTGATTCATATGTGTAATGAATGAGCTATGTAAAAGTTCAGTTTTCATACAATTCTATAATGGTTGGTAACTGTTCATAATGGTGGGCAGAGAGATTTGGGCATAGTAATCATGAGGCAAGTGAGGTAGAGATCAGAGTTAGCAAGAAGATTGTGGGAAGTTGAAGTTATGATGGGTAAAGTCACTTGCATTAGTCGCCAAGGCCAAGTATAATGACACATATATGTATGAAGAAACCATAATGAAACTCCTTACTTAATATTCAAATGTGTGTGCATGCTTGTGTGGGGTGAGGACATGGAGGATTAGTTACCATAAGTCAGCATGAACATCAATTGTCTACATAGTGGTGGAAAAGCAAATGGCTGTAGTTTGTGTGTGCTTGGCAAGTGTTCTCACTCTTTATGTTTCCATGGCTAAGTAGTAGGACCATTCCTAGAGTATGAAAATTGTGGCAGAATTTTCTATAAATGGTACAATATAGAATGTACGTTACTCTGCACAATATAGTATAAACAACAAATAGCATTACTGAACATAAGGAGAAAAAGGATGAGTTATGATTTTGAAAATAAGATATCAAAACTAATTAATAAAATTTTGATATATGAGAATAATTCAGAAAATGTTACTGATGAAGAAAGTATGAATTTTGACAGTACAGTTTGGCATATCTGTATTAACAATGTTCTAAATCCAGAGTAAATTACACTGTGAGGAATAAATTTAAGGGGCAAGATTGTAAAGGGAAAGAGACCATTAGCCATACAAATTCTAAACAATAATGAATGCATGCTTATGTTTGACACCATAATATACTTGTATTGTAAATTCTATAAAAACTTAAAAAGAGTATTCTAAATTTACATAAGACAAAAGTTTTTGTTGGCTTGTTTTTTACACTTAATTGGTTTGAGAGCAATGTACTATAATGAAATATTAACTGCAATGTCAGCAACCTCATATTGTGCTTCGTGCTTCTCCAGTTTTCTGCCTGCAAGGTGAGAACAGTGTGGAGAGTAAAAGATGACCACTGACAGTGTCATCCAGTTAGAATTTCACTATGCTATTATCCATCATTTAACTCCAAATACTTTACCTTTGTAAACATTGTCTATTAAAACATTATCACACCAAAGGTGTCATATCATATTTCTGTAATTAGATGCCAATATTGATTGATTGATTGGTTGGTTATAATCATATGGCCTGGTAAAACAAAATATAAATATTTATTAAATCAGTAACAATAAAATTGATTAAAACATTGCTCTCATTCTGAATATAAAAGTTAATATATGTCTTTTTCATACCATCTGATGTAGTAATTTTATTTCTTTATGTATAAGGTAAAATATCTATTATTAACATTTATCTCATTCAAATTCTGATCAATATAACATAGTGTTATATACAACTAAAATTTCCAAATAGGAAACTAATTAAGAAAATTAGTGAAATAGCATGAAATGACTAAAATTGATAGTTACAAAGAGAACAATGTAAACAATTCAAATGCCCATTTAAATAAGACAAGATTAAGAAAGTATAGTTTGTTATATGAAAGTCATAATAAATACTATTAAGTGACAAACAAAACTGAGACTGACTATGATAACATTATTAAATGAAAAATAAATACCCAAGAATTTAACTTTCATAATATCACAACTCTGTAAGGCCCACTTTTAATAAGGCCACAAATAAAATATGTGCCCTTTAGGAACTTATATAAATCTCTCTCTTTCCCTCCCTCCCCCTCTCATACACACACACACACACACACACACACACACACACACACACAAACACACAAAACCACATGTTTGAGTGCCCTTTTAATGTGTCTATAGAGTTTAAACATATTATATACATAAACAGTAAAGAATTTATAAAACCAAGAATATAAATTATTGTTACCTCAAGATTAGGCAGTGACAAAATGTACAAGACAGAAATTGTTGTCTCTCAGTGCCTAATTTTGTGAGAGGGCAGTGCTGAATTATCAGGTATTTTAGGTTTAGAAGTAAGTAAATAAAGAATAACTAGTGTCTTGAATGACTAGTTTAAGACAAGTGAAGTATGTTCTAAACCAAGTATTTTGACTCCTATATTGATTCCTATAGGTCAAGAGGGAGAAAAAAATGACACATATTAGAAATGCAAAGTATATTAAAAACTTATTTGTAAAAGTCTAGGCTTTAATAAGCACATGTTGTAGTATTGTGTTAAATGTTCTTTTCTTCAGTTTTTCTAGATCATATTTATTTACCATGGACAAATGCTTAGAACTCACTAAAAATTGGTGTCTTGAAGAATGGGTCTGTACATGAATAAACATGTATAAACATGAAGAACAAACTAAAATTGACTAGCCTTTGAGAAAACTCTTGACCATTCTTTGTAGCTATCAGCCATATAGAAAGCCAAGCAACTTGCATTGGATAGTCACTGGAGAGAATGAATGCCAGATCCAAACAGTGATGAAACCTTATCTTTCTTAATAAAGAAGTTGTTTGGCATTGACTCAGGAAATAAAACAGTTGGATTTCAAACAATAAAGTCATTAGGCCAAGTCCTATGCTTATCTGTTATTTCTGCTGAGGCTGTATACAGGAAATACTAATTAACACACTCAACACAGACATACCGTCAATGATTTAAGACAGTAGGAACAGGGCATGACTCACCACAGAACCAAATTGATTGGACACTTGGATGACAACATTCATGAAAAATGACTCCACTGCATGCTCAGCTATCAACACTCTAGGAAGATGGCATAGAATTAGAAAAACTTTCTACCAAATTATGTTTTTAAAAATATTTGGTCAAAACCCATTAGCCTATGAAAATTTTAGGATAATTTCCATGATATTTTTAGCTTCAAATATGAAGCATAACATCATTAGAAACATAGAAATGGCAAACTCTATTATGCTTGAAGAATATAAGCTGAATCAGCTGAACAATACACTTTACAGAATTCTACCATATATATTTTTCTGTAATCCATTGTTTACATTTTAGCACATCATCTGTAATTCATACAGGATGTATATGTATATGTGTATGTACATGTATATGTACATGTATATGTATATAAAAGCACTGGGTTGAACAGCATATTTATTCTAGCTTTAGTTTACCATTAACAGAAAAGAAGTCTTGACTGTATTCAATATCTTAGAAAAGTCCTCTGCTTTAAGAGTGTTAAGTAACTTTTTCTCCAAATGGTCACACACATACACACACACACACACTACACACACTATTTCTTCTTGCTGCCTCAGAATCCCAGGTACCAAAATTACAGGTGTGCATCACCATGTTCAGTTCCACCTGTTTTTTTGTATTTTTTAACTAATTATTCATAATTTTTTATCAATCAGATTTTATAATAAAAGTTTTGTGTTTACATTGATTGAAAGTTTATTTAAGACTCCTCTTGTCAACAATAGACACAATATCTGTGTTTCAAGATGAAACATAACCTAGGGATTGAAGCAAAAGTTGTTGTGTTTGAATCTTCACATTAGAAAAATTATATATATTTTTTGAGCTTCATTTTCCTAACATGTGATTAGAAAAAAAAGGCAACTAACCAAGCTTAAAGAATTATTTTAAAAACACATAAGTATCTATTTAAGTAAGTAAAGCTTTTTATTCTTGTCTTAATATTAGATTAGTGAACTTGGAGCCAAATCTGTCCCCAGACCACCATGTACCATTCTGTTAACCTGGAAACATTAAATAAATGTTGTTTATTTTTGTTATTGTTGTTATTGCTCTTTTTTCTGAGAGAGAGAGAGAGAAAGAGAGAGAGAGAGAGAGAGAGAGAGAGAGAGAGAGAGAGAGAGAGAGAAAGAGAGAGAGAGAGAGAGACTCATTTGTGTTTAGATACTGAACTGAGGCACAGTAAAGGTTTTCTTCCAACAGTCAAACCAGATATATCTAGATGTCTGTATTCACACTGACATAAATATATGCAGAATATTGTGTACTTGAAGATTCACTGTATCATAAAGGGAAAAAGCATGACACAAGTGGATTATGACATTGGACACAACTTTACTTCTGTTTTAAATCTTTCGTGTTTGAAAATATGAATAGTTTTTAAAACTTTAAAACACTCAGCTAATTTCTGTTTATGTAAAAAAATAATAAGGGAAAGTACAACAGAAACAAGAAAAAGTGCCGACACCCTTACTCCATACAGCCCTTTCAGCCATATTTCCAATATGACTACTGTTAGCATTTTTATTGAATATTCTTGTAGATGGTTTCCAGTGATATAAGTGAAATATATGCATCTTTCTAGCTGGATCAGAGTAAATGTTGGGTTTTGTTTTTGTCATTTGACATAACTACCTTCATCATGTAATAATGTGTCTTCAGTATACCAAGACATGAATGGATTAAGCCCTTGGTTTTAATGACTGGATGGATTCCAAGTTATAAGTGAAATGTAGACATTCTTTAAGAAATGGATATTCAGCACTGTTGTGATGTGATCATCATTGAGATACTTACACAAACTAAAACATCAATAGGTGATGTAACTGTGAGACAACTCTGATACAAAGGAAACCTATAATTGACTGAAAAATCATTCAGTGACACGTGAATATTTGGTTGCTCATTTGTTTCTAGGTTTTTAGAAATTATGATATTTCAGTGTTCATTCATATCTTCATATTTAGGAATCTGTATGACAAATGAGGAAAATTCCTGGAACCTGAATTTTTTGAGAAAAACATTCTAATATCTTTCAAATTTAGAATATTTCTGCTTCTTGTAAACAATGTTAAGCATATATTTCATGATCAGCCATGCTGGGCACTTTTCTTCTTTAACTCCATTGTTTCTTTATGTGGAGTGTTTCTATGTATGTATTTCCCTTGAATTTCAGAAAAAGCATGTCAGAAACTTTAGAACTTGAATTATCAGCTTTTCTGAGCTTCTAAACATGGCTGTTGAGAACAGAACTTCAGTGTTCTGATAGAGCAGTAAATAACCCTCCTAAATGGTTTAATAAATTATAATTGATGAGATCACACATGGTAGTCTTATGGCTATGATTATCAGTAAGGTAATATATTTTTATCATATTTTATAGATTATTTTTATTTTTAGTATTTTATTATTATTTTTAGTATTTCATTTTTATAAGTTGCTTATTAATATCCCATAGCTATAGTGACTGGCTTACTGTTCTATTGCAGTGAAGAGACACCACAATCAAGGCAACTCTTATAAAAGAAAGCACTTAATTGGTGAGTTTCAGAGGGTTAGTCCATGATCATCGTGGCAGAGAGCAAGGCAGCATGGACAGCGCTGGAGAATTAAATGAGAACTTACATCCTGATTCAGTGGCAGAAGGTGGCTGGATTTGAAACCTCAAAGGCCACCTCTAATGACACACTTTCTCCAGTAAGAGCTTGTGCGCTAATCCTTTTCAAATAGTGCCACTCTTTGATGACTAAGCATTCAAATATATGAGGCCATTCTTATTCAAGCTACAACAGAAACATTTAATTGGGGGTTTGTTTAGAGTTTGAGAGGGTTTGTACATGACCATCATGACAGTATGGCAGCAGGCAGGCAAACATGGCACTGAAGCAGTAGGTAAGACCTTACATCCTGATCTTGAGGAGGCAGAAAAAGAAAAAGAAAGAATGAGCCTAGTGTGGGCTTTTGAATCTTCAAAGCCCACCTCTAGTGACATACCACCTCCACCAAGGCCACATCTTCTCCAACAAAACCACATCTCTTAATTCTTTCCAAACAATATTATTAATTGAGACCCAAGTCTTCAAAGATGAACTTGTGGGAGGCACTCTCTTTGAAACTATCACAAGAAGTAAATTTAATAATTTAATTATTTATGTTTTATGCCAAGTTGATTATGTCAATTTCATTTAAATTTTGTACAATTTCTAGAGAATTCATTAATCCATTGGTCACTTATATTTATATTTTTTCCTACTTGGTATTTTTTCACTTGATTGCATGTTTTCTCAACAGAAATATCTTCACCTATTTATTCTATTACATTCTTTATGTTTGTCTCATCTACTTCATTACTTTTACTAATATTTAATTAATTTGTAGAATGTATTCTATGTTAAGATAGGTTTAAGTCTAAATTTATTCTTAACAGTTTAAGCTTAATACCCCATCATTTGACTTAAAAAAGTTAAATTGTACATTTTTCTGACTGTTAGGAAACACTATCTTGGTTAGATACTGCTATCTGGATACTGTTACTGCATTTTATCCATGTCTGAACCTCCTACTCTCTTCTATTCATCCCTCCACTTTAGCACAGCTTCAATGTATTTTAGTCTTTGAAGCATCATAATTTGTTTAAAAGTTTAATAAGATTTTGTTTCAAATCTTCCTTGACTCATTGACATATTTTTGGTTTACTAGTTGAATTTTAAGACCATTTTGTTAAACGCTTTTCTAAAAAAGTAAAATATATATGTTATATATTATAGTATATATTATATATAATACATATTATATATATGTATATAATATATATATATATTATATACATATAGTAGTTCCCTTAGACACATAAATTACTTTTTAAGAAGAAAGGGGCAAAAAGATGCAAGGCATAAAATTAAATGAGGTCTGTTAGAGGGAGGGGTCCAGCAAGAGGGCTTAAGCGGTAGGAAGAATGAGAGGAACATAAATAAGAATTAATTGTGTTCTTAGTAACAAATAAAATACATTATATTGTATGAAAACTATAAGAACTGATTTAAAGCCAGGTAGTGGTGGTACAAGCCTCTAATCCCAGCTCTGAGAACATAGAAGCAAATGAATCTATGGGTTTGAGGCCAGCCTGGTCTACAGAGTAAGTTCCAGGATAGCTAAGGCTACACAGAGAGACACTGTCTTGAAAAAAATAGATTCTTAAAAGAAAGAGTAAACTGAGTTCATTCAAAACTATATTGGTTGATTCTATACAAACTAATTACCTTTAACATCTTTTGAGAAAATGTTGTTCACCAACAGCACATTTTATATAGTTTATGCCACTGTGTAGGGGTTTTTCCTTTTACACACACTTGCTCATCCAATAATTTATAGATCATATACTAACTAGGGTCAGGATAAGACTGGCTCTCACAAGACACCAGTGGCTAAGTAAGCATCAGTGTCCAGTAAACATACCATGTGAGCTATATTTGTAACTCTGATAGCTCCCCTGTAATGTAAAAGAAACATGGAATTGATTTTAATAATGTATTTTATTTTGTAAATATTTAAAAAGTCATTTTCATATGAAATGTTATCTTTTATCTATGTTTTGTAATTCAGTGCCTATTTTTTATAACTACAGAAATCTTTATCGATGCATATCATATTCCAAGTTCACAAAAGTCACATGTAGCTAATGTCTTTGCTATTAACCATTGTAGAACTAGGAAATATTTGCCATCAGTATCAATTTAATAATTGAAGATTTTTCTGGTGGAGTTGGCCCTTGTAGAGAAGTAAATGTATCTAAAATATAATGTTATACTGGAATTTTTTAAAATAATGAATTAGAAAATATACTAGATGACAAGAAAATAAAAAATAAAGTAGTTTTAAAAACGAGTATGAAAGACCGGTTTAAAATGCGATGGAGAATCAGAATAGCTAAGAACAAGAAC
Organism: Mastomys coucha; assembly: GCF_008632895.1. Taxonomy (NCBI): domain Eukaryota; kingdom Metazoa; phylum Chordata; class Mammalia; order Rodentia; family Muridae; genus Mastomys; species Mastomys coucha. The sequence continues at coordinate 45,532,352 of NW_022196914.1, read as the reverse complement.
TCAAGAGATAACACATGCTGGCAAGGATATGGATCAAGGATAATACTTCTTCATTGCTGGTGGGAGTGCAAACTTGAACAACCACTTTGAAAATCAGTTTAGCAGTTTCTCAGAAAACTAGGAATAGTTCTATCTCAAGACACAGCTATACCACTCCTGGGCATATACCCAAAAGATGCTCCAATGTCCCACAAACACACTTGCTCAACTATGTTCAAAGTAGCTTTATTTGTAATAGCCAGAAACTTGAAACAACCTAGATGTCCCTCAACTGAAGAATGGATAAAGAAGATGTGGTATATCTACACAGTGGAATACTATTCAGCTATTAAAAACAAAGACATTATAAATTTTGCAAGCAAACGGATGGAACTTGGGAATATCATCATGAGTGAAGTAATGTTGACTCAAAAGGACATGCATAGTATGTTCTCATTTATAAGTGGATATTAGCCATAAAATACAGGAACCATGCTATACTTTACAGACCTAAAGAAGCTAAACAAGAAGGAAGATAAAAGGGAGGATGTTTGAGTCTCACTTAAAAGGGGGAAAATAGTTATAAGAGGCGGATGAAGTGAGGAAACTGGGAGGAAGAGGGAATGGAGAGGGAGAATGTTGTGTTCATGATCAGGTGCAGGGAAGGAAAGGGGAGACAGCCACTTGGCCATGAAAATGAATGAAAATCTCAAAGGACTGCAGAGGATGTGGAGGCATCTCCAGGATGAGACAGAGACCTGGGAATAAGGGAGGTCCCCAAGAATCAATGGAATGACCTTAGCTGAGACTCACCAAACTGGGGATATAGAATCTGAAGATGCAACCTCCTGTAGCCAGGCAAGAACCCCTGTAGAGCGATACAGACACCAACTGACCCACAAAACTTTTAACCAAAATTTATCTTGTCTATAAGAAATACAGGCACGGTGGAGTAGAGAGTGAGGGAATGGCTAACCAATAACTGGCCCAACTTGAGACCCTTCCCATTGGAGAGCACCAATCCCTGACACTGTTAATCATACTGTTATGATTGTCTACAGAAGCATGTTGTTCTCTGAGAGGATCTATCCAGCAGCTGACTCAGACAATAAAGACACCCACATGCAATGGATGGAGCTTGGGGACTCTTATTGAAGAATGGGAGGAAAGCTTGCAAGTCCTGAAGAGGATAGGAACTCCACAGGAAGACCAACAGAATCAACTGACCTGAATCCTAGGGACTGTCAGAGTCTGAATCACCAACCAAAGAACATCTACGGGCTGGACCTAGCTTTCCCTGCACATATGTAACGGACGTGAAGCTTGGGTCATGTGGGTCCTGAACAGCTTGAGCAGGGGTTATCACAGAAGCTGTTGGCTGTGTGTGGGATATGTTCTTTTAGCTGGGCTGCCTTCTCTGGCCTCAGTGTGAAAGGAAGCACCTAAATTCACAGACACTTGAAGTGCTAGGGTCTGGGAATACAGAGGGGGATTCACCCACTGTACTACCC
>NW_022196914.1:45527938-45530095 GCF_008632895.1 Mastomys coucha | reverse complement strand
TGAGACAGGGTTTCTCCGTGTATCCCTGGCTGTTCTGGAACTCACTCTGTAGACCAAGCTGGCCTTGAACTCAGAAATCCACCTGCCTCTGGCTCCCAAGTGCTGGGATTAAAGGTGTGTGCCACCACCACCCATCCAGAAATATTTTCTCTCAGCAAAATTTCCATTAACATTTTTGTTTTTTAAAAGTATATAACCATTCTTTCTTTTCCTTCTCCTTCTTCCTCCTCCTTCTTTATTACAAATAATTTTTTTATATAGTATCTTTTAATTATCAGCACTGGGACTCCATCTGGCTCAAACCTGTGCAGGCTCTGTGCATGCTGCAAGTCTCTGCAAGCTTATGTGTGCATCAGCCTTTTTGCATCTATAAAACACTCTTTTCTTGGAGTATTCTCTCTTCCTGCCCTGTCCCTTGTGTCCCATACCCTCCTCCCTTCCCTCTCCCCCGTCTTATTCCCTCTTTGTCTTTTAGTCACTTCTCTTATACATGAGCTCTACAAGTATAAGAGCTTTCTTTTACTTACTGTTTATTTTAGTTATTTTTGTGTTGCAGAAATAAAATGCGTGACATAAACAACATGAGGAATGGAAGAGTCATTTTAGCTCATGGTTTCAGAACTTTGTTCTCTCCAAGGATCTTGTGCTGAATTATTCTCTTTTACTTTTAAGTTTGTTTCTTTCTCTTTTCATTTTTGCATAATATGGAATAGAAAGAAATAAAATATAACTTGTAAACATAAGGGCAGAAAATATGAGTATGGAGTCCACAAGTGAAGACATAAGATGTTTACGTGAGTAGCAGGTGCCTCATTTGTCTTATCTACTTTAAACTAATATTTACTACAGTGTGTGTGTGTGTGTGTGTGTGTGTTTAATGTATGGGTGGCTATGTGCATGTTAATGTCATTTAGCTAGGATTTAGGGAAACAGGTACTCAAGCCTGAAAGGAGAATCTTGCAATAATATCTCTATAATATTTGCCTTGCCATTTCTGTTCCACAGGTTCTTTTCCATTTAAATGTTTATATTCTCAATATTTTAAATAAAGTTGTGATAATAAAATGAAACCTTTAGAAAGAAAACCTAAATTTCTGTTTTCAAAACTCAACTTCTGTTTTATTTTAATCGTTCAATGAGTTAAATCAAACCTTGTAAAATTATTCACAATATTGTTATTGAAAATATTATTAACTATAATGTCAGTAGTGATATAGGTTGCTCTTGGTGTACTTGTACCTTGATGTATACATTGGCTCATTCGGTGTGTCAAGTATTGGTACATAGTGAGTGCCACGTCCTATTTTGAGCTTGAAGCTTCAGTAATGTCACCATTTGAATAGTAGCTGTCTCTATGGACTCATTTATTTAATGCTTCATGCTTGGCTGGTGGCACTGTTTTGGAAGGTTGTAGAAAGTTTAAGAGGTAAGTCTTAGCTAGAAGTAGGCCTTTGTCCCTGTCTATCACTCTACTGCTGTCTGCTATTGTAAGTTTCTTGTCCCTTGAGTAATGCAATTTAGAGGACCAGGGCTCTGAACCTGAGAGTGGATCCTACTGCACACTCTGTTTGGAAAAACATTGAGTTAGTAAAAAAACTTTGGCTCTTTAAATGTATGTCTTCCTCAAGTAAATCGATTCAAACACTGTCCTTGCCATTTTATTAAGAACATAAACCCAGTAATCTTTCCTCAAAATAACTCTCTATTTTCTATATTACATTTGCTAAGACAATTGGGAAGATAATCATGACATGATAACTGCTATCATGACTTTAAGTATTTCTGTCACTTGTATGTGATGTATTTATTTTCCTGTTTGGTTATGGTCTTCACACAGTTAGGTCTTTCAGTATTAGTAGTTACCTGAAGAGGCAAAACTGTACTCAGCAAATATTCATATGTACCTCTGTGTGTGTGTATGTGTGTGCTTGTACATGTGTGTATTTGTGTACTTTTGCATATGCATGTGTGTGAGCATGAGTGCACATGTATGTGTATATATGCAACAATGAAACAAGATTACTCAGAATGTCATCTCTCTTTCAAATATTGTTTTTAAAATTATAATCTCTTTCTTAAAAGTAAATCTCAGCCAGGTGGTGGTGGCACACACCTTTAATCCCAGCACTTGGGAGGCAGAGGCAGGCAGATTTCTGA
>NW_022196914.1:45502175-45527928 GCF_008632895.1 Mastomys coucha | reverse complement strand
AAAAAAAAAAAGTAAATCTCAATAAGAAAAAGAAAAAAATTATGATTTCCTGTGTAAATTACTTGATGTGAATTTTTGAGTATAACAAACACTTAAATAGAGGGTTTTTTTTTCTTCCATGATCTCAGGCATATTTATTAGCTCCTTATTGTCTCAATGTCTCCCCCAAAATTCAAGACAATCAAGACTTGGTATTTAATTTAACTGAGCAAGACAGTTATTTTTAGGATAAAACATAAAAGAGAGACATTGCAGTTTCCCCTGCACTCTGTCCTGAGGTTTACATTATTAATAGAGGTCATACAAACAGGAAATGAACATCCTCCACCCATGGTCCAACTGTTCTCTGAGCTTGCCAAGAGATCAAGTTGGACTCTGATTCCTCTTTAGGTACAAATAGTAAGAGAGTGTGCTCTCAGCTGAACCCATGAAGGTATGTAGAGTTTACAAAAGGAAGTAGAAAGAAAGCTGATGGAAAGACCTAGGTCAGGAAACATTTGCAGATCCTCTGTTAACTGGGCATCAATTTTAGCTATGTTTGCAAACTTTGTTTCTTCCCAATCTCCTCAAAAGTGACTCCAGTCCTGTGTAGACAAACCTCAGAAAATCCACGTGAGGGAAACATCTTGTGAATTTCATATTTTTTCAGTATGGATGAATTTGATATTTTGAGAAGACAGGCAGTAAATATAGAAAAAGAAAAACATATATGCAATATTTGTTATCATAGAGGTTAATATTTTCTACTTACACTCTAGAGAAAAATTACTATGTCCTACTTTTTACAGCTCTATTATTGTCTTTTTTTAATAAAAAGATTAACATTAAAGTAATCTTTAAAGTAATATTGTGTAAAATATAATTTAAATTAACTAAACAAAAAAGCAATTAATTGTTTTTCTCATTTCTATACTTTTATTCTTTTTCTGGAATTGAAATCAAATACTGTCAACACCACCAGAGCATCATTCCTACACATAATCGGGTTGGAAGCAGAAGATGAAGGGACTGGATATAGGGGCTTTCTAGAATCACAGCTTTATTTTATTTTAATATGTGTCATCTTGTAAAAATTCTGTATCTTAACTTTAAAAGAAAGGTATTGATACAAGATTTAGAGTGGATTGGGGGAAAACATTGAGAGAGACACGAGGATTGGGAGAAATTTATGGCTGAAACTGACTCTGAGTGAAAATTTAGAGTACATGGCCAGCATGTTTTGTGTTTCCTTTCTTCCGGGGAGGAAATGACACTATAGATTCCCAGGGATGCTGAAACCACATGCAAAAAAGGATGGGCAAATTTGTCATTCAGAATTTATGAAGGATATTTTTTATTCTCACTGACTAAAAAGAACAAATCAAACACTAGGTTTCCAATTCTGAAAATTAGTAGACTCTGGAGAGCCAATTAAACATTATTCCCCTATCTCGACTCTGTTTTAACATCCTTCTTTATTGCATACTGTTTCTTTAGCTCACAAGGCAGGTAGATGGTGTTATCAGGCTAATTTGGGGACAGTTATCATTATAATGTAATTTTTTGCAATTATGTGGTAGACCAGGTGGCAAGACAGCATGGTTTTGCATTGCCAAGGTGCAAAACAAATTCAGTGTTCAATCAACCTGAGAGAGAAAGGACAATTCTCATTTGCATAAACATGTAGCCACGGAAACGAGATGCACAGAGGTATAAGGGGAAAGAGACCTATTTTACATGATGTGCATAGAATATTTGACAGTTTAGATTGGAGGCGTCATTGATGTGGGTTGGAATGGTACGGTTGGTTGCCATGGATATGGTTTTCCCTACTGGCAGTGCAGAGATTGGCAGGGATGGATGCTGAAAAAAAAAAGAAAGAAAGAAAGAAAAAAAAGCCTAAACCACTGCACACTCTGGCAGCCTCATTCTTTTCTTTTGTTGAAAAGCTGTGTATCGTTTCTGCACTAATGACAGCTCATCAAGTATGCAGTGCAATCTAGAAACACTGATATTTCTGTAATAAATCATTCATGTATAATATATATGCATTTATACATTCTATGCACATATATATGTGGCGATCTACATGTATATATTTGGAATAACATGTTATTCAGGTTAATAAAAGATTAGATTCAGGAAAAATATTTACTCTCTTCTATTTAATATTAATTTAATAACTCCTTAGATATGAGGATTTCGTAAGTAAGATAAGCAATATATAAATGAACTGAATTATTATTTTGCTTAGTGAAAGAGGATTGCACAGTATGCTTTTGTGGATGTGGCAAACAATGAAAGGAGAAAGGAGTGGCTTGTCCCTGCAGCCCAGGCTCTGGTTATTTGACCCTTCTAGTCATTGTATTGCTGTGCTATAACTAGGAAAATGGTGTTCATCCATGAGAAAACAAGGGCATTTTTATTTCCTTTGTAGGACTTAGCATAACATTTACCATAATATAAACCCAAACAGACCATTTATGCTGTATTTCAGAACAGCTGAAAGTACTTCGATTTGTTTTTGTAAAAGCTCACTCATTCATTATGCTGCTTTCATACACTTACTGGGAACCCTGCCTTTATTAAAGATTGCAGGGATGTCCTTTGTCTTTAAGAATTCACTCACTAACATATTATATGAGAGAGTCTGAAGGCACTTCGACTGCCCAGTCCTGCAGGGTGAGAACTGAGGACTTTTGTCTGTGCTGATGGGCAGCTTTACATACAGCCATACTCGGAAGACTTGAATTCTGGTACACGAGTTCTATGACCTTGTATACTTCCCCCTCAGCATCTTCCAGCCTTTGGAGGAATGTTGAGTGGCCTAGCACTTTTGTATATTGTCTGCCTGTGAAATAACTGGAAACTGAGGAAAGAGTAGCAAGCAGCAAGCAGAGCGTCCCTTCGGAAGCATGTCTTCTGTGTGTAGTGATTGTCTTTGGTGTTCATAGAGCCAAATTATGATAAATAATTATAAACAACTAATGTCTATTTATGCATATTTATGAAAATATGTAGCAAGAACAGTTAAGACAGCATTCCTTCACTCTTCAAGGAAGGTCTTTAAGACAGAAGGAAGAAAGCCACATTCTAAGAAGTAGGTGACCAAGCTAGACTACTCATACTATGACACTCTGTACTAAACAGGAAAAAAAAAGTAGAGTGAATAAATTTTGCATCAATATATAACTTTTTATATTTTTGTTGAACATTTAATTTTTATTGCTAAAGTTTTATGAAAAGCATGTTACATTTGTTTATTCTTCTTTGTAATGTAAGGTGTCCTAGCGGGTCAGCTCCTGCTAACAATTCGTGCTCCTACAACCCAAAGGTCCATGAGTGCTCTCAGGTCTTCCCTACCACTCTATCTGAGTCATCAGCTTCATTTCTATGATGATCTAGTCAGTGACACCCTTCTTCAAAAGACCAGCTACAATGCCACTGAGTTTATTTACACAGGTCTCTTTTTAAAGTCATCTCCATTTCTGATTTATTACCCAGGGTCACTTGTCTGTTTCCAATAACGCATTGTGGGCATCAATAAATAGTATTGAGAACAAATAAAGGAGAATAAAAAGCTGCTCTAATGCTTCATTATTTATTAAATTTTTAAAGATAAAATAAGAACTTTACATTTACTTAGATATGTGAATTTGTTACCTAAGGCCAAGCTGTAAACAATGAGATCAAGAATGAGTTCAGAAGAGTTTAATGAGTACAAATCGTAATACAGAAGTCAAGAAATCTGCACGGTCATTGCAGCTTCACCACGATGTCTCAGGTTCCTGCCCCCACATAGGCATTCTTTGTGTTTAGACTTTATTGTGATTTGGCCCTTTATTTAACAAATTCTATTGTTTTTCTTTATTTTGAGACATGGTGTCTCTGTGTTGGACAAGTTGTTTTCAAACTTCTGATCTTCCTGCCTGCCCCAGCTTCCTAAGGACTGCATATGTGAGCCCCTGTATTATTTTCTAGTTCTATTTTCCACATTTCTGCTTTGCATGTGTGTCCTAATTCTTGTATTGAAGAAAAGTTAAGCGATGGTTGATGCATGTTTACCACTGCCTACCTGTCTTGAGACAGTTGCAGGACTTGAGCCTGTTTCTTTGTCTTGTATTAAATAACTGAGGTGCTAGCCTTGAATGTCATTGCAGAATGTCACTGCAGGAACCAGGATGTATCACACAAAGAAACCAAAGGTTTATAAACATCATTTCCATTTTGAAGGTAAAAATGTTTGCTCATCATTAAAAATCAGTTTTTAATCCTAAGGAAATAAAGAAACAAGAGTGTGGCTATTTTATGAGCAGAGACCTGATTATTTCACGCTGTGAGTGCGATTCTTCAAACGGTCAGAGGAGAGTTCTGGAGAGGTCTACTTTTCTTGGGCAAGTGTACACTTGCCTAGGTCTCACTCATAAACCAGTAGAGAGTCACATACACTGGGCCTTAAATGTGTTCATTTCAAATCAAGCAGGAGGCCTGACTCACATACACAATTCTCAAGATTAGCATCTCCCCAGCTTCACTGCTGCACATGTAGATTGGTTTTGTTTCTGACACAGATGGTTTCAATATTATGTTACTTTTAAAGATTTGTTTTTGCTGATTTTCACATTATTAAAGTACATTATCTTTTGAAATTTAGTTTAGTGAATTAATAAAATACAAATCTACACTGTGTCACCTTTTCCCTCTAAAAAAAGATATTTTCCTTTCTTGACATACTGGCATCATCCCTTCCTTGAGAAAGAAATAAAGCAACTGGCTGTTGTTAGTTGTGGTCAGGTTTATTAACCCAGGGAGAGAACTGGAGTTCACTTTCTATATTTGTCATTAGGTGATTAGAGAGGGACAATTTCTCCTTCTTATTATTTTCTGCAATTACAGAATTATGTCCCGTGATCTTCATCCGCACTCCTTGACTCAGGGATGCAGTGTGTAAGGCTCTCAAACTGTGGCCAGCTACAGTCTGGGACTTTCGTCTTTGTGCTTTGATTTCAGGCTCAGGAGTGGTAGCATGTAGTTAGCTGGTCATGGTGGAAGTCATCTCCTGTTGCAGGGCAAATGGATGGCCAAACAGCACCATGGCTAGAAGTTGCTGCCTCAGACTGGATGGACCCACTGCATGGTTCCAAGAGCTAATGGTATGCACCAGTCAATCTTTTGAGGTAGCCTTTTCATCTAGAATCTCACATAAGAAGCATGGCCATAGAGGGGTCTGATTGTTCAAGCAGCATGTGTATGGTAGAGGATTGCAAAATCGATCATCAATAGGAGGAGAGGACCTCGGCCCTGTGAAGGTTCTGTGCCCCAGTGTAGGGGAATGCCAGGGCCAGAAAGTGGGAGAGGGCGGGGTGGCAGGCATGGGGAGTGGGGAGGCAACAGGGGTTTGTTTTTGTTTGTTTTTTTGTTTTTTGGAGGGGAAACTGGGAATGGAGAAATTTGCATGTAAATAAAGAAAATATCTAAAATAAAATAAAAATAAATAAATAAAAAAAAAAGAAGCATGGCCTTCTGTTTCTCAACTTTCCTCTGACAAAAATCCTTTTGTCTTCTGTTTCAGCCATATCTTCCTCAAGATGCATTAATAATGGTATACTGAAGTAGGCAAAGCATTTGCCATTTGAAAGGAACTCAAATTCCCAACGAAGACCTTGTATCTTTATGAAGCTTTTTCCTTCCTTATGGTAAAACCTTACTGACATAAAATTTCTAGTAGCAAACTTGCCGCTTAATTTCTATAGTTGACATGACCTTATATCCTTGCCATCAAATTTGCTTTCCTTTTACACAACTTCTAGGAAAAAGAAAGGAAAAAAACTTTACATTTAAGAATTAGTTTTGTTTGGTTGGGTTTTCCTATCTGGGAAAGAAAAAGAACCTTTTTTTCATGGATAACCTCAAATTTTCACTTCTCAGGTCTTCAAAATTCCACATGGCATTTTTTCATTGTATCACTGGTCTACATCAGCCATGATGACATCAAACCATGTGCCAATATGAACTTACCCTTATCCAGTTTGCTCCATAAGATGATGCCCTTCACCATTCAAATTAAATCTGAACCCTGTGTCACTGCTCCTAAGCTGCTATTCATCAATGTTTTTCATGTTGTCATGTAACCATGCTGTGGCTTTTTTTTTAATGTCCTTATCTCGATCATTAATTTTACCTTCTGATATAGTGGTTCTGAATGATATGATTTACAACTTAATAGAATGAGTTTTTAAAACATTAGATAAACTAGTAAATCAATTTTCATAAGAGTCAGCAGCAGTCTGGCATTCTGAACATAGACTTAATTTACCTCCTTTGCCTGATTTCATCTAGGTGAACTGAATGGCACGGGTGGATGCTGTTCAGCCAACAGCGCAGTCATGCATAATACATAGCAGTTGAATTCAATTGTGATGGTTCTCCTAATGGTGTCCAGGAGAGGACAGGGTGGGAGTCGAAACCATGATATGTATGTGCAGGCAGCTCCTTGACTTTGAAATCTGATTCTTACTCATTTTTTGACCTTTCTGCTTGAGAACAAAAATGTCTCTCTTTGGACACAAACCCTGTTGTTAAAAGCAACTTTTCTTGTTTCTTGAAATACACAGATTTTTAAAAACATACTCAGATAAACATAATCAAGTTAACATAATAAAGGATACTGGTAAATAATTTCATCCTGTTTTCTGCCTGCAGATGGGTACTTGACCAAATCACCGAGGGCAGGTGTGCACAATGATCTAAGACACTTGTCTTCTGAATGGTCATTTAAGGTACTAAGCTCTTTCCAGGTTTCCCTAAGTAAATCAGTGTGGTGGTGTCAATCTGTGACTGTATAGTGGTAGATTCTGAGAAAGCAAATAAAACAGTCTATTCAAAGTCACATTTTTTTTCTCTAAGCGTGTAACAGGTTGGTGATTTTTTTTTTTTTAATTTAGCACAAAGTTAATTACCCTGAGGCCTTTCTCTGGCATCTGGGCAGTCTCCTTACCAGGCAAACAGAAGAAAGGTTTGGAGGTTTCTCTGGTTGGAGGGTAGGAAGTGTGGCTATTGTTTGGCAGCTGACCCTGTTGCTGAGGATGGCTTCAAGCACTCAGACTCAAGCGTTCTCCTGCCTCAGTCTTCTGAGTAACTAGGACTCGAATAGGCACAAACACCAACGCCAAGGAAGAAATTTTAAGTAGCCTTAAAGATATAATGGGGGAATCCCACCGCAACTTACCACCACATGGTGTAGGTACAGAATGTTAATCCGATTTCTGAGCTTAAAAGGGTATTACCCTTTCTTAATGTTGAATGTCTGTGCAAAAACACTAAATTCAAGAAGCATTCATTATTCTGGTACAAATAAGCTTCACATTAAACAAGAGCATGTGACCATTCTTGTAGTGAAGAAATAATGGAATTTGTGCTAGGAGGACACAGAACAGAGAGCTGGGAAGCTGGATTCACTCTTGAAAGCGCCAGCACCAACTGTGGAAATAAGGGGTCTGGATGCTTTATAAATCAACAATTTCAAGATTACTTACAGGGTCTAAACAAACATTGGCTGAGTCTCATTAAGAACATCATTGGTAATGGCCTAAGTAAATACGACCAAATTAATGGTCCATCTAAGTTTGGACTTTTTGTATACCGGCTTCTGGGATTTGAAAAAAATATCTGGCATAGATAATATAACTTTTTTTTTTTTTTGGTTTTTCGAGACAGGGTTTCTCTGTGTAGCCTTGGCTGTCCTGGAACTCGCTCTGTAGACCAGGCTGGCCTCGAACTCAGAAATCTGCCTGCCTCTGCCTCCCAAGTGCTGGGATTAAAGGCGTGCGCCACCACCACCCAGCCGATAATATAACTTTTTAATTTTAAGAAATTTGAAGCCGGGCGGTGGTGGTGCATGCCTTTAATCCCAGCACTTGGGAGACAAAGGCAGGCGGATTTCTGACTCGAGGCCAGCCTGGGCTACAGAGTGAGTTCCAGGACAGCCAAGGCTACACAGAGAAACCCTGTCTTGAAAAAAAAAATTGAATATTGGTTTCACCATGACAATTATATACTTGTATTAATTATTCACAGAAATAAATGTATATTTGACATAAAATTCTACCAGAGAATATTCTAGTGAATGTAAGCTCGTTATCTCATCAGATTCTGATATAACAGAAAAATATCATTAAAACACAAAGAACTTAATTTCAAGATGGGTCAACAAAGCTGCATGTTATTATCCAGTCTGTCCATGAAACTTGTCACATAAGACAGTGCAATTTATGATTCACAGGGCCAAGTCCAATAGCTCAGCTAGGAGGCAAGATCAATAGACAAAACAGGAAATATGGCAGAACTCACATTTGTGAAAAAAGTATGTAGTATAAAATGAGAACATCGTAGCATACTGCATTTTATCTGGGTCGTATCATGTGGGACTCATGTGAGTGAGAATCTAAACAGCACTAATATTTAGGTTAGTTAATGAGTCTCAACATATATACCGCAAGATCCTAACCAGAGACAATGCAACTTGATACGTCCCTTTCTTTTAGGAAAAAAGATTGTGCTTGATATTATGTATTATGTTTTTCTATTATACTCCTAGTATTATAGTATTAACATATTTTAAAATACTGGATGTTCGAAGGGCCAAGCAGGAAATTGCATAATTTTGTTCCAATGAATTATTTCATACATTTAATTAGCCATAAGACCTTTATTATTTCTTAGAAAGTGTAGTCTACCATTTGCAAAACTCTGGATTTAAACACACACACACACACACACACACACACACACACACACACACACACAAATCATATCATTACTGTGAAATAGCAACTAAAGATAAAAACACCAAGACTTGGGCTGTTTAACTTGTCTATGCATAGCTTTTAGTAACGACTGTTTTCTTAGGCATTTAGAATGGCAACAATTTTATTGTACTTTTTATAAAAATCACAACAAAGCTATGCACACAAAAAATTATTAAAATATATAGCTATTCATAATAGCTATAGGAAATAAGTGCCGACCCTTCAACAGCATATAATCTGATCATCTCCTTGTAGTAACATGGTTCCGATGTTGAATTTGTTCTTGAGAGCTCAGTGTTTACTGTGAGAAGATTTGACTGGAAATTAATAGTATAAGTTGAGGCCTGACTGCCTAGATCTAGTCTGTCTCTTTCAGGATAAATTTTATTTCCTAAGGGCTAACTTTGAAGCGAGAAGTTAGCATAAGCACCTTAACCTTTACTGATAGCATGTTGTCCTTGTCCAACACCAAGTCTTTCATGAAGGCTAATGATTAAGCTCTCAAGACTATACCTAGGATAACTGCTCACACCACTTTCTGTTGAATCCTGTCTACTGCAGAGTCTCAGTGTCTCCACTCTTTACTTAGAGTATTTTTACTTCATCATTGGCTACTTGGTACCATAACAACCAAGAGCAGCTTAAGAATAAATGCTCAAATAGATTGAAATTGATAAAAGTTGTTATCTTTACTCTGATGCTGTCCCCCACTGGGAACACTTGACAAGAACAGCCCTCAGACTTTCATGGATTTTCGCCTATGACATTTTTGTCAAATTTTGTTAAAAAATTTTGGGGTCAATCTCAAATTTTACTTTGCTGATAAGAGCAATTATCAAGAGCATACAGGCAGAAGTCTTGCACAGTCCTTCCTAAGAACTTAGTAGTTTGTTTTTTATTTTTAATTGTTTCATTCACAGCCCCCCTCATCCCTCTCTTCCCAATGGCACCCTTACAAATCCATTCTCCCACTACCTCCCCCTGACATCTCAAAAAAGGGGAGCCCTGCTTTGGTATGACCCCACCTTAGGGCATCTAGTACTATGAGGTCTAGGCACCTCCTTTCCCACTGAGGTCCATCCAGGCAGTCGAAGAAGGAGGAGTAGGGATGCAATGGCAGGGAAAAGAGACCAAGACAGCCCCCATTCCATTTATCACAGGAACCACATGGACACCAAACTTCATGTTTGATACAGCTCCCTGGTTAACTCAATGTGGTGTCTGGTAGAGGGATAAAAGATTTCTACCAAGAGTGCCTTGTTCTGGGGATTGTCCTCAGTTCTCAATACAGCTAAGGAGGCGTTTGTTTGGAAGAGCAGTTTAGGTGGTATTGTTATTGTTGTTTTGTGTTGTATTGTTTGTTTCTGTTAAGTCGCTGATAATTCATTTGCTTTCAAGATTTTGAACAAAAGCAAGAAGTGATTCCCAGAGACCCTGCAATTAGGGCTGTGGATTCAAACTGAGTCTTGGATTGACACATTGCCTTGGTTTGAGCCACCACTGCCTAAAGCAAGTAGATCCTTGCCTAGCTGAAACTGAGAGGATCTACAGACAGAAGGCTTTAGATCACTGAGTGTGAGAAAGCCACGCGTGGGGATGGTCAGAGTATATCAGGGACACTCTTCAGGGAATGACCACTTCATTTTGCTACTAATGAGGTGGCAATGCCAAGCTACTGTGGATTTTACCCAAGCTGTCGGGTAGGCGCTTTTTAATGAAGTCTCATACATATTTTGCATGCTTTTACCCAGCAGCCTAACCGTGCTTCAAAGTTCCCATCATTTGATTCATCTCACTCATCTTATTTGGGGGTGCGGGTATAGAGGTGGGGGGAAACTTCAGTAGCTGGTGGGATGCAGGTCCCCCAGAAAGCAATAAACTTCAGAATTAAATAAGAATCTACTTGGTAGTGTTAATTTTTTTTCTCATTCTGTGGATACAGTTCTATGACCATAACTTCTTTGCAACAGACCACTCATTAGCTATAGCCCACAGCAGTTAATTTCCTGGCTCTTCCTCCCAGCATTTCACTTTATTTGTTTAGCTGACAGGCTTTTGAAGCAAGCCTGCTAAAGCCTGCAAGAATTCCTGGCTTTTCTCCCCTTTCATTCTTGTTATTATTAGGAATATGGACAAGATGCTAGTGTGTGTATTCCATCTGAAAATTGTGCAGGATTTTCTATCTCTTGGGAAAGAATCAAATTACTTCTTAATCGTCCAGGACTCAATTCTGTAACTATTCACAGGCAAAATTCTTGTTAGTGCCAAGGGGAGTTTTGCCCTCATTTAAGGTTACAGGATCAAGTGGTAAAGGTATTCATAGCCACCTCTTTCTCTCCAGGAAAGTAAGTTAAACTTGATATGTGGAAAGGGCTAAATATACTACAGACGTCTTTCTGTTTGCTTAAACAGTTCCTCCTAAAATAATACAGTAAAAATATTCCCAGACAGGAGAAAATAGAAGTCAGTGTCGATAAGGATTTTCACTCACGATTGTTTTTCTCCCCATTTTGCCTAATAAAATGTACATTTCACTTGCAGGACATAGCAGAATTTTAAAAAGTAACCAATTTCACAGCTAAATGAAGAGGCTATATTTTTGTGATTTGTTTCTCCTAAGACTTATTGGAGAACTAGGATTATTACTAGCCCTTTGGAAGTCAGCCACAATCAAACATTCCTAGTCTGAAATCTGCTGTCTTTAACATTATGAATACTTCATCTCTCTGTGGTAGTTTCTGACTCTCTCAACAGGTTTTCACTTTGCCACATTTCCCTCCACATTATCCTACTAAAGATCATGTAAAATAGTTAACACCAAAGTTTAAGGCAGACACTTGACTCTATCCCAATTGTCCAGCTATCCCTCTGAAAATGCTTGGCTCTCTGCTCTTAATTTTCTCATTTATGATAGGTGAATTAGTTATTCTTCAGTTTCCTATAGATAAAAATTCCCATGATGCACACAGGCTCCAAATTTTTACATAAATATTGGACGTTATCTATATAATAGTGAAACTATAAATGCCAAGCAGTATATTTTTATTTTGTATACAGCTTTATGGACTAGCCTATGATTTTTTTCCAGTTAATAACAACATCAGCCCCAAGAAAAAAAAATTTGTATTAGATGTTGACTTTGTAAAATGATGTTTTGCAAGTTCCATCTCAAGACAGAAATTTATAACTGACTTATCAGCAAAATAGACATGTTAGTCTCTATATTGAAGGGTTGCTGAAACAATAAATGAAGACTTCCTACTCCTTCCACAAACTAGCCAAAGAAATGTTCGCTGTTTAGGTTATATTGCGCTCTTTAAAAGTAGATAGCAGTGAAAAACATTAACCATGACTCAGGTCTTTAGAGACTTGGATGTACCACCCATACCCTGCGCTGTCAGTAACCTGTTCTCCTTCTAGTTCTAAGATTTCAGTTTTGATATGTTCAAGAATATGATGCTGGTTTGCTGACACCTAATACACAAATATCCTTTCCTTAAATGGCTTTAATAAACACCATAGTTTTCAGAAGTTTATTAAAACAATTCTAGCAAATCTCCGACTTTGTGAGTAACTAGACTAGCTTTTCCTCTGGTATCTGTATTGGAAGTACTTGGACTTTATTTAGATTTTTTTTCATGGACAAATAAATTGATCTATATGAAGAACTAGATCCTTCAGTTTTATAGCAAAAAAGACATTAAAATGATAAAATACTACTTTTGTGTCAATATTCAAATCTACCTCTTAGTAATTTGACTAAGGAAAACAGCAAGAAATAAATTTTAAAGGACATCAATGGAGTAATAATTATTTACACACAGAAATTACCCTTGAGTTAGGAATACTATATTCTCTTTTCTTACTCAAAATATGTCTACAATAAATAAGCCTAACTGGGTTACTTGTTTCAATACTGTTTTTTAAAAAAATATTTTCTTTTATATTTTTAAGTTCAAACTATTTTCCTTTCCTAAGTTACCAGGATCATGTCTACCTTGGATTCCTTCCATCTAAGGAGAGCCTGATAGAAAAAGGTAACTGTGTGTGCTAATATTGATCACTTGAGCATGAGTTTCAACAACTAAATACTCACAGTAAGTTAAAGTTTGTGCTTCATATGCATTCCTTTAATGTTGACAGTTACCTAGGACTACCTGTGTTGTTAGAGCTGAATGTTACAGACACAAAGGTTGCAATTAACTTTAGTTTTGAAATCACCAAACTATCAATGATAGATTAATGCCCAAGTCTTTGTGCTAAAAAAAATTCTTTCTCCAGAAAGGATGCTGTGAAATTCATAACAATTTTAGAGAAAAAAGGCTGCTAAATTATCAATGATATTCTCATTGTACTCAGTGTACATGAGTAAGAGTAATAGTGCATGATCTTAAAACAAAGAAATGAGATTTAAAATTGAATATAATATATGATGAATTTATGTACATATTCCTAAAGGCATCTTAAACTACTGTTAAATTTTATTAGTGTTGATTTTATCTTAAACAAGGATTGCAAATTAAATGCATCTAGAGCCTAAGCAAATATTATATCTGTATGGAGTCAGAAGCTAAGAAACTGAGCGGTGTTAGGATTCTGACTTAGAGAACAGCATGTGCTTCATCTAAAAATCCTCTAATAGCATTGAAAACAATAACAACAACAATAACCCAAAATAATCAAATTAAATGCAGAGAGTGTGGAATTCCCCTAAACCAATAAAGATATCAGATTCACACTAGTGATTTGGAAAGCTGCGTTTCTGCTTTCATTGGGAGACAGTCAGAAACAGAATACTTGGGAAAGTTATTTGAGAAGCAAGGATAGACCAGGACTGAACTGACATTACTCAAATTCACCCAGACGTCATGAGTCTCCCAGGGGAGAGACATGGTATTTTTCTTAACAAAGGAAAAATAATTTGGGACACTGATGGTCATGTCTTGCTGCTTTGTTCTCATGATGAAAAATCCCAACAATGAGGTCTCCTGGGAGAGTGGTAGCGGGTCTCAATGTGGAGACTTTAGTGGAGAATGGACAATCAGAAAAGGAAGTTGGAAAAGAAAGAGATGAAGGGCACGGTGGAGACAAAGAACATGCTTTTTGTCTCTTCTTTGTTTTCTTGTTTGGTTAGGTTTTGCATTGTAACTTAGCACTTCAGATATAACTAAAACAAATTGGGAAGTAAGTTAGTTTGGTCAGTGTTCTGTACAACGTGGTGGTCAAAGAAAGAGGTCGGAATGTCCTCATGCTCTCATCCAGCATACCACTCATTTTAACTTCCATAAACCAGGTCATTTTCCTGATTGCTAATCACTCATCTGCCTGACCCCCACAGCCCTGAATCACTGGCTCAGGATATTTCCAGTCATATATTTCATCTGTGAGGTAATCTCATCTTAATCTCCCTTCCATTTGTGTTTTGTTTTGATTTTGTTTATTTATGTGTCTACAGGCTAAGTGGATGAGATTCTCAATAAAAGACTTAACACATCTGTCCCAGTAGTTTTAAGGAAATCTGGAGATATGGCTTCAGATCCTCATTCACCTTTCTATCGCTCAGACCTTAGCAGACCTTCTTGATCTCTCTGAGTTGTAATCTCTTGGTCTGTAAAATGCCCTTGAGCATAGTTCTCTCTAGGTGTTGCTGAGATCCTACTGACATTGCACCAAGATCTAAAAGAACTGTGGCCTGTTGAGTGCTATGATTCCTATAAGCATAGAAGCCTTTGAACACTCCTTTCACCCACCACCAACAATTACACTAACTGCTAATTCTTTGATCACAACCTCGTTTACTGGGATTAATCAACTTGTACCTTTTGATCAGAAATATCAGGTTTTTAACAAGGAGTATTTAAGTCAATGACTGACAGAAATTGAGAAATCAACATCTAGCCAGGAACACAAATATAACATTTCTTTAAAAATGTGAAGGGATTTGCAACCCCATCAGAAGAACAACAATATCAAATAACCAGATCCCCAGAGCTCCCAGGGACTAAACTACCAACTAAAGAGTATACATGGATAGGTCCATAGCTCCAGCTACACATGTAGAGGATTGCTTTATCTGGCATCAGTGGGAGGGGAGGCTCTTGGTCCTGTGGAGGCTTGATGTCTCAGCATAGGGGGCTGTTAGAACGATGAGTCAGGAGTGGGTGGATGAGTGTAGGAGCACACTCATAGAGGCAAAAGGGAAGTGAGGATGTGATGCAGGATTTCAGAGGGGAGACTGGGAATGGGGACAACATTTGAAATGTAAATAAATAAAATAATCAATTAAAAATGCTAAGAGTATTTGTGATCTGAGCAATCCTTCTTGGTATCTGGTAAGCAAACTTTATAGAGGATGAATGCTTTCCCTACTCAAGTTGAGAGTAAGGTTCTGGCTACAGCTTAGAGAAGAGGGGCTACAACTTCCTAATGAGAAAATTTCTCCAAGATAGGTTTGGCAACTAACGGTGAGATTGCCTTTGGTCACCAACCACAGAGCTGGTCCTTAAGTAAGGTTAACACATTTAATTGCAATCTGTGGCCATCACAGTATTAAACTTTATGATCAGAAATAACAAAAGACCTTTGCTATCCCAGTCAGGTGAGTAAATGTTGGCAAATTACCAAAATCTGATCTGAATAAAATTATTTTAGTCACCTTGTAAGGTGTCATCTCAGAGTTATGCTGAGATGAAAGACCTGATCTTAGTGCGTCAAACCAGATGCAAGATTCAAGTGGCTGTGAGTCAAAAAGAATTGACTGGCATGGGCTTTATGGAACTTTGTTGCTAAAAGAAAAATGCATTTCTGCCTTTGTGAACCAAGACCCAGAAATATCCTTCTAGTGTAGTAAATGGTCTCCAAGACCTGTGTTTTGTGCTTATGCACAATTATCAACAAACAATAGTGACAACCCAGTAAATGTTTTAGGCTACAGATTAAGCAAAATCTTTGAGAACACTGATCAGGTAACCAAGATGAAGCAAAACAATATTATTATAATTATTATCATTATCATTATTATTATCATCACCATCATCATTAAATTAATTCAAGAGGCATCAAAAATTCTCTGGCCTCACATTCCTTGTTGAAATAATAAAAAAAAAATAATTATTATCTAGTCCATAGCAAAGGATAGTTTTAAGGGCATAAATTCCCTAATGTATGATGTGTCCTGTAAAATACTATACAAATTAAACATTTATTGAATAATCATTATTATAAGTACAAAATATTACCAGTAGTTTAGGGGATTCTTGAATAAATTGAAAGGGAGAGAAGAAATAATTCTGTGCTTTTAAGGCTGAAAAGATGGCTCAGTCATCAAGCACATTTGTACTCTTGCATGGGATCCAGATTTAGTTCCCAGATCCCTTCTGGGAGCTTCCCAAAATCTGTAACTCCAGCTACAAAAGATTTGACATCTTCTGGCCTCTACTGGTTTCTGTGCCCATATCATGCATATACATACACTTACGGACACACACATACACATAAAATAAAACAATAAAACTAAATCTAAAGAGTGTTTAAATTAAAAAAACAACTGGTCTTATGAAACTGTCATGTCAGCACTGGAGATAGCAAACAATAGGCAACAAATAAATAAATAAATAAACAATAAATGTAAATGTTTCAACCATATACTAAAGGGGATAGAAGTAATGATAAAAGTAAAGACATATTTAAAAAAGCTACAAGTGGAAAGATCATTGAAAAATTCACCAGGGATGTAGGTTAGTGTTGATCTCCTTCTGAGGGGTGATACTTGAACAATGACTGAGAGGCACCAAAGATATGCCAAGTGTTGAAAGTCCAAGGGACAGTCCTAAGGTACAAAGAAATGGTGGAGTTTAGACACAGGGGTTACACGTTTTTAACTGTTACTTTGAAAACTATTTAACTGTTGTTCTAAAACTAGAGTGAAATGGCAAGAAATACACAAAACAAGCAGAAGATGGTGATAGCAATGTTAGTGAGGATTGTAACTTGATTCAGATAACAGCAGTACAGGTACATGGAAATAATCCTTCCGGAGGTATATCTCCTAGTACAGTCGGCAGGATCTCCTAGCATGTTAAATAAATAACACAGTGTGTTAAATAGTGTGGAATATAAAAATAAAAGAGAAACCAAGGCTTCTCTAGTAGGTTGAAGGCTTGATTCATTGAGAAATGGTGCAAATTTGGGGAACCAAAGACTGAGTTTGGATGCTAAGTGTAAGATCTCTACTATACCTCCAACTGGAAATGTTGAGCAATCAGTTAACTGTGTGAAAATTAACTAAATAGAAATCGAAAGAGTCTAGAAATGTAAACTTGGAAGATCAACATGTAGATAGCATTTCAAAGATCAACATGTAGATAGAAAAGATAAACCTCATGGACTTAAATAAAATATAAGAAGTTGATCTGTGGGTGCTGCTATTTCGTTTGCTGGGCTTAAGGAACCAGCAGAAAATATAAATAAAGAATAATCACTGACATGAAGGAAAATCAGGAGACGGCTGTGTACCGGGAAGTATGAGATAAAGATCAAGATGAAAGTGTTGTTAAATGTTAATGAGATAGGAATAAAAAGTGACTAGAGGGTTTACTAACATGGTGATCATGGCAGGTAACAGTGTCATCTGTAGGGGCAGTGGAAGATCAGGACAGCTACCTATCCCAGTTCCAGAAATATGAAGGTTGTAGAGGAAGAAACGAACAAACAAAAACCCAGAGATCTACCAAAGGAAACTGGCAGACAGCATACCTATCAGGACGAGTTAGACTTCCATCAGAGTAAGGTGAAAAGTGTTTAGAGAAAAGTTTAAAGATCTAGAGATGGAGAACCTAAGCTTTCTTTGATCCCTGAAGATTGTTGCTGTCAAAGTCATGAACTGTATCTTGTCAAGTTCATATATCTGTAGGTCAAGTTCCACTAAAATCCACAATTCTTTCATCCCCGAGAGTTATAAAGCCTGGAGGAAGCATACATATTGCCCTCCTTTGAAAATATGTTGGTATGTTTGAATATAGTTTGAGTATGTCCCTCCCAAGGTTTCTCTGATAGAAAGTTGATCCCTGCAGTGACAATACTGAAAGACAGTTGAATATTTAAGATGTGGGTCTTAGTGGAAGGTAGCTGGCCAAGGGAACATTGTTTGGTTTTGGGTTAATGGTAGTATCAAGGAGTGAATTAATTCTTTTTTTATGCTACATGTATATATTTTATCTTTATAAATATTTAACATAGATTTATGAAAATATATTCAGATGGTCTTTAATAGTCATATTTTACATCAACAATTAAATTTCCTGAAGAAACAGTTGTAGCTTAACAGTGGTACAGAATTAACAATTATACAATTTATATGTTATTTTATATTACATTGTATTATGTTATAATAAACACATTCTTGACTAAGATTTAGAAATCTTTTTGTGTTTTTTTCATTTAAAACTATATTTTTATATATGGTCTTTCATAATCTTATATATGACTACAATGTATCTACAACTTCATATCTTCATTTTTTGTTATAACCTGCTAAATCCATCTAGTGATGTCTGTATGTTCACGAATGTAGGGTGAACATGGGCAATCCTACCATTACTATTTTTTTTATCATTTAAAAACATATTTTAATTAAATAGAATTAAATCACATTCTTGTTCCCCTTTTGTACCACAGCTCCTCCCATAGACCCCCTTTCAATACCTACATATCTTTTTTGTCATATTCCTTAAAATTTATAAAATATTATAACAATAAAAATAAGTATTATAAAAGTTGTTTGATATAAAACAACAATCAATTTAACAGTCTTAAAAGAGCAGTTTGGTGCAAAACAAAGCTAGATTCTGCAGTCAGCCATTTCTTCGGCTGCTCTAACATGCTGTGATAGGAAGCCCAATGCCAGAGTTGAGGTAAAGCTCTTGGACCTTCAAATTTACAAGGCAAATAAAATCCCTTTCATTGCTTATTATCTTGTATCTGACATTTAACTAACAAAGATTTTGCTGGACATAAGGTAAAGAACACCACAAACATGGTAACTCTTCATTGTCTTCTATAAGAGAACTGAGGAATTCTCAGGAAATTACATGTAATTTCTAATGTTTGTGATCTACCAGCAGGAACTAAAGATTTTAGAGAAAGTGTAGTCTCAAAAAGATTTTTTTTTAGCATCTCTTCAAAGAATAAAATAGGAGGGTAGCTACAAGAGAAATAAGTATGTGTCAAGTTACCTATGCACACAAGCCACATTTCATTTAGCCTTATAATAACAGTGAAGGAGAATTAGCCATCTCCATTATAAACAAAAGATATCCTTGACTACTGACTCTTGGATTTCTATGAAGCATATATCCTGAGAATTTTCATGGCTGTTTTCATGAACATTTGCATGCTTACTATGGTTTGTGGTCTGTTAGAAAACAAATATTTTGTAAGAGTTACTCTATACTAGTCTAAAGCAGCTACTATAAAGGCTGCTTTTCAAGGTTCATTGATTGGATAGTTCATCCTTCATACAGTGGTTATGGGTGTTTACTCTGTATGTCACCAATATTTCTTCTAATATGCTTTCTATCCTCTGTCTAACATCAGTGACAGAATCTAATTTTGTTTTAATCTTTAATTGGAGGTAGTTTATATGGAAAGGCTAAGTGTGAAAAAATTCCTAAATATAGCACAAGCTGAGGAAAAGGGCTTTTCCACAATAAGTTTGATACTCAAAAACATGGGAAATGTAATACTTTTATTAGAGTTGTTGAATATGGCTTCTTATTTTAGCAATTTATTCCAATTTACTCATTCAAGCAAATCACTAAAAGCTCCACACCGTGATTAAGAATTTCAGAAATTAGACAGCCTTGATTTAGAACCTTGTTTTCACAAATGTGAACTATGTAAATTTAGACAAATTTCTGATTCTTCTAAGATTTGGCATCTTCATGGATTACACATGAATAATAAAAACCACTTCACAGGATTCTGGAAAAGATTAAGTTAAACACTGTGAATGCCTTGAAGCATAGAGCCTAAAATACATGTTTCACTAAATGTTAAATGTTGTTGTTATTGTCATTGTTATTATTATTATTATTTAATTCAAAATATAGTGGACAATGGGAAAGATAAATGAGATATGTTCCCTAACATCAAGAAACATATTCCTCGGAGTGGGTAAAGGGGTGGGAGAGAACCCTCCTAGAGGCAGGGGAAGAGGAAATGAGATAGGGGATTTCTGAAGGGGAGACCTGGGAAGGGGAAAACATTTGAAATGTAAATAAAGAAAATATCCAATGAAAATATACAAATAAATCCAAGGTAAGCATTTGTGCACTGGGGAAAAAAAAGAAGCATATGGCTTCTTGGAGAAATGCACACTCATAGCCTCAGTGGGCAATATAAGAACTGAAAAACAATCGAGGTCAAAAGCAACAGAGGAGGGAGTCCTAAAACAAGGAGGTAAAGCTTGGGGTTAAGTTTACTGTTCATTCATAATTCTCTAGTTAAATAATTGTCACAAGCTGAGTGTCTATAAAATGAAATCTATCAGTTATAGGTTGATACCGTAGTAACTGCAGCTACCCAGTCCGGGGACAGAACTGTGGCACTCATGGAGGAACTGTGACTTCAGAAAACAAGTTTAAGTGGATGGAACATGTCAAAGGTAACAAACAGAGTCACGTAAGGATCTGGAAAAGCATGTTAAAGTGTCAAGAGTTATGGATGTAATGAAAAGCACCCATGTTTAGCCCCGTGTATCCTTGCTTTGCTGTACCTCTAAAGTAACACAGGCAAATTTCACCATCACAGTACTTCTCATCAACTGGCTGCCCCCATCCCTGGAGCATCTGGAGAGGATTCTACAGGAGTCTGTGTGAGGAAAGATGCAGAAGTAGAGAAGAATGATGAGAATGCCTTCTCTTTTCAAGACTTTTGGGATTCAGTCAAGAAAGTAAATCCTTGTGCAAAGCAGGATGATTTGAATCAAAATGTGAATTTGAGGATCACTTTGCAGGGTGACTTAAGTTGTATTTCAGAGTTGCACTCTATAAAGACCAGTTTGTATCCTCTAAGCCTCCCTGCCCATTAGATGTGGTTATTTTTGTCTTGGGCTCATTAAACAAAGTACTGGCAGGGTAGAGGTTCTGGCTTCTCTTCAAAGTGACTTTATCTATTGTAACAGTGTTGTGCAATATTATAACGGTAGGCTTCTGTCAGAGCTCTCAGCTCTGAAATAGACCGGCAGGACCTCCCTTGCTTTAGCCCTGAGAATGTCACCATTGTGCAGTGCTTCTGACAGCAATGACAGGGAAACCCACAGGTGGGACTTCATCTATTTGTTCTCTCCTTGAAGAATGTAGAACAGAGTAATAGTAGCTGGAAGCTCTCCCAAAGTTGAAGCTTTATTTCAAAGACTAGAGGCAAAAAGACTGGCTGATTAGAATAGAAAGGGAAGCCCATTTAAGATTAGAAGCAGGCTTGCCTTCTGGTTAGAGCAAAGGAGTGAGACCAGGGTAGACTGGATGAATTCCAAGTCAGGTAAGCCATCTAGACATTAAACCTAAGCTTTTCACTTGTAAAGGGAAGGCTGCCCCCATGTCTCCAGTGACTGCTGTCCTTGTAGCCCAAGGCTCACTAGTTTAAATGAAGCTTACATATCCTAGGGAAATCTGGAGGGAGTTCCACTTAGGAGGAAACCCAAAAGACTAAAATTATTAAGGCATGAACATCAGTGGAAAAGGACATCAGCCTATTTTGGCAAAAGCAGTGCAGATTAGGGGAAAGGTGGGTCCTTAATCAGCTGGAGGCAAATTTTGTTTTTATTTAAAATGATTCAGAGAATTAATTGTTTGGCTGCAGCATCTTTTTGAATGAGAATACAGCAGCAGCTTCTCAGATATGTCAATTTTATTCATAAGAAGCAGTAATAGGAGGCAATTTATTTTTTCAGGCCTCTTATGCTTTCAGACATCCAATATTTATCAGCTCTTCACAGTACAAGTAGTAAAAAGCACATTAAAACAAATAAGAAATGAGAGCTGAGAAAATAATAAGTCTTTCCCCCATGATAAAAATTAAAACTCTAGTATGACATTAGATTTTTATAGGCTTTATTTTAATTCCAGGATATTTGAAACTCTACCCTCCCCCAACCATTTACCTTTGTAGCCAGGTGACATTTTCTCCCACTCATTTGGTATGTTTATTATGAGGATGTCCTTTAAATTGCTGGAGTACAGCCCTTCTTCTTCAGCCACTGAAGATGGCAGACACCAATATTAACTGTCAGTATTTTCGAGTGAAATCTAGACCACGGTTCATATAAGACAATGGAAGCAATTATATTTTTTTCCTTATAAACAATGGCATTTCTGTGCTTTCTTACTTTCCTGGAGTTGAGTATTTTTTAGAGTGTAATGATAAAATATTGTGATAGATGGCAGTTCTCTTCTCCTAACTGTACTAAAAGCAAAACACTTATTCCTAAGGAATAGTTGTGGCTTATACAAATACAATTCTTTTTTTTTTCTTTCTTTTCAATGTAGAGTAAGCCACTTTCCTTTTAAAGGATCAGTCCCTGTACAATCCCAGTCCCTGGTAGTCTGCCAAACACAATAGGGCATTAATTAACATGTGCTTGGAGATTCATCAACATGCACAGTGGTAGCTCGCAATTGGAGCCTTTTCCCCTCCCCTTTTCCACTCTAAGCTGACAGCATTCATGAAAGATCTACTCTAGTATGTAAATCAGTTCTTGCTAAACTCCTTGTAATGGAGTCCCTTTATTTTTCAAAGCTGTTGTCAGAGCTACTCCCATATCTTAGAAAGACACTCACTCTGTCTCTTTCTCTTGTTTAAAAAACCGACTACAGTGGGCAAAAATAACATATTTGTTTACTTGTCATGCAGACTGCACTGTAAATAAATCATCTGATAAATTACTTCCCCAATATGAGCGGAATGAGATTCATTTCCCTTAATGTTGCACCAATGGGAAGGGCAGAATTACTTTCCCTGTTAGCCCAGGGTAACTGTGCTGGCCTGCTAGCTTGTTTGAGTGCTGGGAGAAATACTGTGCAGCCAGCTTTTGCCACCTGGTACAAGCAGGTGAAAAACAAAATAACAGGAGTGAATTGGATTTCAGTTAGTTCTCAGATGTTCTTTGTGCCTCTGGCTTTGCTGAGCCCTGCTGACTGCACTGATTTCAGCACCTTCTGCATGTTCTTTGTTGTAGGTTTACTTTAGACCTGGGTGGACCAGATCTGGACAATAGGAAATCTGTCTTCTTGAAATAAAGGGTAAAATGAAAGAAACAGAAAATAGCCCATATCTTTACTTTAAAAGTAGAACAGATGTTTCAGTTTCATCTGAGTTCTAGATGCCAATATTTATGGCCACTTTTTTATATAAAATAATATGTGGAAAGTGTTAAGCAAAGTACTGAAGTAAATGCCTAATATATGACAGGCAGAATTATTCTAAGGAGTAGAGTTAGAGGGATTTATTATTATTTATTGTCTTTTACAACTCAGAAATCACAAGCGTTATAAAAAGCACAATGCAATCTTTATGTTTTAA
Organism: Mastomys coucha; assembly: GCF_008632895.1. Lineage (NCBI taxonomy): Eukaryota > Metazoa > Chordata > Mammalia > Rodentia > Muridae > Mastomys > Mastomys coucha. The sequence goes on along the minus strand of NW_022196914.1, from coordinate 45,504,565 downwards.
TCATTCATGAGTATATCAATAAAATGGTTAGCTTGGACGAGCAGAGAGGATGTGGAATTTGACGGCTCAGTATGATCCTCCCAGCTATTCCATGAGCGTGCACTTTTCATGCTGTTGCTTAAAGAAGAACAAACAGTTTGGAGATCCAAGAATCACTTCTTCCACCCTATCCTATTCCACCATTATATGACCTTGAGGAAATTATTCAACTGCAAAAAGACTCAGTCTCTTTTTTTGTAAAGTGAGAGATAACTGTAAAAAGACAATAAGGTGACTGACGCCTGGAAAACATTGACAGCATGCTGCCTGCAGAAGTGATGGAATGGTAGACAAACGATGTACTCCAGACTTCCTTTCTCCTATGCTAAAGACAGAGAAGGTGATCCTTGGTTCAGTTCAGAGGAAAGATGACCTCCTTTTCCATTTGTCCAACTCACAGATGCTCTGAGAAGCTGGGGTGCAAACTCTCTGTTGAGCCCCCAATGCTGTTGCTTTCCTACAATGTTCACTCATGAGCAGTGAGTGAGAGCTGGCTACTTCCAACTGGCTTCATTAGAAAGGGACCAAATGCTGACTTTCAATAAATACAGACTTCAAAATTTAAAATTTAAATGTTAGCTGAAAATGTCTCCCAAAAATATACATTTTTTTTCCTTACTGGATATTTCTTGAAAAATGTTTCCAATTTATTAGTATTCCTATCAAAATCCCTTATAATTATTTTTTAAAATTCTCCTTTGAAATAATAGACAATTTGAGACTAAGTTTATACAATAGTTCCTTGAAACAAAAATTAGTTATACTAGCATAGAACTTGTTTTTCACTAAGAATGTTTTTGTCAATTATTAGGTGTGTTAATATTTCCATGAATTAATTCCCCTACACCTCTATTTATATCATGCTTGAATGCTGATGTTTTAAATAAGTTTTGCTTAAGATTTATTTTTACTCAACAAAAGAAATTTTAAGATGACTTTACTATTAAATTAAATATGCTAAGTTATGGCTGAGCCTAAGCTCCATGTAGGAATGAGGTTAGTTTCTGTGTTCTGCAGCCCTAGCTTCCACCTGAGCTGTGGGAGGTAAAGTCAGCTCCATAGGAAAGCATGTGCAGAGGAAGACCATCATTATTTTATGACAGAACAGCATGTTTGTTGTCTTTTACATTTGCTGCTGCATTTTAAGGAATGTTCCTCAGCCTGAAGGAGGTTTGTTCTCCATGGACATAGGCCAGATATAGACAGATGTAGACAGGAAGAGGGGGTGCAGACATTTGGGAATGAGTGGCTTTGTCTTTGTTTTTCTTTTTCCTTTAGAATAGGTAAAGACATGTCGTTGTATAGAAGTGCTTAAATAGAGATTCTAGTGTAAATGGAAGAGGTGAGTTGTGGTGACATCAGATCTCTTCAATTCTACTTTAGATAAAGGCCAAGGAACCCAGCACCTTGTGTGTATGTGTTTAGAAAGAGACAGAGCAGAAGAAAGCCGGAGCATAGGAATTTGAACTTTGTGCACTGCTGTTTTCATAAGAGGTGAATGCAGTAAACTATAGGATTTACAGTTTCCTCTAACACCAGAGTTTGCTAAGAACATGTATTTTTTTTTACAAATACTAGCGTGGAGAACTATACATGCTATTGCCTTTTTAATCATAGTATAGCTGATAAGTTAATTTTCAAAACAACCCATAAATTATGTATTGGTATTTTCATCTACATTTCACAGATACCTGAACAGAAGCACTGAATATTTGAATTCTTTAGGCAGAATTTCCTGTGTGGATAGCAACTGAGAGGTACTGAAATTCTGAAGAGTTTGGTTCCAGTATGGATACCCGCTCTGTATCCAGGAAACACTCAGCCTGTCCATGAAGAAACTGTAAGTTTGACAGATCTGATGTTTTACTTGTTACCCACTCAAGGCCACCAGAGTATATTTCTGGCATCCTTTCAGGCCCAAAGTGAAGCTAGGATTGATTACAGAAAACCCTTAAATCAATAAACATCAAACCACAACACATCAACAATAATTAACTAATGAGTTTAAATTCCTCCCAGTTGTTCTATATTTTGTGAAAGAATACATAACATCTAAATCAGTTAAGACTTCCAGTGATTTTGAATTATATATTATTTTGAATAAGCCAGCATGGATAGAACAAAATTTAAAGTAATTGCTAATATCAAAATGTTTGGATTTTTAAAAAAATCACTGTTGATACTGAGGTGATTATGTCTTGAAATAATTATCAAGTTGGCTCAGTTGTCAGTCTTGGAAGAACAAACTGCTACATGGCCATTTTACGTCTTACTTGGTTGTGAGGAGCCGCAGCTGCCACCCTATATATATACATATATATTGAACACCTGGTCTCCGGCCAGAGCAGAGA
>NW_022196914.1:45467057-45501811 GCF_008632895.1 Mastomys coucha | reverse complement strand
CTAACTAGCTAGAGAAGAAGTAAAAATGAAGGTTCCTGATTAAACTGCATGGAGAAGGGCTTGGTGTTCGCCTCCTTATTTCCGCTGGACGGGTAAGGCGGCCGACACTTGGTTAGGCAGTTGGCTTCAGTTCCTTCTTTCCATGGATTACTAGGAAAATTTTCTTCATGATCTTTCAAAATTTGTCCTGAAAATATTTCCCAGGGGTATACAAAATCTTGATGACAAAGAGCCCATAATCTGCCTGTGTCAGCTTATGTGCACAAAGTAAACATGGCAATTCAGGATCTGTCTGTGTAAGAGAAACTTTTCAGTACCAGTATATAACACACACCAAAAAGCCATTTTTAAAAATAAGACATAATGATCTAAAGCAATTTAACTCCCTTGGTGTCTAATTATTGTTTTCTGAACAAAGATCCTAACCTCTGGTTTAGCGATAGCACTTCAGGAAAACTAAAGGCCAGCTTTCTTCACCTGAGACCCGCTTGCCACAGGGCAAGAAACTCTCTGCCTCCCTTTTTCCTCCTCTACCTTACTCACACAAGTATCTGTGTGCACACATATATGCACACAGTCACTTTTAGAGTCCATATCTATAAGTTACAGCTTTCTGTCAATACTGAAGAAGCAATAATGGTTAACAGAATAATTTTGCCTACTCTGACATCTAAACATCTAATTTTTTTCCCTCTCATTTGTCTTCTTCCCTCACAAAATGGCCAAAATCATTGACAATAAAATGACTGGCTGATCCTTTAAAATCAAATCACTTGTTATAGACTAAAACTGTCTCGTTTGGAGATGATTGTAAGGCTATCCTTGACCAATTCTGGGAAACTCTTTAATTCTCTTTAACTCACTCCTGCCCAGTTATCTCTCAGGTACTCATCCCTCAGAGTGGGAGCTTCACATTTACATTTCTTATTCCTCTGCAGCTTGGATACATTTGGATATAAGAACTTTTCTTAATCCTTAATCTAGTGTAAACTTGCTCTGTAACCAACAAGGGACAGAGGTTACTACATGAGATTCTGAAGTTTGTGGTGTACTTCCCTGGCAATCTGGTCACTGAGGTCTTGTTATTGAAGAGTGTGTAAGGCAAAGAGTGAGTAAGTGAGAGATGAGGGCATTCTGAAATTCCTCTTAGTATATTTAATACTTACCTTCCTAGTGCCACAATGCGCACAGAGCAAAGAACCAGCATGGCGAATAGGGATATGAGGGAATTGAGGGGAAATTGTGGGATATGGTCACATTTCATTGTATAATGTACAAAATTCTCAAAAAAACATAGAAAATAAAATAGCTTAAAGCTGATAATTTCTGATCACGAATATCAGAAACATTGCTGTGTTGAAATTTTCTTTTTAAAATGCAGTTAATTTTGAAGATGCTAGTAACAATGACCTTTGACACTTTTTAATGACTCAATTTGTTTATCCCATTCAAAATTTTAAGATACTTCTGTGTAACTCTCTGATGATAAATGTTTTATTGCCATTTTTGATTAATCTTGGAATATTAAAGAATATAAGCTCAACGGAGTCTAGTCTCCCATTGACATTCAAGGGCTTTCTCCTATAAGATCAAGGTTAATGAAAGTTACCTCTGCAATTCCTCAGACACTTGTGGTTGAGCAGTTCATTTAATTTTGATTCAGTTGGCATCCCCAAGTGGAGTACTTGCTCTGCTAGAGAAGCAGAAGACACACTCTGAGTGAACTAGAAGCTAAGACACATAACAGGTCATGTAAAATTGAAATTAGCTTTTCTATTTGTCATTTTTCTAATTAACATTATACTACCAGAATGGAATATTATTTAAATCTTTTTCACCCCATTGGAAGATTTGCTCTGCCCCATAAAGCATGGTAGATCCAGGTGGAAAAGAACTTGAGGGTCACCCATTGGCACCAAAAAGAACAAAATATGATTTTTCCTTTCAAAGTCTACAGATTTTCAAGTTAAAATAAGGAAGCCAAGCCATGCGTGCCTGGTTTTATTTCATTGAAAAGTCATATTTCAGCTTACCTGTTATTCATCCTCAATCAGTTTGCTTAGTCATCAAAAATGAGAATTCTCTTCCCTCTAAGATAATGACCCCCTCAAACAAACACACTAAGCTAGGGGGACCATTAATTTTATTTTATATGGAGACATAAAAAAATCATTGTACAGTGATTTTCTTGACTTTTTTAACGGAAAATATGCTTCATTGCCAATAACTACAAAATAATTATAAAAGCACATCAAGGCCTTTGTACCTAGTTAACCAGAGCCAAAACTGACTAAAAATATTAGGAACTACTTTTGCAAAGATCTGAGGCCTTCTGTTCAAGTCAGAGGTCTTGGTGTCTGGATTTTCTCTCAGGCCTTGGCTGCAGTCTCGGGCTGACCTAGTGCCTCCTCCTCCAGCCTTATGTGCACATTTGTCTTCCTTTCTTCCTTCCCTATCCTGCCAAGTCCTCAACCACCTTAATTCTTGCCTAGGCCCTGTGTAGTTGCTATTGTACTCTCTTCCTGCCATGGGTGACTTTGCAGTTTTACTTAAATGCCACTTTGTCAGGAATGTATTTCCTGGTCACTTGTAAAAGAGTACCCACACCACTCTCTGACCCCCACCCCACTGCTTTCTTTGAAATTCTATACTTTCCTACAATATTTTAAAATGTATCATTCTACCAACACCACTTAAATAAGAGACCAGTAAAGGCTAGTTTATCTGGCTACGGTTTCTCCAGACTTCAGATAAACACTCTGTTTATCTTAGTGAGTTCTTAAAATAGAGCTGCTGAGTGGATGGATGGATGGATGGATGGATGGATGGATGGATGAATGGCTTATCTTTTGATTCTGTCTTCTAAAACCATACTTTGGGGAGGAGTACAATTAATAAGAACCTGTATTGTTAAGGGAGAATTTCAACTTGAAACTGAAGATTGGATCATGATTCCATCGTTTATGTGTCAAGATGCTTAAAGCCAGATAGATGACATCTTTTTTTGAGTTTTGTTCTTTTTATCTGAAACATCATTGTAGAAATAGCCATTTTATTGAAGTATTTGAAAACATATGCCTTTGCCTACTGTATAGCTGCTATATTCTGGTAGGCATGCAACTATTTAAGCCCCTTATGACATTAATCCTCTAATTACTAAAGTGTGGGAACTCATCTAATTTTACATTTATTTGTGCACTTAGTATTAATATACACATACCTGTACATATTCTTACACACATGCAATTGAACATGTATAAGGGACAGCTTGAGGAAGACATTTCTCTTTCTACACTAAGGATTTTGGGAATGAAACTCAAGTTGTTGTCCATGGCAGCAAGTGTCCTTACCTACTGGGTCATATTGGCATGTTAGAACTTACAACTTCACTTTTTTTATTTTCTAAAAAATAAGAAAAGAGGATGGAGGAATAATCAACCCTGGGGATTTAGAGCTCTCTCATATTCAGTCTACGTAAGAGCTTCTAACTGGTCTTCATGCGGGTAGAGTGCTATGTTCATTGCATGAGACAGCAAGGCCTTTGTGTCCACCCACTCTTGTAATGTGACAGCTGCTCCTGACATACCTCACCTCTGTGATGCTGCCACCATCAATGAGACCAAATTCTTTCATTTCCTAATATTGCTCCCAAACTCTCCAAACCACTGTCACTTTGTTGAAGGGCATGTTTCAGAACCTTCTAGTTCTTGAGGGATCTCCTTATTAACAAATAAAGCCTATCACTTATAGAAGGCAGCAAGCTTTCTGGCTCAAGCACTGTGCATGGATTTTCTTCTGGATTACTGGAAATTTGACAAGTTTCTGAGGAAAGAGGGGAGTTCTCAGTAACTGTGTGAATGGAAATTTTTATATAATCAAGACTAGGACAAATTATTCCACTAATTATCTTATCAAATTAAATTAACTCAGGCTGCTAGAATGTAGTGGTGTTACATGGACTAAAATGTTCTCTTCTCTCCATGTGTTTCATCTTTCAATGTCCAGTAAAAACCATAAAATGAAAGTTATAAGCCAATGTGGAAGCCCTATGTTTAATATCTGATGTTTTCTGTGGTCAAAGATATTAAACCAAGGACCATGATCCAGGATACCAATTGTGAAACCAATTCAGAGACTGGGAGCTTCAGCTAAGCCACTGTACTGATTCCTGCAGGCTCTCCCTCTCCCTTCCCCAGGTAACACTGGAAGAAGGCTCTTTCATTCAGTTACACAACCCCTCTCACACATGCTTGTTGCCTCTTTCTTCATCTTGTTTTCAAGTTAGGGACCCAAACTGTACCCTCTGGTATTGCTTCTCAGATTTACAGCATAGAAAGCAAGAAGGCTGTCCCTGCTCCTTCCTGGGCCAGGAATTTTCAGCTCCCCTGTGGTTAGGAGGTAAACTCTTCCCAAGACTTTCTCTACTTGCTCTCTTGGCAAGAAGAACTCAGCTATATCAGGCTCCTGTCAGCAAGCACTTGTTGGCATCCACAATTGTGTCTGGGTTTGGTGATTGTATATGGGAAGGATTCCCAGGTAGAACAGTCTCTGGATTGTCCTTCCTTCAGTCTCTGCTCCACACTTTGTCTCTGTAACTCCTTCCATTGCCATTTTGTTCCCCCTTCTAAGAAGGATCGAAGTATCCACATTTTGGTCTTCCTTCTTCTTGAGTTTCATGTGGTTTGTGGATTGTATCTTGGGTATTCCAAGCTTCTGGGCTAATATTCACTAATCAGTGAATGCACACCATGTTCTTTTGTGATTGGGTTACCTCACTCAGAATGATATTCTCCAGACCTATCCATTTGTCTAAGAATTTCATAAATTCATTGTTTTTAATAGCTGAGTCATACTCCATTGTGTAAATATACTACATTTTCTCTATCCATTCCTCTGTTGAGGGACATCTGGGTTCTCTCCAGCTTTTGGCTATTACAAATAAGGCTGCTATGAACATAATGGGGCATGTGTCCTTATTACATGTTGGAACATCTTCTTGGTATATGCCCAGGAATGGTATAGCTGGGTCCTCAGGTAGTACTATGTCTAATTTTCTCAGAAACCACCAAACTGATCTCCAGAGTGTTTGTACCAGCTTGCAATACCACCAGCAATAGAGGAGTGTTCCTCTTTCTCTACAACCTTGCTAGCATCTGCTGTCACCTGAGTTTTTGATCTTAGCCATTTTGACTGGTGTGAGGTGGAATCTCAGGGTTGTTTTGATTTGCATTTCCCTGATGACTAAGGATGTTGAACATTTCTTTAGGTGCTTCTCAGCCATTTGGTATTCCTCAGTGCTCTGCCAGTCCCTGAAAAATATAGAAGTGGATGCTCACAGCCATCCATTGGACTGAGCACAGGGTCCCCAGTGAAGGAGCTAGAGAAAGGGCCCAAGGAGCTGAAGGGGTTTGCATCCCCTTAGGAGGAACAACAATATGAACTAACCAGTACCCCCAGAGCTCCGAGGGACTAAACCACCAACCAAAGAGTGCACATGGTGGGACTCATGGCTCCAGCTGCATATGTACAGAGGATGGCCTAGTCGGTCATCAGTGTGAGAAGAGGCCCTTGGTCCTGTGAAGGCTCTATGCCCCAGTGTAGGGGAAAGCCAGGGCCAGTAGGTGGGAGAGGGTAGGTTGGTGAGCAGTGGGGAGGGGGAAGGGAATAGGGGGTTTTTCCGGAGGGAAAGCCAGGAAAGGGGCTTTATTTATTTGAAATGTAAATAAAGAAAATATCTTTAAAAAAAGAGCTGCTTAGCACTTGGTATTGTATTCATTGTATGCATATGCTTTCCTCATGAAGGCAATATTTAATAAAAAGATGTTTGGACATAAAAAAAAAACTCAGACAACTTCCAGCTATGGGAAGCATATTTTCCTTATTGACCTTGTTTCTTATGGACTTGGGTTTTCCCAAGGCAGTTTCTTGTGGATAATCAGATATTCAGCTGACCTTCAAATTTATACTGCTACACATACAGACTCTTGTCATTCATTTAAAGTTAACTATTTATAAAAAATACCTTGCAAACCATATCTTCATTTTAATTTAGCATACAAAATAATGGTCTATTATGACACTTTTACTATGCTTATGCCTTTATATCATTTCTTTTTATTAATACAAACTGTAGTACCTACATAAGTGACAGTGGCCTTGTGATTTATATTTCATATATTTCTGACAGGGAACATTGTTTAAAATAGCTATTCAATAATTAATTATTATTTGTTATCACATTTGCATATTCCAGACCATATGTTTTAGAGCTAGTCTAGATGAACTGGAAATGAGGTTATATATGAAGTTTTATCATGGATTTCCATACTTGATCAATTATTTTCATATATCCAGAGTGAAGCTTTGAATATCTAAGGAACATGAAAGGAAATATACTGTAAGTTAAGAATTGACTAAAATGCTAATTGTAACTTCAGTTTTGCCATACTACCCAGTGAATCCAATCACACACACACATACACACACACACACACACACACACACACACACACACACACACACACACACACACACACCATACCAGAAAATAAGGATTTCTATAACAGCACTCCAATAAGACAACAATCTGCTCAAAGAGAAGACAGATATGTAAATGGATAGAAAAATGAAACAAACAAGCAAACAAAAATCCAGGAATCAGTCAAAGACAGGAACAAAACATTGGGGAATAGAGGGCTATCCCATCCTGCAGAAGATACCAGGACAATAATGAGTTGCATTAACCATTATCTAGGGACAGGATAGACAAGGACATGGATTAAATAATATGAATTTATGGATAACAAGAAAGTTTTAAAGTCACAAAGTTTTTAACAGAAATGATGAAATACTGGGTATTCCCAGCCTGAAAGCATTCCTTTGCTTTGGAGATTTAAATAAACATAAAAAATTAGTAGAACTATATTACTTATAAAGCAGAATCAATATAGAATTTATGTAGATTTAAGAATGTTTAGTTTAGATTCTGCTGAGCACCAGAATAAAGAAGACCATGAAATTTGAGATATAATGAGTTATCTAACATTTTTGCTTCTGTGTTATCTGGCACTATATTGTATTCACAAGAGTCTCAACTATTTTCTTTACTAGATTTCAATTTCAATACAATATGATGTAAATTTTTTGTGAGATGACATCAACAGTCCCAAGCCAAGGTGCAGCTTCTAAACTAATGATATTATTCTCATGTTTAAGAAAACGTAAATGGTTTCCTTATCTTAAAATGACAATGAGTAGTGTCATATGTGCTCCAATATGGAAGCTTCTCCACTTTTACATATGAGTGAAAGATAGTGATATAAGTTTAGCATCCTGTTGTCCTCCCTCTTCTCCATTGCATCTGCCTACTCTAAGTTTGATCATGGAAATGATTTCATGTCAGATTGTGTGTTATATCTGTCACAATGGCTAACTAATTGGTAATTTATTGAATAAAATTTATATGTTATTAAATGAATGGAACATATTAAGATTTGGTATTTACCTGTGTATACACAATTGACCTGTTTCTCCATCAGATTAACTTGGGCTCATTTTCCAATTATGATAATCTGTTTTATCTAAAACCAACTTTGAGATGAAATTTACAGTTGGTGTTGGCCCTTTTCCCTCTGTTTCAAAAGTGTCATTAAACAATAGAATTGCTTGTGTCTCATCTTCAATAACAATAGTAATAGTAATGTACAGTTTAGAAGGGACCACGTTTATCTTTGTTTTCATTAATTACAGCTTAAGTTTGTCAAATTAAGTTACCTATTGATTAGTTGTAAGTATATTAGAGAGGAAATAAATTTGAGTTGATCAGTGAAACCTACAGAATGTTTTATTTGAGAACCACTCACTCTTTACGAACTGAACCAAGTATTTTTGTCCTTATAGAATTCCCAAATATTAACATTTATAAATAAATTGCTCTTATTTTAGGTAGGCTTTCAAGAGTCCAAGAAAAATCTTTCTATTATTTTTGGTGTGGAATATGAACAAGACATCCTTCTGCTTTCAAGTGAAGGCAAATTTCTTCTGGATTCCCATACAGCTCAGAAGTAATTCTTAGTATTTATAACATAAAATTATGCAATTTCCACTAGACTTAGAGTCACTGAATCATTATAGTTACTATGGAGTTTCTTAACAATTTAGTCTGGTTCCCAAGTAGACATGAATAATTGTATATATAATGTATTTTTGGTGATTTCTGTATTCTTCTGATTTAGTTCTGACAGGAGAGAAAAAATAGAATTAAAGTTCAAGAAAAACCTTTAGTAGTGGAGGAAAAACCAGATAAATTATGCATGAGAGGAAAGGAGCAATATTTTATAAGTCATACAAATCACAATCCTGATAAATACTCTTTGGCTCAAAAATTCCCCGTGGCCTGTAGAATCACAACCAAAGTGCTAGCAAAGCCATCAAGTGTTGGCTAAAGTGCACACTGTGATTTTCATGTCTTCTCAAGCATGCTAGGTTACACCTAGCCCAGCCCAGCAACCTTCTAGCTCAGACAAAAGCCTCTATTTTCTTGCCTTGATTTTTATCTCTTACCATCATTTTGTCTAAGATGAATCATTTCTATTATATTATTCCTGCCGATCTTTTACTGCTATCCCCAAAGAATAAACAAATCCTTTTTATGTTCTATTTAATCATGTTCTTCTCTATGGTCTCTCTTAAGCCATGTCAAACTAATCTCACTCATAGAGTTTGACAAAAAGTTTGCAACTTCCTGATCTAACTCATCATTTTCTATCTTTTATTATTGCTAAAATTCTAATGCTTTCTCCAAGATGGTAGAAATTTTAAAGATAAAGATGTTTTATTTATTTTTATACCTTTTAATAATCCTGGTATAATCCCTTACTGACAGTAGGAGATCAAGAGATATTTGATGCATTCAACTGAATTGAATTAACATTAACTCCACAGAGAATTTAATAACTAAGGTTAAACATTTTACTGTATTTATTTAAAAGACTTCTGTCTTCTTCTTTGAAGTGTATTTGGGGAAGACAAAAGTGCTAAGAAAAGTTGAAAGGTTTTACAAATTAGCAATGAACATATTTCAAATAATTGTGATCAAATGTCGCAGGAGTCAGATAGATGAATCAAACTGGATTCAGTCCTATGTGCTGATAAAAGTACACATTCAAAATGATTATGAAAAATTGCCCAGTGGATGGCTTTGGGGCTAATGATTTCGTACATTATTTAAATTGTCTACCCTTCGCAAGTCATACACCTTCATGTTCCACCTTGATGGAACTTGAGGCTCTTGTCAAAAGCAACCCTCCAATGTGAAAAGAAAAGTTGTATAACTTCTTTAATAACCACCTCGTACCTCTCAGTGAGCTGTGTTCTTCCTCCAGGACAAATGCCTTCTAATATTATATATTCCTGGTCAGTGACTTAAAAAAAAAAAAAAAAAAAAAAAAACCTGCCCAATTGCAGTCTGCCATTCAAAGGGAATATTTCTGCAAAGAAAACGATGTGAAAATGTAGGCATTCAAGTGAGAATTCAATCCTTCACAGTACAGAGCCTCTGTGAAGCCTTTTAAATGACCCTTTTTATCACGGTGCCATGTCTGTACCTTTCTGAATAGTGAGACCTGTAAGAAAAATAGATGTAAGTATACAAGAGGTTGAGTAATGTATTACTCCTATGTATTTTGTTCTTTTTGGAAAACTGACTTTATCAAAGAAAAGAAAGCTATACATTGTGACAATTTGAACCTTACCAGAAAGTCCGAATTAAGATATTGAGTCCTGTTATCTGGATTAAAATATAATCAGAGACAAATTCTTCTTCATTATCATCAGCATCACCACAATCATCATTTTATCCTCCTGAGAAGTGAAGATAGTGGGAAATTGAGTTCTGTCTAAATTAAAACCTAAGTTCTTATTAGCCACTAGAATAGTTACCTTTTATAAGGTTTATACCAGTAATTAGAACAAATACTTTCCCTTGTAAATGTTTCTTCTTTGATGTTCAAATAAACATTTATAAACTTTTTATTTTCTGCATTATAAAATGAACTGTTACAAGAGCATAGTTACCTAACATTCATCACTTTATTGAAAGCAAGTGATATCTTATATTGTTTCCATTTATTATATTTAAATGCAAATATAAATTATCCTATTAGTATTGTACAATGATTAGAATGATAGATAGCACTTTAATAAATAAACCATTTAGAACTTACCTTTTTAAAAATGCACATTCCTTATGCTGATTTAAACCATTTTTGTGCGATAATATATCATTTAAAAAACTACTAACTCACAGGGCTAGGAAGGAAACCTGTTACTTTAAAAGTAGACACAAATACCAAAGTTGACAATTTTTTAAATCTTTTGCTATAGATAACAGGTAAGTTCATGAAGATGAACAAAATCATCTGGAATGGGTAAAGCCAAGGGGAAAACCACTAACTTACCCAGCACACAAGTACATCAAACTAGCGGCATGTCATTCTCAGGGAAAGAACGCAAGTTTCTATTGCCCAGTTACTGTGCATGGACACTCACTAACTCTCTATGTATTTGCCCAGTTAATTACCATGTTGTTCAACAATGATAGATAATGGTCTAAGCAGCCTTTTCCTCCTCAGACACAAATGAAGACTGTTTTCTCTGCAGAAAATGATCCCAACAAACTCTAAAATTATTTTTTTTCTTTTGAAATAAGCACATCAACTTAACTATTTGTTACAGTAGTTTGTGAGAGAAATAATGGAATAAATGTCTCTTCAGTCCTTTGGAGAAACCTGGAAGAGGGCTTGCTCTAGTCACTCTTGCTCAAAAATCAACTTCGATATTAAAATAACTGCTGATCAAAGCTGTTCATTGTTATCCTTATTTAGTCTGTTGGTTTGCAATAGTCATCTTCATTAATACACATGAAGGTATGTTCTTCCTCTTTCAATTATGCCTGCTATCTCTCCTTGCTGGTGAGCAGATGACTAAGCTTAAGATATAGCAGATCAAACAAAGAACCCTAGTGTAGGAGAGCACAGCAATCCGGGTAAACCGGGCTAATTAGCATTGTAATCAGCTCACAGGATGATTAAAACAAACCTGGGCAACACCAAAACTACCAGGAAAGGAAACCAGGTGTAGCAGTATCCACCGAGTGCACGCCCTGTCTCTAACTCAGGGAAGAGCCCCATCTTAACTGTCTTCCCAACTCCCTAGCTCCTCGGCCTCCTGATGCCAAGTTCATGCCCAGCCTGGGAGCTAAAAGATGCACAAAGTTTGCATGGCTGCTATTGTGACATTAAGATTTTAGTAGAGCAAAGGGTCCTTTGTAAGCCTGGGAAGGGGAAGGGGAAGCAGACATAGGCTCCCTTTAACACCGCCATGTTTGCTTAGTTTGAGTAAATGTTAAATGTTAATTCACATACTTCTACTCACAGGCTTCTATCAACCCCATTTATAAAACACAAGTCCCTGGGTGGAGTCCACATGCCTAAAGGGGTTTCTTTAGAATTTTATATGGAATCGTTAAGGCTTCTTGCTATTTGATATTGAATTCTGTCTAATTTTAACCAGTTCCAAAAAAGGAATAGTTCCAAAGCTTTATCCAGAAAAGATGACAGAGAACATCAGTGAAAATCTAAGGGAAAATAGCCATGGATGAGAAGAGTGAGTGAATGAAAAAGAGCTGACCCCTCATAAAAAATAAATTCTACCTCAGAATACTTACCATTTAAAGATACCCATTCCTTAACATTAACAATACCAATTCCTTGTTCACTAAATACAGTTTTTATTCTTTATTTCATTTGGCCCTTACAACTACCTTAAACATTAGAAAGACACTTCGATTTTAATTTTATAGAATGAAATGACATTAGCGGTGCTGAGTAAGGAATATAGTATTCGGAAAGCACAATCCTCAGACTTCAGGGCCAGTCAGGGAGTGTTGGTCCCTACTGGCTATGTGTGGGGTTTGCTCAAAGGCCAATGAGACACAAAAAGTCTAAGAGGCCTGATGTTAGCCTTGCTCTATCCTAAATTCAATTGTTACTTTTAAACTTAAATGGTTTAATTCCGTTAAATTGTATCTTGGTTAAGTTCTGTATTATTTTTGAACTCAAATGAGCATATCATGCATCAATCATTATTGAAACAAAGCTGTATCCACAAAGGAAAAACATTTAAAAATACTCCAATTAAAATCTCCATAGAAGTCGGAGAAGCTGTTGATACTGTCAATCCAAATCTTTGACAAATTATTAGGGTAAAACCTAAATCTGTATCAAGTCTTAGAATAATCACATCGTCCTTGTGATGAGGACAGCATTTCCTGGGTCTCTAAGATACTGCAGTGCCATTTTATAATGCTTATGTCTATTTATCTTTAGAGGAATTAAATTCACAGTGAGAATTGCTACAACTTAAAAGGCACATTCCTGCAATTAAGAATTTCATGAATGAATGACACTATTCCACTGTTGCTTTGCAGAACTGCTAGTAAAAACTTGGTAAGTAGTTGTTTGAGGTTCTTTTCAGGACTAATCGGATACAGAGAAAATGTATTTATGATTAGCAGAAACTTAGCTTCATATCCTTTGTTATACAGTTTTTAACAAAGATACAACCACCATATGCTTGGTGTCTGTCACAGAATTAAGTTTAAAGCAGTTTGTGTAAACATATAGAGTATAATAAAGGAACTGTGGGGGGATTCTTGGAGCAAATACAGGGAGTGCCAAGGCTGATAGCAGGAGAATATAAAAACTCTGCCTCTGGTTTCTCAGTGCTTCTTATGGAAAGAGTGGAAACTTCAATTTGGTGATCTTGAGCTCTTGTTTAGCAACTTCATTATATGATGATATAATATAATATAATAGCTGGGCAGAAGGATGTATCAAGGGAGGATGAAGGTGAAGTTGATGATGCAGACTTATGCTCCTCCCCTGGCTCTACATTTAAGTATAAGAAACAGTAAAGAAAAAATTCCCAAACCAACTTAAATTTTGAAAGTGTAAACAATTTTTATTAAGTGATCTTTG
Organism: Mastomys coucha; assembly: GCF_008632895.1. NCBI lineage: Eukaryota > Metazoa > Chordata > Mammalia > Rodentia > Muridae > Mastomys > Mastomys coucha. Next base: position 45,488,774 of record NW_022196914.1, on the reverse strand, counting down.
GATTTAATACAGGAGGCTTACACATCAAGTTTCCTGATAGGGCAGAAGATTGTAGTCCAACAGTGATGAACTGAGTAGGATGTCCTGCACTTGGCAGCCATGCAGGAGGGGGCATGGGAAGACTGATTAAAGGAAATAGATCAAAGGACCTATGATTCCTGCAAGTCGAGATACAAAAATATTTCAGTACTCTATGGGACAAACTAAAAATCGCAAATTTTACAAATTATAAACAAAACAGTGTAATATTGTAAATATAAAATTATTGACTCAGTTTCTTTGCTTTATTCTGTTTTCATTATTGTGTCTGTTCCCTGCCTTTCCAAGACAAGGCTTCAAAGGATCCCTTGAAATTGCATTCAGTTTTACAACTGAACATCGGTATCTTTGAGAGTCTCTATAATTTTTGCCAGGTAAATAAAGATGTTTATGTCTATCAGGGTTATGATTCAGAATGTTGTAGCAAATTGATAATGACTTCCCAAAGAGATTTTCCTTTCTAAAATGTCTATAAAGACATCCAGTTCTTCACACCTTACCCATATGCAAATCACCTCCCAGCTGTCCTCCCTCTTTTCTCCAGTCCATTCTCCAAGTGAATGTTAGCATTCATTAGACTAGCCATGAGAAAGCCTTTATATATTTTAAAGCCACTAACAAACACATCCTGATGATGCTCACTTCAGTTCACAGTCAAGTTCAGACTTCCTGTTGCAGCCCTGAAATGCATCTTCTAATATTCTGCTACGGCTAGCACATTTATAGAGTGACATAACTATAGCAAGGACTGTGCTGAGCACAAAATCAATAAAATAAAATATAAAAAATTAAGGAAAACAAAAAGAAAAGAAAGAAAGAAAGAAAAAAGAGTCTCCTCACCTACTCTTCCAAATAGCTTTGTAACATCGGTCCTGTTACCCTCATAACCAAAGTGTATTATGTTGAGACATTAGGGTTAGGATATTTCCTAGATGTACAAAGCCTCTACGTTTCAGCTTAGAACTCATCCCATGAGACTTACCCCTGCAAACATCTCCGCCAGTGACATTGCCTCCTACCTTCTTAACGCATTTCCTTCCAGGATAGACATTCTTCTTTAGAGGGCTGGATATCCCACTTTGAAACATAGCACATTTCTAATTCCAAGCTTATTTAAGACTCTGTTCTCCTCACTTCTCGGAGGCTGACTGAAATCTTGCCTCTTTTTAATATATTCGTTAGCTCTTCTGCCTTGGAACCCTAAGGCCCACACCGTTCACTCGGTCACACCCCTTGTGTTACTCAGATATAATTTTGCATTAAGAGTTTTCTCTAATTGGATGGGAAGACACTGGTGGGCAGGGCTTTGATCTCACACATTCCTTCTCTCATCTTTAACACATAGTTCAGTGACTTTCATCACGTTTGCATTCATAAAACATTTATTGAAGGAATAAATTAATATGAACTCTACAGAGTGTCATGTTTGAAAAATGATACTATAATTAGTTCTGTAGCATTCTATTATGTCTTGATAAAAGCTCCTGTAGATGGTGGCAGGTGGGCTTATAAGGTACTGTACCCTTACTGAAACTTTCTGTGTTTTCTCACATTGCCAGAGGTAAATTTGACACACAACTACATGAAATTATATATATTCTTGTGTGTATGTGTGTATGTGTGTATGTATGTGTGAGAAGGAGGGCTCAATGTTAGATATACGTGTCTTCCTCAATCATTCTCCACTTTGTTTCTTGACACAAAGCCTTCTGCTCAGAATAGAGCTCACAACTGTCTAGGTTCACTATTCAGTGAACCCCAGGGATTCTTCTGACTCTCCAGGGCTGGGATGGCACTCCAAGCTCTCCTGTACCCACATTTTATAAGACTATTTATGCCTATTGCATGTATTTGAGTAATTATCTGTATGTTATATATGTGCCCTATATGTATGTCTAGTGGTGACAGAAGACAGAAAAGGGACTCACCAGAACTGAGCATACACAAATGTAAACTACCTCATGCAGGTGTTTCGAGTTGAACGCACATCCTCTGCAAGAGAAACAAATGCTCTTAACCATGGACCCATCTCCTGCCTCCATAAATCAGTGTTTTCCTCAAACTTACAAGGTTAACATTTGACAGACTGAGCTTTCTTTCAAGGCCCAGCTCAATATTTGTTTGTTTGATTGATTGATTGAGACATGATCTCACTATGTAGTCCTGACTGTTCTGGAACCCATTAGGTAGATCTGGTTGGCCAAGGGACTCATAGAGGTCTATCTGCTCCTACCACTTCAGAGCCAGGATTAAAGGCCTGTGCCTCCATGCCTGGACCTCCCAGTTCATCTTCAAGAAAAGATAGACTTAGTGAAGAAATATGTCTTGATGCAGGTCAGAACTTTATTCAAAGCAGGTTCAGAATCTCCAGGGCTGTGGCAGTTCTTGGACACAGTAAGATCATTTTGTTCCTTTTCATCCTTATTCAGCTCCCTAGTTGGTGGGCCCAGCTTCTGATGACCCGCCCTATCACCGTTCTCTCCGGAGCTGGGTATCTCTCACATCAGGATCTCACAAGACAAAAAGCTAAAAAGAGAAGAAGAGCTCTAAGACATGCTTTAAAAGCCAGTCCTCTCAACTAGACAAAGCCTTCTACATGGAAACTGTTTTTTTCCTCTTATACAGATATAACACCTTGTCTATCTCACTAAAAAAGATATGTGTTATCTATGTATCTAATCTTTTGAAAATGTGATATGGAAGATATTTTATATTACAACCCATGCTGTTGCCATTCTGTATAATTATATTTTGTGCATATATGTGCTTGCATTATATAATGGGATACTCTTACTGCCTTGAAAAACGCTTTGAAATATCTAAAAGTAACTTGCTTCAGAGTATTTCATCACACAGTGACTAACACCCAGAACTCAGGTGCATGGCTATGAATGACTCAACTTTCCTGTTAATGGCTTAAAATGTAAGACTGAGTTCAAGTCAGTAACACTTTAGTGCTTACAGATGGAAGGCAGGCAATGAATGCTTACAGTGGGTTGAGACATAGCAAGGACTTGGATACGGCACAAATGTAAAAAAAAAGATGCCTTGTCTGAAGAGAAAAGCCATTGGTCAGTTCCAGATGAATTTAGAATACAAGAAACACAATGCAATGTTTTTTTAAAAAGAAAACTACCTTACAATTCTACATATATATGTATGTATATTATATATATATATATATGTTTCTAATTAAAAATTTTTAACTGTAAATCCCTAGCTTGTGGAGTATGAAATTGTCATACTTGCCTAGAAAATGTCAGTTTTCACTGTGGACAGAAGATTCCACACTTCGGCATTTGAGCCATAAAACAGAATGTCCACATGGATATAAAATTATGGTAAGAGAGAAGATTTCTAGACTCTGGACCAATCCAGAAAATATTAAACAAACAGCATTTTGTGAAAGTTTAGTGCAATGCCATGCTGATCAGTAACAGTGAAATGTTTTTGGTTACCATTCTAAGACTGGAAAATGGGTTTGCTGAGTTGTCAACCCACTGGTTCATTCCTGACCCTTAAACAGAGGATTTATGTTTAGGAGATACCTTGGAAAGACCTCATATAAATATTAATAGATATGGAAGATGTTAATAAATCCATATTATAGAAATACAAAGAAAAGAAAAGGTTTCACAGCCTTCAGATGTGACTGAAGATAAGAAGCATGTATATGAAATTAAATGAAGCTGTTTGTAAACTCTGGTGTGTAGGAATTCATGCTGAATAGTGCTAAGACAGTCAAGTGAGGCTGACAAAGCCAGACTAAGAGGCCAGTGTGAGTGTTGTACTAAACCTGGAAGAAAGTCTGAGCCCAGACAAGCCAGAAGTAAACAAAATCTGCCAGGATTTGTATCTTCTAGCAAGAAGAAAGAGGTAGTCAAAGAACATTCAGGTAAACATGGACGCCTGATGTGAACAAGGGGACTGGGGGGTCTGGAAGTCCATAAATGGAATAATCATACAGGATAGGGCAAAAATAAAAAATTCCAAAACCATCCATTTGAATCTTTTTTAGTATTATTTTTGATCTGGTTTGTTAGAATTGTCAACGTTATTTTTGTCCAAAACTTGTGTTTTCTTTACATACCTGGTTAAATGCTGTAAATGTATCACTAGTAACATTTTAACCCTCAAGTTAACAAAAGAAGCACTGAGGAAAAATCACAGGCTCAGTAATCAAATAATAGAGGTAGAGAGCACAGAGCAAAATTTGCCTACTATTAATAATCATCAAGACACGGAGAAAAGATGTGTGAATGAGGTAAGAAGACACAGATCCATGTTCATTTTGCCGTTTGATAGCCTAGTAACCAGTGCAAGTGACACTGACAAGTTTTTCAAATTCCATCAGTCTCATGTTCTTTACGTGTGAAGTATACTTGGTTCCTATTTTGTGGATTTGTTCTAAATATCAGTAATAACAAAACAAAGAGTAAGATTAGCTAGCATTGAGTAGCAGCTATTATTGTTAAAATAGTCATAATCAGTCCAAAGACGATTGCAGCTTCCCTTGTAAAATTCATAAGCACTCTTCCAATGATTCAATTTCTCATGCAACCAGAATATTTTTTTTTTTGAACTCTGATGTCTAGCATTGTAAAAAGAGAGAAAGTTCCTAAATTTCTTCATCCTTAGTCTTAATATAGACTCTGACTAGTAGAGTCTTAACTGCCTCTCTCTCTCTCTCTCTCTCTCTCTCTCTCTCTCTCTCTGTCTGTCTCTCTGTCTCTCTCTCTCTCTCTCTTTCTCTCTCTCTCTCTCTCAGCAAATGTTCACAATAACTTATTATGCTTATACAAAGAAAAATTAGTCAGTTTCCCCTAGGATTCTTGGAGAAAATTAATCTTCTAATGTTTAAATCTCACTGTTATTCAAGAATGCCTTGTTGTGTCTTGAGAATATGTGTTATGTTAAATGCAGACATTGTTGCTGTGTGCAGTATGGTTCTCCTCCCTCAGTTTCACAATAGAGACAGAATAGAGTTTTGCTGCAGTCTTGCTGTGACGCCTAAAAGAAAGAACTCAGCTCAAGAAAACTGAAAGAAAGGAACCACGACCTGGAATGCCTCCCTCTAAGTACAGCTTTAACTGAAATACACTGGACCAAGGTCATTAAGCAGTTCCTGTACAGCAAACACTCTCCTATCAAGAAAGGGAGGAAAGGGCACTGTTGATTTGTGTTTATGAAATTGCGAGTCATTCTTCCATAAAATACAGAAGGTCCTCCCTCCAGTATATAATGTGAATGTCAAAAGTCAATTAATTGCATTAAAAACTCCAGATTAAAGACTCAAAAATTCACAAATCTGTATCCATGTTAAAAATTCTGTTATTTATCATCTATCTATCTTCTTGATATAAACTCACTGTAAGTAAAAAGAAAAATATAAAATGTAACATTTGTGTAAAATTGTTTTCATCTGGATTTAATTCTAGCACGTAAAGAATGAACTAAAAAAAATCAATCAGTGAAAAAGTAAGGTTAAATTATCAATATTTCAATCTTTTCTTTATCAAATACAATTCAGTCATTGTTCAAAAGTATCCATTTCTCCAATCTGATAGAAGATTCTTTGTTGACTTCTCTTCATACAGAACAAATACAGAAGGAAGAAAGAAAATTATGTATGTAAGCTTAGTACTTCTGAAATATATATATACTCCAGGTTATTGCAACTGGTTGATTTTCATTTGCTTTTTTAATACTTGTGAATTTTCTGCTTTTCAGCAATTCTGAGTATCAAATATATCTTTTAAAATGAGCCAAGTTGAGAAACTTACCGCTTTAGAAATTATCAGCTATACATATTCTCCATCACTGTTTTCCTATCAGAAAGCTGCAAACATCTGCACTGATTACAATTAAAAACAGTGTAAAAGATTATCACTCCAATTATAGCCTCCTGTTATAATCAAAATTCAGTCCTGTTCCCAGATAGCGACGGGCGTGACACCCATATGCCTTTTTCTCTGCACTAGAACCTCCCTGAGTTCTGCTTTTCCTTTAATCAATGAATATGTATAGCTTTCTTGAATTTGTCTTTATCAGAAAGTAGCATCTTATGTAGATAAAATTTCAAAGCTCCTGGAACTCTATTTTTCCTTTGCATTTATATGAACCCACTTGGAGAAATGCAAAAATAAAAATAAAAAATAAAATGGCACTATTATTGTACTCAATAGAGAAGTTTCTGCTTTGCCAAGGTTTTTTTAAGTTATTATTTTAAGAATCTTTACTATGTCACTTCATATTATTATTGTGATATTATCTCTCCAAAAGGTAGAAAACCTGCTAGATTCAAACTATGTTTACATTAAGTCAGTAGTTATTATATAGAAAGTGACTTTTTAGTGTACAAAGTAATGTATCCCATTATGACACTTGGCTATATATATACCACACCACTCCCACTCCCACATCCCTCCTCACTCTCTTTCGCTGATGTTACGAGTGAGTTCTAGTTCCACAGGGAAATAAAGAAGATGTGGGTCTGTACTAGTTATTAGAAAATATAAAAAATGAACATAGTTTTTAAATGGCCAGGTTCCATGAGAAAGTTATATTTAAAAGTAAGCTAAAAAAATCAATCAAATAGATAGATATAATCAGCAAACATTTCTTGAATTTATAGATATACACAGATATAGAATATATAGATATAGCATATGTAGTTATAATTAGTAAATATTTTGTGGTTAAGATTATGTTGCCATTCAAGATGGAGATAAAAGAGGAAAATAGCATTTTAAGTGACATATTTTTGTTCTACAGTCTTTTAAAAGGTGAAAATTTAGATTTTGCATATTTATTTGTATTTATACTACATGCTGTATTTAGTACATAGTTTGAAATTAAATCTTAGTTTTGAGGTGCACATCTACTTTAAAATATGTGCACCTTTGTTTAAGTTACAGATGAAAATATACACACTGAAAGAGACTACAACTATGGCAAATGCATCAGATCAATATTACATGTATACTTTTAATTTCTGTCTATGATGGAACCATTGACATAGAATATCCCAACCTATGTATGCCCATGTGTGCAAGCCAAAAATGAGGCAAAATAACCAACACAGTTATTTTCTGCTGCAATATTACTTGAAATACTTGCAGGTACTCTGTTAGTTTGTTAAATCCTTTTAAATAAATATCTTTGTTTTAATTCAAAGCCTGGACCAGCATTTGAGCACCACTCCAGTTTGTGTTTCTTATTGACCTCTAACCACTATAAAATCTGTATTGTTCTTACGTTATGGAGCCTTCAAAATTTGCTGTTTCATGAAAAAGAAAGAAAGAAAGAAGGAAAGAAAGGAAGAAAGAGAAGAGGAAAGGAGAAAGCTGCGGCTGTCCCCAATAGTATAAAAACACTGGCTGCTGACTGAAATCAAAGATTTGTTTTACACAATTAGAAATCAACTTTTTTTTTGTCCTTCAAAGACAAATTCTTAGAAACAATAAAATAATATTAAAATGTATGAATCAATGAAAAAAGAATTCTTAGGCTTTAGAAATAAATTTCAACTAGAAAAGGAAATCAAATGTGCTACAGTATTTGAAAATGACTATTAGGCGAAGTATAAACAGCACAGCTGGACATGTGGTGCATATAATGACATTTTAAAGCTATTTTGCAAAATAGGAAAAAATACTTTAGCTTTCAAACAATTTAAAGTTCAGTACTCTGAAGACTGCTTATAGGGCGGCATGTCTGAGGGCCGACATCAGAAGAGAATTCGAGAACATTTTAGGTACTGTGCCTTTCCAAGAAGGAAGAATTTCGTTATTACCTAGGAATTTAGTTACGTACTGCCTTGCCTCTTGACATCTTACTTGGGTGGTGGGGAGATGGATAATTTTAAAGAAACGTCTTAAAATACCCAAAAAAACAAAGGTATGAAAGCAAGTGATGCTTTAATTCTTTCAGAAGCTGGTAATCAAAACATGGATTTGCTTTTCTTTTTTAAGTGCAATCTAATGGAAAATAAATGGAAAAACCAAAAGAAACTTGAAAAAGAATTGATGAAAGAAAAAGGGAGAGAAAAGGGCTGAAGGAAGGAAAGAGAGGACCAGAGGAAACAAATTCCACTCGAACTAAAAAGGTATCATGAATTTAGTCAGGTTATTGAAGCTGGTGAGATATTTTTGTCCTAAAATATTAATATTTTTCAGCCTCGTGTTTCTTTTTTCTTTCTTTTTTGGGTGATGGTGGGTGGTGGTGGTGGTGGTGGTGAGGATGGCTACTCCTCTCTACAAGTTGCCCCAAACAGGAATGACTGCTTGAGATCCCAGGGTCTCAGGGAAACTTCTCAGATGACCACTAGATGGCATGAAAGCACTGTATTGGACCTGCTCAGTCGCCTTGCACTGCGACAGTGAGAGGTTTATTCTTTTCAAGCTGAGAGCTCAGTGTTAGTCATGTAAGATGCCTTTTCTTTGAGAAAGATCTTTTTGTGTCGCATGACACTTTCCAAGACACAAAGAGAGTATTCTGTCCTCCTTCCACACACACTTAGAAAATGTCGGATTAAATTTGGAATAGTAAAAATCATGTCAGTGTTTGCTGGGGTTTCCTGAGAACTTTACTTTCTTCCCTTTGGGGGATAGTGTGCTATTTGTTATGAAGTCTTCCTTAATAGATGGACAGAAAAGTCCCACTGTGCCTGAAACAACTGCAGACAAAGTTTATTCATTCCCAGTCATATTTCTTTTTCTTGATTCTTTTTTTTTTTTTCCATCAAAATTTCTTTCTTTTTCTTCACTTATCCTGTTGTGGTCTCTCATTAAGGACTGTCATATGAAATGCTGGATTTCAAACAGCTGTGGCAAAGGAGACAATCCCCTTTAACACCCTCTACCAGCCAGGCAAAGCATGTCTTTGTTCTTGCTTCTTAAATACGTTTAAAGTTTTTGCCTGGTCACTGGGCATCTTCAGTCTGCCCCTCCACACTTGCAGATGTACTTTTATATGTGGTACATTTCCTGTTTCCCAAGATACATATCAAACATCTCTCCCTGTGCACCCACAACAGGAACAATTACCATATCCCTTCAGATGTTATCACTATCTGCCTTCACAAAATGTCCATTGTAGACGATGTTTTGATCTTTGGATAAGTACCTTAATTTAAAATAATGGCAAAAGGGTAAATTAGGCCTCCATGCTCAGCAGTGCATGAATGACAAATTTGTTGTACTTGGGGTATATTTTTGATATTCCTTTAAAAGTCTCATAGCAAATTTACATAGGATCAAAAATGATATTACACATTGGCAAACTAAAGTGCATAATTTATTTCATGTACTACTGGTATAACTATATAACCTACACATCTAATTATACTTTTAATGGCTTTACAGTTTTGATAGATATGAAATCATATCAGTTTAAAATTTCACAGATTTTTTGAAGCTTTGGAGGGTTGTTTTTCTTATCTACCCTTTTAAAGCTTTTTATCTCCTGTATAGTATCTGAGAATAAGATACATTGTTGGAAGAATTTTTTTAGCTTTGATTTTTATAAATTTATCAAAACTACAGATTCTACGAAGACATCCATTTAAAACATTTAGTAAAACAAGGATTCAATGATGTAATCATAGCTCTTTAAAATGCAAATGTGAGGGGAATCATGGGGTCCCATGGTGGTTAAACTTCTTGCACAATGTTATGTGTGCTCTCTGGGTGGCTCTAGTTTGAGAAAATTGCACTTAATTTGTGGTGTTAACATAACGGCATGGTTAATAAGTTATGTCTTCAATTTCTCTTATATTTGATTATATCATTTTTAATTTGGATATTATCCACAAAGTTCTTAGTATTATTTTAACACAGTGAGTTGCAACTGATCTATAGAAAAATAAAGACAAAAATCAGAAAACAGGATCCCTATTCATCCACAACAGAGATTCCCCTCTTAGTCTGTGAGTTTGAGAGGCATACAACAAGACTGATATCATAACACGCTTTGCTTCTCACTATTTACCACCAACAATGGTGATCAACATAAGCTTATTCTGTGATTGGAAATGAACTGGGAGAGTTTGTAACATGCAGAATTGCTCATTCGGTTCTATTTGAGCTCTTGCAGAAAAAATTTGCTTCTTGCAGGTTTCAGGAGGGACATTGCTCCACTATGGATCAAAATGATTCTAATGGAAATCTTTTTTAAAACATTTCAAAAAAATTTAACTCTAACTGAGGATGAAGTGGATTCTCTGCCTAGCGAGCTCTGGGGTGTTGGTTTCATCTCAGCCCTGTAAAGTAACCCTGCCCCCAAAAAGTTCTTTTCAACTTGTATGTGAATGAATGGTTCTAAATATTCCACAAAACAGAGACCTTTCCAAGTGCTTGTGGTAGATAAAAGAGGAAGTTTCAATGACGCAGAGTAATATTCTGGTTTATTCTTTTGACATTCAGAGTTGGATATAATTTGTGATATTATTTTATACAAAACAGTCAGACATAAATAAAGGAAAACATTTTGTAAGTGCTTTGTATCTAAATGCAGTAAAGTCCAAATTCAAATTTATTTGGAGGAACATTGAACAGACTTAACTATGCATTCTCAATTCCTTTTCTGCAGCATTAACAGGTGATTGTATAAATACATTCTTAAAATCTATTTACCAGGCTCTTCCTTGATTAATAAAAGCTGGGTTTTAAAATATGTTTCATTTTGCTTTCTGAAACATGCTTTTTTCCCTTTAAAATAGATTTGACTTTTTAAGCAATTAGTTGAATATGAACCATTTAATAATTGAATTTTCAAGTTGAAAATCACTGTCACCTCCATGATCTTAAAGAGTAAATAATAAATAGCAGAGTCATGGTTGCACAGAACTAAGCTCCCAAATACCTGACACTTGATTTTTACTACAGCCCACAAGGGAAAACTTAAGAAACTATTAAAGATCCTAAAACTTGGCTAACAGAGACCTAATCATGATTTTGGAACTATTAATAAATATGATGGGCTTCTTTGAAAAAAACCTATGCATCACCCTTTTTAAATTCAGGATGCCTTAAACTCGAGTCACATTTTTACAATAAAGATCTTCATTTGGAACAAGTCAGGAATAAATCTTTAAAGGAGGCCATGGAAAGCATATGTGTCACAGGAAACAGCTGACAGTTTTGGATGACTGAAATACTTATCTCTAGTTTGTGAAACACAAAAGTAATATTGTTTTTTAAAGATTTCATCATTGACTTAGGGAAGGAATTCTAACTTGTTGTTGGTAACGCCGTTGTTCAATTCCATCACTGGAATTTAAATCAATTTCCCCCAAATTAAGAAAATTAGTTTATCAATATATGAATTCTGCCTTCTAAATTTCCTCACAAAGTTTTCATCTTCTCACAATGCGCCACCCAGGCATCTGGGTCAAGCTGAGAGGCTACCAAGCCCAGTTGAGAGCTCGCATATGCTTGGGCACACACACACACACACACACACACACACACACACACACACACACACCTTCCTCAGCAGTTCCTACAGCTTCCCAGCAACCACAGGACTGCCTTTCTGCTCTTGCAGAGACCAGTGTCTAACAGGATCTATCCAGCCCGCAAACACTGGGGAAGCAAGCACCTGCCTCCTGACTACTTGGTTATTCTAGTACAAGAGGATTTTTGCCTTTCTGATTTCCATTTTGAATGAATGGTTTATAAATATGTAACATGATTCAGGAAGGAACAGGGAAGAAGAAAATAGGAGAGGAAATAAGAGGGCAAGGGAGGGAAGGGAAAGACGAGGTGATCAACTGGAACTCAGAACTCTGGGCAAAAACATGGTATGAAGGCCTGTCCTACCTTTAAAGGCCAACTGGAGTTAATACTAAACTGCATAAACGTTTTTATGCCTCCAATTCTTTCCTTTTCTCTCACATGGATCTATTTTCCCAAGTAACTTCATATAAGTACACTCACACAGGGCTAGGCTCCAAACTGTAGTGAAAGGTTACTGTGTGTGACTAATCTTTAGGATTGACCATTTGCACCTGGCAATGGTAATGACACCCTCTTTCCCTAGGCTGTATTCTATATTATACTTGATGAAAATGTCCCATACAGGAGGCTCGCATGAAACAAAATATGCCCTTTTGAGGAAGGAAAAAGAAGCCCTTGACTCTGTTTTATGAGTGACATGTGCACAGGAGTGCATACATACATGCCTGTGTGTGTATGTATGTTTGTGCCTGTGTGCCTGTGTGTGTATATGTGTGTTTGGGCATGTGTGCATGCATTCATGCACATATGAATGCAAAGTGTTGCAAATGGGCTCAGATTCAGAAAACATGATGGGAAAGCAGGATGAAAGAAAGAATGTGTGAGATACAATGTGAACAATTAATTGAATAGAATAGTTGAAACAGCATAATTTTGATGTCATCAAATGTGTTTCAAATTCCCTCCTCAGTTTTCCAGATTTCAACATTGATTGATCACACAAGATTTATGCCCCATGTACATAACTCATGAGCATATTCTTATGGGGCAAAATGAAAGAAAAAAAAATCTCCTAACAGCATCATCAAGAAGCCAATGTCTTAGGTAGAAATAGAATTCAAGACATCCAAAACCTCAGCGTCCAATTTAATCCTTTAACCACTAGGACCCACTCTTCTTGAGAATGGTTAATAGAAACAACATTGCCCTTTTTGTACAGCTGTAGATGCCCTGTTGATCTGTATCACATAGCACTTAACACTGGGTGATTTGGCTAGGAAAAGCAATGTTCACTGTTCCATGGCAAATCAGACAACAATGCTCAGATTTGCTATAGAGCCAGGAAAACAGAAGAGCAGATAGAGAAACAAACAAACTCAGAGAATAAACCTCATCTGCATGGTTTTCACTCTACAAGAAAGCAACGTAGTTGAATGCAACTGTATTAAAAGTCAAACTATTTCTGCCTAAGGCAGATGTGGATCACGGGAATGGAAACCTAATAAACCAACAGCTGAAGGCCACATTATTCCCCCCCCCTCCTTCCTCACTCATTTAGAAAATGACATGTTTTTCTTCACAGTGTTTTCCCCCTCTTCTCTCTTTAGTGGCAGTAATGCTGAATGCTCTTGACATAATTCTTCGTTCACCCCTGACAGTCTTGTTTTTGAATACTATCCCAGCAGTAAAACACCTGACCTCCAGTCTTTCAAATGGCCATTGGCTTGGGTTACCCCAATTAGCTGGACTCATTTGGAAGTATCCAGAGGAGCTGGGCACTTCACTACTCACTAAAAGCAGCATTATGTGTGAATACATTGTTTTATTCAGGTCAATCTTATTTTTTAGAGGATTTCTTTATTTTCCTATGATTGGAGCACAGGAGAAAAAACCTACAAGGTCCTAGAAATATCAAATATTACCTCTTAGAAGGCTTATGAGGCTGCATTTCTAGTTCATTTAGAGTCAGAGTTGCTTTTGAGTGTTTCTAGATTACCAAGGTAATTATATGGCATGGTATACACAGCTTGTTTTACTTATATATTAGGAAGCACACGTCTGTGTAACACAGCAAAAAGATGCATACACCTATGCCTAGATGTACATCAGTGACATTTCAGTTTCTAGGTCAAAATAAAAATTCTTTTAGAGAAGGAAATATGCACCTCTACATATAAAAGTACTCTTTTCACACGTGTGTAGTGATAGGTACTGTGTCCCAGAAATGACTTTTGTGTTACTGTAAACGAAGGCCAACTAAGGCTCCTGAGACATCTTGGGTAATAGGGTACGGACATCTTCAACATAATAGAAGAAAAATTAAATACATTTAAAAGATTAAATGTGTACATCTTAAATGATTCTGAACTAAATTCATCATCACATATCTGATTCAGCTATCTCTACTCCAGTTATTTTTTGCATTTATATTTTTCAACAGTCACTGTATTTATCAATAATGAAATACTTTTCTTTACAAATCTTTTAGAATTTGTGCTTTGCAATTTTATCATGGTCCATAGTTTTATTCTCTTCTAAAAAGGCTAAACCGCAAGATTTCTTGATAGATAATGCTGGAAATAAAATATGAATTGCATCGAATTGGAAGTGGACAAATAATGCAGGCTGAAATGAGCATCCCTTCAGAAGAATACAAGGTTCCCTTTGACATTTAAGCAGAGACTGCATGGAGGAAAAGAGAAACTGAATTTAGCTGATGCAAATGAAATTAAAACTAAATTGGTTGTCACATCAAACTGATGTTAACTATGTAAATGTTTTCTGTTTATGAAACTACATTTTAAAGTGTATAATACTACAGAAATATGATTTTTTGCATTATTGAAAATAGAAATTTAAAAGACAGGTTGTGAAACTGTTTAAAAATCATTTCCACTTACCATGTCATACTATGAATCATGAACCATGTGCACATGGAGCAACTGTGATACATGCATGCACATGTCAATAGGCACGCATGCTCTGCTGGTCAGGCAAGATCCCATTACATCATTGCTTCAAATGCATTCATTCTCTTCAATATTGTTGGCTGTTTCAGGTTAACTACCAAAATCATTTGCTTGAGAAGAGAGATTTAATTGTCTTACAACTACCTCTGTGCAGTACAATAGGGATTACAAGTACCCATTGATTATACTATTGGGCAGAATAAGGGACTCTTATTCTAGCATTTCTCATTCATTTTGTCATTGCATTCTCTTTGAAAGAGACCAAATGGGTCCCAGCAGGTGAAAGCAAAGAAACCTGAAAGGCCCCCTTTGATGAATGACAATACCACAACCACCCTGCCCCCCTACTTTTGGAGATTATAAACCCTTATTAAATCATGCCCTGTTAGATATTGATTGAGAGGGGGCCAAACTAAACCCAACAATAGCAGCATGGATCAGAGAACACTGCTCTCATCAATGGGACTAAATATAGCTAAGCTTTCCAATCCTTTTTATTTTGGGGGGGGGGTTCATTTTTTTTTTTTTACTATTTACTTTTGTTTAAACCATTATCCCAGAAAGTCATACAATTATAGTTGCTTTGTCAGTCAAGAATAGATCTTAGCTGTCTAGCACGTCATCTTTTTGAATGTAGCAGTGTATTGCACAAACAATATTGTACTTGGTTAAGATTCAGTATTATGATGATTATTTGGGGGGTACAATTCTAGGTAATTATCATAATTATTCTTGACTCTGGGACCCCTTTGATGACAAGACTGCTTTAAAGTAAACCACTTGGACATAACAACCCAAGATATTTGAAAAGCGATTGCTGCCAGAACCAGAGTTGAAAATTCACCCATATTTTAAGGCTATCTTGAAAATCAGGCTGTTTGCGCTCCTAGGCTGTCTTTTCTGCCATCTGTGAGCACCACAGCAAACAACCCCTTGATGACAATCACTTCAGTAGAACTAGAATATGTCTGCTTTAGAGGAGACTTCTGTAATAAGACTCAGTGCTAATTAACTGTCAGCCTTTAAAAAAATAATAAGCCAGCAGACTGCAGTTTAGAAAAACACTCTACCAAAAAATTTCCAAACAAGAATTAAACTTCTGTGCCAGGCTATAACTTCTGCTCCTTGTCAACAGGCCTTACCCAGACTAAAACTGTTTACTTTAAATAGACTGAATCTGATAAAGAGTTCCATGTTTTCTTGACTGCAGGTAAGAACATTTGCTCTGGGTAGCTATTTAATTCAATAATTTTATAATCTCCCCTAAAGAAAAAAAAAAAGGAAGATGAGGGACAAGGGGAAAGGAAAGGAGAGAAAATATTCAGGTGCAAAAATACCACCCTACCTTTTGTGTAAGAAATTGTCATTACATAGTTACGAAAGGGAAGAAAGAAAGAAAGAAAGAGAGAGAGAGAGAGAGAGAGAGAGAGAGAGAGAGAGAGAGAGAGAGAGAGGAAGGAAGGAAGGAAGGAAGGAAGGAAGGAAGGAAGGGAAAAGGAAAAATAAAAAAGACAGTGCTACAACTGAAAGATCACTTTAGATGAAAAGACAGATACCAAATTATTAGTTTAATATCAAAGATCAATAATATTAAGCTCAGAAAATTGTTTGGAGTAGCATCATGACACTTAGAGAAAAGGCACTTTATACCTGCAGCAACTCTGACTGTATGAGAAAACTACAGCAACAAAGCTTGTGTGAGGTAAAAGTAAAACTCTAAATACCACGCTTAACTCTGTGAACTCGCTGTTACTTTGCTGAATGAATATTAGTAACCATTTTATTTTTGATGAAAATATTTCCTAGAAAAGTTATAAAGCATAAACTCTAAAGCTTTGTTGCATTTTATTTAAGACCCATCTTAGGATTTCAATTCTAAGTATACATAGAACAAAAAGCTTTTAAGTTCAGTACAATAACTATAGAAAGTAAGAAGACAAAACTAGTGCATTTTGAATAATTTTTCCTTTCTTCATATTATTTTCCTCAATTAAATTTTAATTGCATCTCTGTATTATGGTTTTTTTTATTTAATTACATAGGATCTACTGAAAACTCTCTTACTGTTTATCAATATTTCCCAATCATGGGTTTCCTGAAATTGTGAGTTTAACTTTTGAAGCTAGGAATTATATACTTTGAACAGCTTTAAACACTTGGCATTAATATTATGATTTATAAATCTTCCTTTCCTGTTTTGATTCCCACATCTTCCTAATGCTATGAGTGAAAATTAAGCATTTTAAAGTGAAAGCTACTGCTTTAAAGTCAGTATATCCGACTCTTATTTTAAAACATGTTGACTTGCAAAGCAGTTTCTAAGCCATGTGTTAGAGGCTAATTATTTTTTAAAGTATGACTGTCTGCATACATTTCTGTAAATGCTGCCAGCCATTTCAAAATCTCTCAAGCTTTCGTACATTAGTTGATACAGACTACATTTAGTCAGGTGACAAATGTATTACTACTCTTATTTCTACTCTATTTAATGCCTTCAAATATGTGTTTTATGATTTTTGTTATACTCGCCCTGATTCATTTAGTTTCTTTGTCGACTTGTGTTTCCACAAAAAAACAAGAATACTTTTTTAACTGAACCATCTATTTTTAAAAATATCTCACTGGATTACACTTTTAGACTTCCCTAATAAGTATGTATAATGTAAGATAACCAAGAATTTCACTTGAAATAAATTCTTTTCAATTAAATCTTCTTAAAATAATTTCTTATTTTTCCACTTCAAGAAATGTTGCAATTTTATTTTATTTTTTAGTGGAAAAACTAAGGTAAAATAATTCAACTTGAGGAGTAGATTTCTCAATAACAAGTTTATTGGCACTTTTGTATGTGAGAATAACTATGTTTATTTAGGATGTGCCACGTGCTCATGCTTCTGTGTGCACAGAAAGATTCAACCTGAATACATTTTCATCTATTGCATTTAAGTTTCAGCGATGTCAGAAATTATTTTGGTTTCAGCATTAAACAACAGTGAAAATTCCAATCCCTATTACCATCCTTAATATTGAAATTAAATTCTGCCCTGTTATTGTGCTGTGTAGAATTTGGTGATCAAATTACATACAATACAAAGAAGGTCTGCTAGTCACTTCTGATCTTTAGCTTAAACTCCGTGTGCTTGCAATTATAACAGCTAACATACTATAAATTATTCAAGTCTGAATTAGACATATATTGAAAAGAAACTTGCTTCTTATTTTAATCAGCTCTTTAAACTGAAGCAAACACTGAAGTCCGACTTTCTCTCCCATGACCACATGAAGCTTATTTTTGCTTTTATGAAACATTGATCAAAATGATCAAAAAAAGTAAGTTTTCTCTATTTTACCAATCTCTTTTAGAAGGCCAACTTGTGAGGTTATAGTGATGTATATTTATAATAATAATGCTTTATAAATATAAAGCATTATTTCTCCTCTCCTAGAAGAACATCACCTTAAAGACTGCTGTGCATCCAACGTCCAACTAAAAAATGAATAGTTGTTTCAAACTGAATAATAAAATCATACATTTCTAATTGCTATTAGTATCTGGTCCACAAATAGTTTATGTTGGATTAAATATGATTTTCTGAGTGATATTTGTCAAGTTCATGTTATTAGCATGTTGGGGAAAGCTAATTCTCACTTAATTTGAAGGAATACTGTTATAAAAGACTTTTTGTTAAATTAGATAAGCACTGGAATTTTTACTTAATGGTAATATTTTACTCATCTCTTTTCAAACATTTCTAACTCATAAGAGTATTTATTTGTGGTAGTGGCACTGAAAAAAATCTTGATGATGGGTTTCAATTGTCATTTCTGAAATTGATGAATGGCCAACATTAAGCTCTCTTGATGTGAAGGTTATCTTTCCAGACTTGTCTTTTCTCTGTATTCTCCTCTTTGAAACATTTAAGAAAATTTAATTTCTAGGGAAGAATACTTAACAGTCTATTTCACTTAGATTTAAAGATTGTTTTACATCTTCTTTGTAGTTGTCAGATGAAAATATTTGGATGAGCAGCTAGAGTCTTTCAAAGATTCATTGGGATGGAAATAAGCCATGAGCAGAACTCTCACAGTTTCATCAGAACTGCTAAAGATTGTGTGAATAGAAGTGGAAGGTTCTCTTTGACATGGCGAGACCTACTTCACTATCAAAGTGTATTTATAAAGTTCAAATGGACTTTCTTCTTTAGCACAGGTAAATTGGAAACATCTATTAGGGCAATTCTGAGATGTAGCCCTTTGCCTAAAGGAAACATTTGAGTAGTTAAATAGACTTTAACCTGGTATGCTACAGTCCTAGGTCCCACTGAGAAATCTAATAGTAAAGCTAGTCACCAACACATTTTCTCTGTCTCTTTTTACAAATCAATGAGTTTTTAAAGAGTCGCCATTCTGAGAACCTATGTGTGTTTTATTTAATTTCATGCCTTCTCCTTATTTTATTGTTCAAAAATGTTGTTAAAATCTTTTGAAATTGATTTCAAAGCTAGTTTACTAGCTAGTCAATATTTCTATTTTATAGCCATGTGTAGTTTTGAAATCTAGAGCTGGAATAGCAGTGTAAAACCAAACTTTATATGACTCCTCAAATAAGTTTTTATCTGTTCAACAAAGATTTTATGACTATAAAAATGCTCAAGAGAATGGTAGTAACTTCAGGAGATGGTCATCAAAAGAGGCATTCAAAGCCGTTTTGAGCAACGGTAGCATCTTTTAAGTGAGTATGTGATGTATAGCATGATTATCATTGAAAATATTTGATTTTGATGATTGGTGTGTTATTACTCACACACACACACTCACTCACACACACACACACATACACACACACACACACACACACACACACACACACACACACACACACACACTGCTCTGTTGTCATGTGATGAACATCCTTTTCATCTTTTGTAGCTCTGCCTGGAACAAACCTTGGATTCTCATAGTAAAATTCCACACTCACTTTGGGTTTGGGCCTGGTGAAAAACAAATCCTCTTTGTTTATATGAACAAACAAAATTTCTGATCAAGGTTATTATGCTGAACAATAGTTAATATTCTTCAGATGACAGCAAAATTATATTGTTAATTTAGGTGATCTCAAAGTTATTGAAATTGAGTCTATAGGATAGACGTTTACACTATAAAAATAGGAAATACATATATATATATATATATGTATGTATATATATATTTAAATTCTAAACCTTTAAAACAATAAACTATATGATCTGGAGGCATAGCTCAATGGGAACTTGCTTACCCAGCATGCCCAAACTCCTGATTTTGATCTCCTATACTTTGATAAGTAAATGAGCAACAGGAAAAAATAAGTGTTCATACTAGTGTTATCTTTTGGTCAACAAATTATATTTTAAAATATATGAATAAGAGCAGTCACAAGTTAGTTTTTTTTTTTTTTTTTGAGACAGGGTTTCTCTGTATAGCCCTGGCTGTCCTGGGACTCACTCTGTAGACCAGGCTGGCCTCGAACTCAGAAATCCACCTGCCTCTGCCTCCCAAGTGCTGGGATTAAAGGCGTGCGCCACCACCGCCCGGCCACAAGTTAGTTTTAATGATAGTTTATACAAGTATTTTTCTCTGGAATTGGGTACCATTTATAATAGGGTAGAATTCGAGCTTTTCAAAACTTGCTTTCCTCATTCTTTCTAATAAATTTGCCTATTATGAATAAAGATACAACGTTTTTGAAATATATTTTTCTTCCTGAAACTCTGTTACTATTTGCTGGGTGTAATCTATCATAGTGAAATAGATTCTTCACCAATTTGGTATTTACCTTTTCTATCTAGACCTGGCAATGGAAGCTTATAGACTTGGGATTCTTGTTACAAAACCTGGTGAGTGAGTCTGACCTTAGAGATCTTACTGCGGGAGAAAAATGAAAGTGGACTCATTTCTCTCTCTTAGCAGTGATGGTGTTTCACAGCATTAGCCTGAGTGCAATTTCTTGACATTCATAAACATCAAAATGTGCCTAAAGTAAAACTATAAACACTATGACCATGAATGAGGCTGTACTGAGCACATGCCAGGAACTTCATGGCTTTCTGGTTGATGGATGGATGCATTGTCGTTTGTGTGGCAGCTGATTTTTCGCTTATGTATCACATTGTGTTACTGGAGGTTTTGAAGATCAGCTGTGGGTTCCCACTCAACCACTGTGTTTCTCTAACAGGAAAAGTCAGTTTTTGCTGCTTTGAAAGTTTTCTTTATTATTGTTTTTGGTCAGTCATTATATATGTATATATTATGGCTTAGATCTTAGAGATTAGTTCTTTTGAGCTTTGCTTCTTAAACAATTTCTTTTATGAGTTCTTCATCAAACTTTTATTAAAGAAACTATGCCCAGCCCCTGCAGTCACTTTAATCCATTTTACCTTAGATTAGAAAATATTGGAGCTGTCTCTGAATCTTTTGCTTGCTTTTGGGGCCCTTTTCTTTCTACCATGATGCCTCAGCCAGCCTCAATGTGAGGGAAAGTGCCTAATCTTGTTGAAACTTGATATGTGATGTTTGGTTGAGACCTCTATGAGCCTGCCATATTCAGAAAGGAAATCAAGGAGCAAATGGGGGGGCTTCAACTGGAGGGAGGGGAAACTGCAATTGAAATTGCAAGAGAAAAATAAATAAGTAAGGTGCTTTAAAAGCTACAAGAGGAACTGGATAGATGGCTCAGTGGTTAAAAGCACTTGTGCTGTTGTAGAGGATACAGGTTCTATTCCCATCACCCAAGAGGTGCTTCACAACCATCTGTAACTTCAGTTCCAGGGGACTGAATGCTTAGTGTGTCTACATATGCATATATGAAAAATAAATACATTAAAAGAAGAATCCATTGTTGAATAAATTAAATGGCTCATGCTGTGAAATAATCCATAACAGTCAAGAGACTTGAGGCCCCAGGGAGTGGGGAGGTCTGGTGGGACCTGGGGGAGAAGGGACAATCCTCTTGGAGACTGGGGAGTGGGGAGGAGGTATGGGATATAGAACAGTAAGAGAGTGGACCGGGAGGGAGATAAAGTCTGTATTGTAAAAAAATTTAAAGAATAAATAAAAAGATTTTTCTCTCCAGTGACTTTCTAAGGCAGGACCAGCCTGGAAGTCCAGGCCTCAGAAGTGGCAGGGCAGCTAGGACAG
The DNA here is from genome assembly GCF_008632895.1 of Mastomys coucha. Classification (NCBI taxonomy): domain Eukaryota; kingdom Metazoa; phylum Chordata; class Mammalia; order Rodentia; family Muridae; genus Mastomys; species Mastomys coucha. The sequence continues at coordinate 45,467,131 of NW_022196914.1, read as the reverse complement.
GATCCTTTTTACCTCCATCTACACCCAGGAGGGACAGCAGATCCACAGCCCTCTCTGCACTTTTCTTGCAAAAA